>NW_026515502.1:0-374909 GCF_014898815.1 Panonychus citri | reverse complement strand
AATTTGTATTTTATTGGAATATTTTTAAGGACATTTCTTATCTCAATTAGTGAATTTATTAGGTAAGTTTTTTTTTCTCAAATTAATGTTGATTTAATTAGAAACATGATAATTAATAATCATCATAACCAATTGGGTGATAATTTTGTTAACATGGTCAAGTAAATTGTCTCAAGCTTATCTTAAACAGAGAATTGGTTTTACAATCATTTCTATTTTCCGATTTATCTTGTTACATTTCTTACTAACATGTGAGTCCATTTTGTTTATTAATTGTCTTTCATTTATATTTATGTTCACCTTCTTGATTATTTGTAACAATTAGTGTGAAAATACATAAAATTTGCTGTTGATCAGCATTAGTTCACAATCATTACAATTTCTTCCCACCGATTTCAATTAACATTCACTTACCTCTCATATTGTCCAATCTTTGAGGTGAGATTTGTATTTGTAACTACAGTTAGAATACAATTTAGATCTAAAGTTTTTAATTGTATTGATTTTAATTGAATGTAACAAATTTAACTAACATTTGATGAGAAAGATTTAAAAATAGTTACCAGGTCAGTGATGTTATTTTAGTTTCATCTTAAAGCCGTTTGACCAGTCGCTTTACCGGACCAGCAATTTTTAGACTAACTTAATTTCCCCGTTGATTGTAATTAGTTTAATGACTTTAATTTCTGGTTTAAAGTTTATAAATGATAATAATAATAATAGACAGTTATTTAACCGGTTCATGACCTAAAAAAGTGAAACTTGTCTTTACGCTCAACAATCTTGGTTCCTATTCAAACAAACAATTGAATTTGAACCGATAATCAAATATCTCACAACAATTGACCTTTTAAATGACAATTAACAATTAGCGACTTGATCTAATTTGATTTTTTTTCTTTTCGTTTTGTTTTAATAGACATTGGAAAGCTTTCTACGAATTATTAGATGAATTATGTACATTGAATCGCCAACAAAATTCTGAATATAATGAACGTCGTGGGCGTCGAGTGGTTAGAAGATGCTGTGGATAATATGGACATAAATAGAAGATAATTTTACTCAATTAATTTGTTATTTTCTTCATCTAATCTGATCATTAAGACTTAATCAACAAAGATGCTGATTCGACGAAAGATCCACTTACATAAACAAAACTACATATAAATAGAACCTAAAGACTTAATAATACAACGAATCAACATAAACAATCAATTTGATGAACAATGGAAACCTCATTTGGATGAATACTCTCTCCTGAGAACAAACTCTTTCATCATCTAGTCATCCATCTCATCATTATCTTCCTACTTATTCACTATTCCTAAGGATTTATCCTTCTCATTTCCTTCATTTCTCTCGCTTTCGAAAGATATTCAAGGCTTCTCTTCCTATTCTTACCAATAGACTGTCAGATAATCTCACAACGATAATGATGATTAAAGAAAACACGGAAAATACCAAAGGAATCAGGTAACGAGTTAATCGTTATAATGGTTATCCACTTAACTCACCAAGAAAAAAGCTCTTCCATTGGAACCAAACTGAAAAGATCCGACAATTAGTGAATTAATTGTCTTTGCAACAACAATCAACATTAATTGTTCAACAAATTACATCAGCCATCAAGGTGTGTTTAAAAACTTGTACCACAACAATCAACTATCAATCAATCCTTGAGAATCAAATCAAATCATGTAACTCTGGGAATTCATTTTACTTTTGTTTCTTTAGATGAGACAAAAGAAAAAAAGAGAGAACATGAAGATAGATTTCCATCATCTTCTTTATCATCCTCATCTTGTCATTCAACATATGATTTAATAGTCTTTGGATCTAATTGTCATTAATTAATTTCTTCCTCATCATCAATTGTTGTATTTCAATCAATTTCCTTCCGTGCACATTGAAGGTGAACCTTTTTCTTTTTCTTGCCACTCGATCATCAATTTAATTATCCTTGATGTGATTCCAATGATTAACTATTATGTTTTAAATTAACTCGGTCAAGGAATACAACTGAATCAGGAGCAAGAAATTCATTAAATTAACATTTTAAATTGTTAATCATCTTGTGTTTACGTTGATTGTTATTGTTTTAACTTTCGCTTTACCTAAATTGTGATTCAATAATTAACAATGATCATGATTTAATTTCTGATCATTTTCATGTTCAAAACCAATTGTTGATTAATCACTGACAATTAGACCGTTTAATGATCTTAATTGTATTGTATATTTGATTCGGAGGGTTGATTAAGGTTGATAACAATCAAAGATTAAATTGATTAAATCCTAAACATATAATCAAACTTGGAAATGGTTTCAACAGTTAAACTGGTAAATGAACTCAAATCAATATATTGATTAACAATTAAATAATTGTTTCGGATTGCAACAATTATACGTTACTCAAACAAATTGTGGTTTAAACTTTGATTTACATTATTTACCCAAAGGATTAACCTAAATTATTCAAACCCTCAAATCCGATTAAGATTTACAATTAAATAATTTCAAGGGCTTGAAATGTTATCAATGAAAACTCAGATTGTTGAAGAAAAGACTAATTATAATCAATTAGTTGGTGATTTAATTGTCAATCTGTTGATTGCAGTGACAAAGGTCAATAGCAATTAAATAGAGCAGCTGATCAATTAAATAATCAACCGAAAACCAGAAGTGAATTCAACATGCAATTAGTTAATTGTTTGCAAGAAAAAAGTTCGTAACGTTGAATAGTTGATACTTGTGGTTAATGATTAACGAGTAATGTTCAAGTTTAATTGCGATGAGAGCGATAAATTAGTTGAGCAGTTAATTCCTTCCCGTTAACCATGACCGAGAAATTTGATTTAATTGTTGAAAAGTAAAAAGTATCAAGATGAATCAACTAATCACAGAAAATCAAATTCTAACCTGATTTAATTGAGACAAAGTTAATAAACTAATTAACTAATCAATGAAAAAGAGAAACATTAAATAATCAAGGTAACTAATTGATTAACAAATCAAATTAAAAGTTTATTGTTGATTTTAGTTTTTTAAATTGTCAAGACTAAGAAAATAAGTTATTTTTTTTCAAGGTAAATAAATATAACTATGATTGGTAAATAATCAAAATTGATTGTTTGATTAACCTTGAAGATGATGTGAATTGATTGTGATAACATAAGAGGATTTAATTTACTATATATTTCATCATTTCTATTATGTTGATTGGTAAATTTACCAAAAAAATTGAGATTAAAATTGATTGTCAATTATAATAGTTGATCTGATAATTTGATTTCTAGAAATGAAATGAAACTCTTGCAACAATCAAGGACAAACACCAGAATGATTTAAATGGGAAAATAACTCCTAGTGTTAATAGTTAATCAAATATCACAATCTCAAGGTTGTCAACTAATTGTTAAGTTGATTGTACGAATAACATTTAATCATTCTGTTCAATTGTTTGGGTCAACAATCGTACAAATAAGATTTAACTTAATTGGCAATCTAATTGTTAACAATTCAATTGATAAATTCAAATTTCCCCTCTCCTCATGATTAAGAAACACAATCAACTAATATACACATAATATAAAAGCCAAGTGTTAATTGTTGTAATTTTAAATTGTCTCTTTAATTTTGGTAGTTGAATCTTAATGTACATAATTCATATCATTTGATTGGTTTAAATATTAATATTGCTCATTTGATTTAGTTAAATCAATTGATTACACAAAAAACACACTACAAATCTTTGAACTTGATTGTTTATTACAATTAAATTTAATGGTAGATTATTAATTGTTTTAATTTCCAATAGATATCAGATTTGTTATCTTTTACATGATCAACAATTAAGTGACAATTTAACAACAAGGTTTGTAGTTGTTGAAAAGTTTTGTTTTCATCACTTAAATTTACCGTTAATCGCGATTGTCACACAAAATTGGCTCTTTGATTTTCAAATAAAAAGTTGAGTGTCCATCATTAAGATAAATAAAGCTACATTGATGATACATACAATCATAACGATAATAATAATGATTAAGACGCTCATTCATCACACATAACTGGATTAACGTAACCAAGTAGATTAAGCTCAAGAGCTCCACAAAAGACAAGGAAAACAGCATAAGTGGCAAGTAAGGCATATCCCAATTTAGGATTAAGTGTCCAGTTATTATGATGGAAGAGGAAAATGGTCACACAAAGGGAAAGAAATAATAAAATGATAGCATAAAATAATCCTCGACTATTGATGCTCGCAGTAGTTCCGGGTTGCCAAAGTGCCGTCTCAACGAACCAGGGAAGTGCTAAACCAACAAGGATATCGAAAACATTACTTCCTATCGAGTTGGACACAGCCATATCTCCTTGACCCTAAAGATTAACCGAGAACAGGTTAGTTTATTTCAATGAGAAGGTTCAAGATGAATTGATTGTGAATTCAATTTACCTGTCGAGCGACGTGAATCGATGCATATGCATCAGGTATCGATGTTCCTGCAGCAAGGAAAGTTATTCCCATTATACTATCTGGTATTCCGAAGGTAAATCCAACAAGAGTTACCTATTAGATGAATGAGCAAAAAGACAAACAAAAGTTATCAATGAAAACTTTTCACCTTAATTAACTTTGAAACTTTCTAATTGCTGGTTGATTAACAGAAACGTTTTTCTTTCTTGTTATTTATATCTTATCTAGGTGATCTGAATAATGTTTTGGTTTACATTTAATTTTCCTATTATCTTTTTTTTCATCATGATAATGACCACTACTTACCATCCAAACCATGATGTAGGAAAAAACTGCAATCCAAAAGACGGACATGAGAAAAGTGGCCAGGAAAAGGTTACTTCTTGTTTTACAATTAGGAATCGTGTAGAATAGGGTTGCATGTAAAGGGGCAATGATACACCATCTAATTACTGGTAACCATCCTTCAACTACTGGATTAGGTACGAGTGACCAGTCATCAACATTAGGACTTGAGGTTATCCTTTCACGGGCTAATTTGGATAAACCTGCCGTTGAATCGCCGTCTCCTGTTTTATAGTTAAATTGTTGCTGTCGTTGTTTTTGACTTCTATTATTGTTACTACCATTTTGTTTACGGTTAACTGAGATTGTGTAATTTGCTGCAGCCCGGAAACGAGAAATGGCCGGAAATAGACGCTTATGTTTGATTATAACGATCTGAGCTGCTTCGTAGAGAGACACTTTATTTGGGTCCATGGATGGAGGTAAACCAGAGGAATAAGAGTAACCACCAGTGTTTGAATATGAATTACCATAGGAATTGTAGTTATTGTAATTGTTACTAATTGCCTGTTGATTACTATAACCCCATTCATCCACTAATTAAGAGGGAGACAAATTTTTTGTTGTAACAATTTAGTAATTGTGATATTTATATAGAGACAAAGATTGAACATTTGATGAACGTATTGATCAAAGTCTACGAAGTTTTTTTCTTAGTTAAATTATTGAGATTACCTTGCATTGATTGGTAATAAGCAACTGATTGACTTTGTGGCTTAATTTCATCAATTTCTCCCACTTCCTCTTGTATAGTGGCCAGAAAACCTCTTTCTTTTAATTTGGTAGTGACCAGATCACGAATTTGATGGTTAAAATGCATCAGAACAATATAACCAACATAAAATATCAGCATAAGTGCCGATTCAAAAGTTGTCACTTCGCCATCATATGAAACCTTTAGATGAATATAATATTAGAAAACAGTTAATAACAATTATCATCAATGTCCAGTAATAACAAATACTGACCAATATGAGGACTAAAACTGTGAATGTGTAGTAACTTGAGTCTCTTGCAACTGGCCACCAAGTTAAAACAGTCGAGGCTAAATTATTCAGGAGAAAAGTAAAATTAATGAGACAATTTTCAAATAATTGTTGTTAATTATCACCATTAGAAACAATTAAACAATAACAGTAACGACCAATCAATATTACAATGTTGTTAATTTTTCTTTATAACTGTTACAACATCAATGTAATTATTAATTGATTTACTTTTGAAGTATTAATTAAATTCAGTTTGAAAACTTTAAGTAAATCAACTCATTTTCAATTTAAAATATGTCCAATCAACGATGATAACAATAAGCTAACCTAAATATGACTTTATGATTAACAATTATGTCGATGACAATCAATAAATCATCAAGAAGAGATTACAAAAAACTCAAGAAACCAGCAAGTTTATTATTATGATTAATCATTAATCTTAACTATTTGGATAATGTTGATTGTTACAACAACAACAATATAATGTTAGTTAATGGATAAGTGTAATTTAGTTTAATATTTAAGTTGATTGTGTTTAAAAATTTTCCTTTGGGATTAACTAGCGTTGATTGTTGGTATTGGCTTGGAAGATATAATGATTTTAATGGTAAAACTAATCAACTAATCAAGTTTGGTATTAAATTGCTGGATGAATTGGTTATTTGAGTGAGTTGAGTGAAACGAGAAAAAAAAACAATCAACTCTAAGTGATTAATTGATTAACCTTGTAAGGAGATGAAGATGAAAACTTAATTAACCAGAAATTAGTTTATTCAAGTGAATGAAAGTTTTGGAAAGGTGAAAGCTTAATTATCAAGACAAACACACAAACAATTGACACCATTTTGTGATGATGATAAACAATTAAGGTGATTATTGGAAAAACGGTTCGAATTAAATCAAATTAAATCAATTTACCTGTTAAAACACCACAAAGACCAATAACAAAAAGTATATTGAAAACAGCGGAACCAACAATGGTTCCAGTGCCGACATCACCTTTGGCCACGAATACACCTATTCAAATCAACACACCAAGTAAATTAGTTATAACAATTAAGCAGAGTAATCAACTGATTGAAACCCATACCTAGAATTGCTGTGAAAAGCTCAGGAGCCGATGAACCAGCGGCCATTAAAGTAGCACCAGCAACATCCGATGATAGATTGAGTCTCTACAAAAGAGAGCGTTAATTAAGTCTTAAATTAGAGTAAATGGAACAATTAATTGTTAACAATTAACTTACCGATGAACATTCTTCCAGTGAGGTTAAGAAATAATGATCACAAACAATTGCCAAACAGTAAAACATATAACAAGCAACCGCGATGTGAACAATGACCGCGCCGTGTTTTCGAGCCTTATTACCAAATATATCGTTCGGAAACTCTTTGTAGGCCGGAGCCGTACAGTCCTTAATTTTAACGTTCTTAATTAATGGAATCATTGTTTTAGGTGGAAGGTGACTTCGTATTGTTACCGGCGATTCAGTTATAGTATCATTTCTAGAATTTAATCAACAACAATCAATAAGATAATAGAATCATGAATTAAACATTTTGGTATTAGATTAAAGATTTAGTTTGTTTTTGTATTCACTTAATGTATCACAATTTGTTAATCATATCTGATGATGTACCTTGATAATAATAAGCTGACCAGTTAATCATTTCTTTAATCTGATGTTAATCTAATTTATTCCTGACTGGTAACCTTAGCTACTTAATCAAAATTAATAGTTGGTTAACAATCCGAGGAGTAGTTTCAATTGAGTTGTGGTTAGTATGATTCTCAAGGAGCGTTGAATTAAATTGTGATTAACTGATCAGAATTGACAAGGGAAATTAATTTTCAACAATATAAAGCATAAAAATAGAATCGGTATTGATAATTACTTTGATTCTTGTGTAACTTTTTTGGATTTTGTTTTCTTTTTTTTCCCGGTTTTGGGTTTACCAGATTCTGGATTAGTTTCATTGGTTGATGTTGATGATGGTGTTGTGGTTGTGGTTGTGGTTGGGGTTGTTGATGTTGATGTTGACCCTTCACCTTCCGTTGATGGTTTTGATTTTGATTTGGATTTGGATTTTCGTGTCTTAGTTTTAGGTGATTTAGTTGGTTGAATTGGTTCACTTGTATTAACTTTGATCTCTCCATTGGTTTCATCATTTGAGACGGAAGTTGATTGTGTTGGTGATGATTGATTATCTTTTTCATTGATTGTCAAAAGATTTCTACGTTTTCGTCTTGATTGTAGTACATTTAATTGATTATTTTGATTTTCTTCTATTGATTTGATTGTCCTTCTAACAATATCAACTCCACGATATTCTGGATTATTTATATTTTCTTGATTATTATCATTGTTATTATAATTTAACAATAATTTTCCCACTAATTTTGATTGTGTCAACTTTTCATGATCATTGATTGTCTTCAAGTTGTTAATTATTTCATTATCATTATTTTCTTTTAATTGTTGATTAATGATTCTCGATTGTCCAGTATCATCATTATCAGAATTATTTGTCTTCCAATTTCCTAGAATTATAAATAATTAAATGATAATGAAAGAAATTCAAACTCTCGATAATTGTTGTGATTAAATTAATCAAGAATCAAAAGGATACTATCAATGTAATACACTAAATTTAATTGAAACCATCAACAAATTAGTGTCAATTGTAATCAACTCTCAATGGAAAAGGACCAGAAAATTGAACTGCCAATTCCTATTACGATTGAATCATCTTTACTCAATAATGATTCAAATCTCATTAATAATTGATTAAATTTAACAGAATTAATTGTTGAACTGATGTTGCTGATTATTGAACTGTAAATCAAACAAATTGTAACAATTATAAGGTAATTGTGATTAACTTTCAAGTTATCATAAAGTAATAAATACATTGACTATCAATACAAGATTGAATAACAATCAAGTTGATGATGAACATTATCAACATAATTATCACAATTAACACTAATAGCATTGTAATACAATATTCATGTATCTAAATGAACAATTGACTATATTTTCATTGAATAACAATAACAACAATCTAGAAATAATAATATTATTGAATAAAAATAAATAATATCACCATGATATCTCAGATTCCCTGAAGATTTTGGTTACCATGGTGACAAATTCACTAATTAACTAAAAAGTATTTTCACCCTGACCAAGGTAATAATATTATCCATTGATATAATTAAGGATCTGTCTAAAATTTAACAATGAATACAAAATAATTTAACTGAATCAACTCTGTAACTGAATATAATACATTTAAAAAAGGTTATTGATTTTTCATGGGATACATTCAATTGTACCATGGAAATGAATCAATAATCTCATTCAGTTCTTATACTATTACTTCATGATTATTATTATTTCATTCTGATAAAATTCAGTGCTGAAAATTATTACTGAACTTTGTTAACATTGTATTTGTAACTTAATCCAATCTAAGGGATTAACCATTTCAAATTAAGGCAATAATAAAGTGAAACAATTCAATAAGTATTATTATTAGTTTATATTAATTATCATAGAGATAAAAATAAACTCATTAACCTGATAACCTTTACATGATTATCATGATAATACATTGAATTCATTGTTTAATCTCCCACTGATTATATAATATGTTTTATTATCTGATTGTTATTAATTCAAATTTTCCTCTCTCTCTCTCGGATTATCGTTGAGATTTGAATACTTGAGGTGTTTAATTAACATTCATCTTAATCAGAATAATTTTCTTGTTTTTATTTGGTAAACAATATAAGACATGAAGTTATAAAGGTTGAAGGTTATTTGATTTAAGATTTGTAACTTGATTAACAAGGTGAAGGATTTAGATTAAGAATTAGATTTGTTTATTTACCTTTAATATAAATATTAACCATCGATAAGATGAGGATGATAATCACAAGGGCTAATTTTTGAAGAATAAAATTTCTCAATGGAATTAATTTGACCATGATGATGATGATGATGTCGATTAGAATTTACTTTAAGATTAAGGATGAGATTAAAAGGATTAGAAAGGGTAAAGTAAATGTTATGAAGGATTGAGAGACTCTTATTTTCACTGCTAAGTCAAGGTCCAGTGGATTTTAGTATCGATCCAGAAAATGTAATGGTTAACAATATTTGTGGAATGAGTTTAAATTCTGGTTACATGTAATATAACATGGGAGATATAATGAAAACCAGAATAAAAGTAAAATGAACAAACTTGAAACTAGAAATGAAAATAAGGTGATAACAATTGATTAAATTGAAGATTAAGGAGAAACGCAATCAAGATTAATGGAAACAAATTATATCAAATTTGATTCATTGATAAATAATAAGGAATTTGAATATTATCGTTGTATTAATAGTCGACTGATTATTCAGGTAATATTGCAATTAGGTTGATGATTATGATGATGATGATAAGGCTTAGGTTTATTATTGTGATTGTATTGGCAGAAAAAGAAACAATTTAGGACAAAAGAGATGATGAACAATTAACAAGACACGAAAAAACTGATTAGTTGTTGATTTTTGAGCCTTTTACATGGTTGATTGTTGATTGATTATCGTTTGCTGGTTACAATCCATTGGATTTTAATTTATTATTATCTATTGGTTAACGTTTATATATAAATATTTATTAATTTTCATCACAATCAAGTTAATCATTTTAATGAGAAATGATGAATAACATTCAGTTTAATGGTAAGAATACTTTTCATATCCTGGGAGTGAAAAAAAACAAACTCCAAACTCAATCGACATTATCATTGGATTTACGAGCGGTCTATTCAGTTGCCTTTTACTTATCATCATTTCTCTCTCTCTCTCTCTTTCTTTCTTTCTTTCTTTCTTTCTTTATCTTCTTTTTTCCTCCATCATCATTTTCCTATGGGAATATTGAGAAAAGCTAAAAAAGTTATAACAAATGAAAATGAGTCGACTCACAATTCTGAGGCTTCCCAATGAGTTCGAGTCCTCGTTTTTTCCTCCTCACATGAAATTGATACTAAACATGGTGAATTCGTTTCAGTCATGCCTTTTGTCTTTCATTTGTTTTTCTCTTTCTTTACTTTCTTTTTTTTCCCCATCTTCTCTCTTATCATCTTACATTTCTCCCCTTTCGTCTTATTACCTTTATATCCTTTTCTCTCTCACTCCATGTCATTCGAACAATTTTTGTCAACTCTCCTGGCTTTTAGCTCTTCTCTTTGTTGTTCCATAAAGATCATTTTTCAAGGTATCTCTCAGTTATATCTTTCATCATTACCATCATCGTCTTTATCTTCATTATCATCTTGTCTTCCTCTTTATTTTACTCTCTAATAATTCATGTTCAACACTTTCATATTGATAATGTAATAAGATGTACCTTCAGACTGGAACAATAGATTTCAAAGGTTTTTTATTTGCTTTCCATGGGTTCACAATGATGATCAGGATGATAAGATGTAAAGATGAGGATGAGGATGAGGATGAAAAAAGGAAGAGGATGATTAACATCATCATCTAGGAACCAGATCTTAAGTAAAAACAAACCATCTATCAAGATGAACGTTAAATTTAATCTTCTTCCTCCTTCATTTTAGTTCAATTATCATAATCAAATATTTGATTTAGTTTTAATCATTAGGTTTCCTTTTTTGATTACTATTAATATTTACATTACATTATATTGACTATTGAATATTAATTGTAATAATTTGGATTCTTGTTGTTATCTGAATCACCGGGAATTGACTGTTAATCAACACATTGAACCTTAATTGTTAACATGAATAATTCAATTGACTCACAATTGTTGTTACTTTTGTTTGGGCTGAAAATGATCAATTATTCAAATTGAACAATTTATAACAATTTAGCCAATTACAAGATTACATTTTAATAGTAATTAAAATTTCTTCCTGTTCATATTCAGTATCATTTATTAATATTTAATCAATTTCTTATAATGATTAGTTGTTGTTAACCTTTGAGTTGAATTAAAAAAATCAGTTAATTGTAATGAGATTTTCAAAGCACTAGAAAATATTGAACTAATAATATTTGAATTTGAATTTGAATTTTCAATCATTGGGATCACCTATTGACAATTAAATTGATTTCACTTTGATTTCATTTTCTCTGAACTTAATTCAATCTCAATGCTTCAACAATTGAGAAATATAATCTTTCATATTGCCTCAGGCAAATTGATGGATAAGTTTCATGGAAACGAGAATCGCAAGAAAAAAGTTTCAATTTAAATTCAATCAATTACTCTAATTGAAGACAATCAAAATACAATCTTAGTATTATTATTACAAATAAAAAATATTCTCTGAACTCTGAACACCCTGTTAATCATGATGATTACAATTAATCATTTGAATTTATAATCATTTTTCCACAACAAGAGATGAGATTTTGATTTTGATTTTTTTTCCTTTTCTCATTCATGTTAATCACAATTTCCTCTGACCATTAAACTGACCATTATCATATCAACAGCAACAGCAAACAACAACCTATCATTTCATCATCATCTTGATTGTTGACCATTATCATTATCATGATAATTTCAAGTCACGATTTAACTTTATTGTTTTGAATACGAAAAAGAAATTTTTTTTCATGTTAAAGCAACAATTTAATGATTATAATCAACAAATAGGTAAACATTGTTGAGACAATTGTTATCAGAATATGAGATTAATATTATTGATTGATTTCATTATTATAACGATGAAAGGTCAAGCTTATTGGAAGATAATAATGATGATAATGAAAAATGATGATGATGATCATCATTTCATTTCCTTTTTCCGCTTTTCATTTAATCAATTTACAAAAAGGTAATCAAATCGATATGGAAACAATGAAAAATTATCAACAAATATCTCAACTAACTAACCAACTGAATGACCATCAAGTTGACCAGACAAATTGATAAATGTAAACAAACAAAATCTTCAACTAAACATAAAGATATTAAGATAATCTCAAGATGATTAATCCAAGGTAAGTAAGTGTATCAACATGAAAATGATTTAGTATTTTCATTGGATTAGATGATGAACATGATAAGAGGAAATGGAAATGATAACAACTTTCAATGGATACACAAAGTTGTTTATGTATTACAAGTAAATACAAAAATTGATTGACAATCAAACTGATGTAATCCAAATAATCAAAACCCTATCATCATATTCATTGATAAGGTAACAAAAAAGAGATGCCAACAAGGTAATAGCATCAATTTGATCGTCATGAAAACACCACGATTACTTTCATGAAGCTTCTGATTGTTGTTGTTGTTGTTGTTTAGGATTAGGATTACATTTGAAATTAGAAATTCGGTAGAAAAAAAAAGTTCATCCTCATCACCATAATCTTCATATGGGAATAAGGTTGATGACAACAATTGTATATTCATCATCATCATCATCATCAACATCATCTTCATCCTTAGCATGATAATGAAACCAGTTTCAAGAACAACAAACATCATCAACTTAATTTTTCTGTCCTTTTACTCTGAGACCTTGTTAACTTTTCTTTTTTTCATCATCATCATCATCATCATCATAATGTAAACATCTTCATCATTTATCATCTCTCTCTCTCTCTCTCTCTCTTAGAGTTAATTCTTGGTTAAATTGCCTGAGGTCTTTTTTTATTCGGTGTGATGTTAACTCTTTTTTTTCACATCCATTATTATACGTTGATTGTTGTTGTTGTTACTTTTAATTGTGCACAAGAAATTAAATCAACCCCCTAAACTAGTTATACCCTTTTGGTCAATGTGAATAATAGACTGACCACTCCTCTAGTCTTTGTTTTCCCTCCTTCTAACTTTTTCTTTATCTTCTCCTTTGATTATCATCATCATCTACTCACTAACTCACTCACTTAATTTTAAACTTTATTTAAACCCTCAACAATCAACAAACCAATTAGTTTATTACTGAAAGAAACAATTAACTAATTTTTGGCTCGCAACTTTTGATACATTTATATTTTTCTTTTTCTTTTTCTTTTCAATTGCTTCTCTGTGAGAAGTTGATTAATTGTGATTAACTGATCATCTTGATGTTGAGTCTCTGTTTTTTTTTAATTGTTTATAAATCATCATAATGATAAAATCATTACAATATTTGCTTTACTTGTCATTTCTAATTAAACTTGTCCACTCGGATTCAAATGATACTGCAAACAGTAAGTAATAACAATTTAACTGATCCATTTAGTGATTAATTGATTAAGTGTAACTTTAACTTATCATTAATAATTAATTTAGTTTACCTGATCCTATCTCTTGATTGTTAACTCTTTGATCACATTTGTTGATTTAAAAGCTTAAAGTAAATCTCGATGGTTTATTAGTTTAATTAGATTGTAAAATCTAATCAATAATTACCGAGCAAATTGTGCAACATTCAATCAGTTGATCAACAATTTGATTAACTATTTTTGGCTCATCAGACTAACCAATGTCATCTCATTAATTTATTTGATTATCAACCAAGTGAATTAGTTAATTATCCTCAATTTTGCCCTTGTGAATTAATTATTTACACCTCAGGCTGTTAGCAACTTAAAAAATATCATAGATAAACCAGAAAATGTAAACAATATTAATCAACTAGATGATTGTTGATTTGATTAGATGAAATGATTTTCCTTAATTGTTACTGTTAGCACGATGATATACTAGTTTGACAATTAAGTCTTTAGTATTTATGTCTTTAAGTCATTTCTTTTAATTGTCGACGTTAATTAGCAATTTAAATCTAATTTAATCAGAACCTTTACTTTTAAGTTCAATCATCAATTTGAATAATTATCAATAAAAGTAATTGATTGTCATTTGAATTACTTTTTCAGTATCAAGACAAATTGACTTGATCAACAATTTAGAATAATATTAAAATCTAATTAATGGCAATCAATAACTTTCCTATTTCATATCATGATTACTTTGTATTCATTGATATTAACATGTTTGATTAATTATGATGATTTACCTTTCAATAAATTGACTAGTAATGGTTGATAGATAATTGAATTAAGGTTCAATTAACTGATGATCATGATAATCATTGAATAGGAAATTAATTGTTGCATACACATGAAACTATTTGATTTGATACTTGCAACAATTGAGATAAATTGACTTTGTGATTAATCCGCTAAGTAGTTGATTGCTCGTCTCATATTAATCTAATATCGATCGAGTTAACTAACAAAATGTACTATTGAATTGCTATTTGAATGGTTAATTTGATTTTCTGTGTCTTGTCATTCAGATAATTCTGAAAAATGTTTCGGAGCCTTGGGTTGTTTTGGAACAAGTGATTTCGCTGATTTAAATGGTAGACCGATTACATTTATACCACAAAGTCCAGAGGAAATTAATATAACATTTAGATTGTACACATCGGAAAATCCATACAGTTCGATTGATTTCAAATACAATTTAGAACAATTCCAGTTGAACAATTCACCATTTAATCCACGAAAGAAGGTTAAATTTATCATCCATGGATTTACAAGTTCTTTTAATGAAATGGATTGGATGGGAGTGAGTATTTTCCTCGACATTTTCACAGTCTTTCTAATGTGATGTGATTAACGATTTTCTGTTCAACTGTAAACGCTAATCTTGTTATTCTGTAATTTACTTACCTTCTCTTTAATTGACACATCTTTTCAGGGAATTAAAGACTTAATTCTTGAAGGTCAACCAAATCGATACAATGTTTTCGGAGTCGATTGGTCCAATGGAGCAAAAACACTCAACTATTTCCAAGCGGTTGCTAACACTCGGGTTGTTGGTGCAGCGATGGCTCATTTCATTAAGAAGCTTAACCAATATTCGGGCTTGAAGTTTTCCGATGTCCATTTGATTGGTCACAGTTTAGGTGCTCATGTGTCCGGTTACACAGGTGAACGAATCAAGAATCCACAAATTGGACGAATCACTGGTCTTGATCCCGCTGGTCCGAGTTTCTATAAGAATGCAACTACACTTCGTTTAGATCCTACTGATGCTCATTACGTTGACGCTCTTCACACTGACTATGGGAACGCCGTTCTTGAAGGTAAGTTGAAATAAAGAATCGCCTTCAATCAAAATCACGCAATTAAAGTTAATTTTTTTACGAAGAAAAAAAAGAACATCTTGAGTCGCCCTCTAGTGTTTCCATTTCAAACTAACCGTTTTTCTGGTTTACAGTTTGATTGAATGAAGATTTGATTATGTTGATTGTGACTCTTTTTAATTGTGTTACTGAATTTATTGTTTTTCTTGATTAGGATTAGGATTAGAGGACCCGGTTGGTGATATTGATTTCTATCCAAATGGAGGATATCGTCAACCAGCATGTGGTAAAACAAAGGGATTATTCAATGTTCTTAATCAAGGATTGATTAAAGGTAATTGATTAATATTGATTTCTTTTTGTTGTTTCCAGAATCTAATCTAATGTCAATCTCTGTTTACTTTTAATTTTAATTAGGAATAACTGAGACTGTTGCATGTAATCACAACTTTGCTCCTCGGTTTATGTTGGTCAATCCTGAATCTTTAACTGAGAATTGTCAGTTTGTTGGTTATCAATGTTCAAACTACGATGAATTTGAGAAAGGTCGTTGTACCGATTGTGGTCAAGATGGTATAAAATGTGCTGTTCTCTCAATTTTCGGTGAAACCGATCGAGGTTCTGGCCAAGCTTTCAAAGAACAGAAACAAGAACAATTTCGAGACGATGCTTTCAAAAAATACTATTACAAGACTAGTGATAAAGCTCCTTATTGTGGTAAGTTACAAATGATCCATAACTTTAATTATCTCTTTGATTATCACTAATCCCAAATTTGTAATATCTCTTGACACTTCTTTTAGTTCACCATTATGGAATTGAGATCCATTTGGCTAACAACTCTGACTCTAACACTGGATCATTCACTCTTGATCTTGATGGTTCCAAGAGAAAAGCTGATGGAATCAAGGTTTCAGAATCATTCTCGAGCTTTAAACCCGGTGAAACATATACTTATCTCGTTACATATGAGAAAAGCTTGGGGCCGTTAAAAAGAGCTACCATGAAATGGCAATTCCAAGGAATTGATGTACTAAACCCACTCAAGCTTATTTCTGCTCCAAAAATGATAATCGATCGATTGACCATCAAGTATTTGAGTAACATTGATCCAAAGTGAGTTTTGAGTTGCGAGAATGAGATAAAGATCAACAACTTCTAATTTATGCTTTATAATTTCAATAGAATCCGTCAAGATGAATCGTCCGTTTTATGTCCAGAACAATCTGATACAGTTTCAAGTGGAAATACATTGAACTTTGTCCCTTGTCGTGGTGATAGTAACCAGGGTGGAGTCTCTCGATTTAATAATGGACAGAATAACCGAAACCAAACACGACCTCAGAACCAATGGAACCACCAAACCAATCAAACGGGATCGAATTATGAACAAAACAGTTATAATCGCACTCAACAAGGGTCTAACTCTGGATACACAAATAATTCCAATCGAACTCAATATCAGGGTGGCAACAATAATAGTGGACAAACTTACCCGAATAGACCTCAGCAACAAGGAAACAATTACGGTGGAGGTAAAAAACTTTACTACCATCGATAGAATGAAAGAAATTAATGATTAACCTTTTCTTATTTTTTTGTTTTTCACTTAGGTTCTAATGGAAATAGAAACCAATACACTACTTCTAGTTATCACTCGACATCTCGATACTCAACAACACCATCACCATACTCAACTACTTCACAATATCAATCAACAAATTATCACAACAATCAAAACTATCACAGTACAAACAGTTATTATTCATCAACTTCTCGATACCAAACAGTACCAACACATCACTCGTCATCTAATGGTCACTCAACACCCGATTATAAACCTCCATCAAATCACCAGCCTTCATCAATATTCCTTCGTCATCGAATCGGCGACCAACTTCTGTCCCTGATCGTCGAGTTAGTGATTCTAATTCGACCGTTTCCCCTTCATCTGACCAAAGGCCTTCTCTTTCTTCCTTGGCCGGCCTGTGGAACCGTCGACCTGTAAGTCCATCTCTTTGGACTTCTGATGAACCAGTTCGACAATACTACCGTCCACTTCGAGTACAAAGTCGACCCTCATTTTATTCCAGTTTCCCTCAAGACTCTTCTGATCCTCGAGTTAAACTGCATCTTGGTGACAATGTCGGAGAAATTTACCGTAATCTCGGTGAACGATCTTTTTTCACTTCAGCGCTGAATAAATTTTTACCAGTTCGAATGAATCAAAAACTTGACGAAATGTTCAAATCTTCTACACCAAGTTTACTTTTGTCTACTGACTTGAGAGGTGAAGAAATTAGCGAGCCCATTGTACTGGCGAGTAACAGTCGATCGCCTCTTACCTGGCGTAATGGGCCAGATCGTCGATTTGGTGAGTCTAATCCTGAAAATTCACGACTCATGGTAAGACAAAGATCACAGACAAATGGAAAAGTTTTGAATTTCAACGAAATTTCACCAAATAATGATACCAATATCGATGAGGACTCGCGTCAAAATGATAAATCAATGAATTTAAACTTAGATGAATCTAATCAGCCACTAATTAGACCAGAACTCAACGAGCAATTCAACAAGAATACAAGAAAATCGGACAAACTTTTGATGTGAGACGAAGAAAATCAAATATTTGTAATTTTCTTGGATCTTATTTATTGATGTAATATTTTTTGCCCATACCAAAACAATTAACTGGGTTCGAAACTCAATTGTTTTGTTCGAAACCCAACTTTTGATTATAATCTTTTGATAATCAATTCCGGTTTAACCTCCCAAACAATTTTCTTGGTCTAATAAAAACAAGATGTGAAAAGGAATTGAAACTTGACTGATTACCCTTAATTCCTATCGTCGATCTTTATGTTCCGAATGCACATCAATTGATTAGGACATCTAAACGTTGTGACATTTCGTCAACTCGTTGGTTACCATTCGAAAATGATATTGAACTGGAGATGAATCGAATCAGCCACTAATTAGACC
Source organism: Panonychus citri (assembly GCF_014898815.1). Lineage (NCBI taxonomy): Eukaryota > Metazoa > Arthropoda > Arachnida > Trombidiformes > Tetranychidae > Panonychus > Panonychus citri. Next base: position 355,990 of record NW_026515502.1, on the reverse strand, counting down.
GGAACTCAACGACCAATTCAACAAGAATACAAGAAAATCAGATGAACTTCTGATTGGAGACGTAAAATTAAATTCAGATGTATTCCAATAACTTTCGATTCCGATTCTTTTTCAACCATCTATATTTCCATTTGATTGTAACTCTTGTCAGTAGATATAATTTTAGCTCAGAATCTAAAAGATAAGTATATTTACCGCCATTGTCTGAGATTTTTTTGTCCATAAGCATTATCTTTTTCACTCATTTTCAAGAATAATAGTTATTTCCTGAAAGTGAAACTCTGTCGGTTATAATTTTTGAAGCAGAAATAAGCTGAGTGGGTTTAGAATATCAATTCTTTGAAATTTCCATTTCATATTAGCCTTTTTTGAAGGACCCTGAATTATTAGAGTTATTTGATATTTTTGAAAGCATCGTCTCGAAATTGTTCTTGTTTCTGTTCTTTGAAAGCTTGGCCAGAACCTCGATCGGTTTCACCGAAAATTGAGAGAACGGCACATTTTATACCATCTTGACCACAATCGGTCTGACCGAAAACATTAAATAGCTAAATTAACGTAATAATTATGATAATTCAATTCCTTTCAGGCTTGGTTAGGGGAAATAATTATTTAAAGCAATTATCTATGGTGGAAAATGTTTAATGAATTGATCATTACAAAGGGTTTCTGAAAAAAGAGGTCAAAAAGCTAAAAATTGAATGAACACTTTTGGTGCGAGATAAACAAGAAATGATGATTTTGTGACAGAAACTGTGAAATCGTCATCTACAGGTCGAAAAAAATTTATGAAATTAAACCAACAATCTATTGGTCATTTTGTCGCAAAAGTATCAGCCTTAGAACATTTCTTACCAATTGTGTTCATAGATTTTTTTAGCTTTTGGCCCTCTTTTTCAGACATCCTTCTTTACGTGTTTTTGTTCATAATTATACTCGTAATGATTTCATATCAACTCACTATCTTACTCAGCTACAATAACGTCAGAGTGCGTTTATCTTATCGAGTATGATTTACACTTTTTAACCAAGTTTAACGCTCATCTTTTCTTAAAATTCGCATGTTACTTCTCTTATTTTAAGACAGTAAAATGGTTTAATATACATTAACGAATTTGTACTAAGGATTTAAGTATAAAACTCAACAATCAAAATGATGAATTCAATAGATATTAGAAAAATTTATTTTTGATTTTTGGATACAAATATTAAATCGAAATCGTTTTCTCCATACATTACATTACAGGAATACATTTGAATGATTTCATAGATGAGTCGTTACTTTTTGGTAGTTCATGCTGAAGAGGGTTGGATTCTTTATTAGGAAATCCGAAAGTGCTAACATTATTTTGTGAAAGAAGAGTCGATTCAATCTGACGGATTCTATTTTGAGCATAAAATTATTAAACAATGTTGAGTTAATAGCTTTTCGATATTGATTCAACTTAAATAAAAAAGATCAAATAGAACTTACCTTGGATCAATATTGCTCAGATACTTAACATTTATGTCTCCGATTCTCGGATATATTGTTTCCAATGTAATACCATGGTTATATTTAGCTGTTGCTTTTTCAATAGAGCCTAGTGTCCGTTGAGTTTTTAAAAGAAAAGTAAACTTTCTTTCGTACTCAGAGTATGCAAAATTATCTAATATACTAAGTCCATAGATTTTTCCTCTGGTTCCTTCTAAATCAAGAGTGAATTTCGAAAATGGTGGTATCGTAGCATTGTTCAAATATACCTCAATTCCATAAAGATGAACTTTAAAATAAAAGATATTGTCAATAATGAGAAATAAGCTGTATAATCAGTTCATGATTAGCTGTACTTACGACAATAAGGAGCTTTTCATGTACTGCAAGATAATAATTTTCATTCAAATGATTATGTGATGGTTTCCAATCGAATTGTTGTTCATTTGCAATAGAAGTTGAAAGAAGAGCACATTTGGAGCCGTCAAAACCACAATCAGTACAAAGTCCTTGTTCAAATTGTACCAAACTCGGACATTGATAACCAACGAATTGACATTTTTCTACTAAAGACTTAGGATCGATTGTTATGAATTGAGGAGAATCTGCATTAATGATTAAAGGCCGAGAAAAAAGATAGAAGAAACGAAGGAAGAACGAGGTGAAAAAGAAGTGAGAGAAGGAAGAAGAAGAGAAGAGAGTAAGATAAAAGAATGAGAAGAGACAAAAATAGAAAAAATAACTAAAAGAGGAAAAGTAATGGACTGATTTAAGATTTTTTCGAATGCGCGATTATTGAGAAAAACAGTTGAATAACAAATGATTCGTATTTCAATAAACTTGTATTTCGCGAGTCTGTCACATAAACATGATTACAAACTTTCTGACGCAAGTTTGAGTCCGCTTTTATACATTACATTGTATCAATGTAGAATGATATTAAATCAGCTGGAAATTAGACAAATTTATACAATAAAGGATAATTGTTACTCACGATTTTCTAGAATTTGATGCGAATCACCGACTGCGATTGATAATGATAGAAAAATAAGATATGACCAAAACATAATGTTGCGCTTCTGGTCAGCTGGTAACACGAAAATTAATTTTTATCTTTATTGATGTCTTGAGACAAGCAACGGTACAACAAGTTGAATTGAGCACAAAAACGTCGTTACTGAGCAAATTGGTTCACTAAACGATCAAATGATATAACCAATTCTCTTATAGCGAATACTTGAAGGGCGAATACATGTTTCAATTATAATCAATAACTTCCTCGAGGTGGGGCTAGGGCAAGACAATTACTGTTATAAAGGTTTATTTTATCCTAGGGACAATCGATTACTCAAGGATTTACAAACATTGTAACTAATAATTTCAAAACATGTTGCGACTTTTGGTCAGTTGGTAACACAAGAATTAATTTTTATCTTTGTATTGAGACAAGCAAAGGTACAGTACAAATGATAAAGCCAATTCTCTTATAGCAAGTACTAGAAGGGCGAATACAAGTTTCAATTAGCATATATAACTGTCTCAAGGTGGGGCTAGACAATTATTGTTTTATGCTAAATTTTATCCTCGGGACAATGACTCAAGGATTTATAAACATTGTAACTAATAATTCTGAAAAATTTATTTTCTATTATTATGAATTGAAAGAATAATAATATCATGATACTTGACTTAAGAGAAAAATCAAACTGGAACAAACTTTTGTGCTTTTGAATCTTGGTCATTAGAACTATGAACAAAAAACTGCAGAATCAATACATTAAACATAAATCCACCAGAGATAATTACTTTAAATAATTATTTCGATTAATCAAGCCCGAAGGGCATTTAATGAGGATAAGTATTACATTAATTTAGCAATTAAATGTTTTTGGTGAACATTGAGAAAATATTAATACAATGTAAGTATTTGACATCGAAAGATGGTTAATTTTGGAAAAGTCTGAAATGAACTCCGAATCTTCAACTGAGAATTGTCAGTTTGTTGGTTATCAATGTTCAAACTACGATGAATTTGAGAAAGGTCGTTGTACCGATTGTGGTCAAGATGGTATAAAATGTGCCGTTCTCTCAATTTTCGGTGAAACCGATCGAGGTTCTGGCCAAGCTTTCAAAGAACAGAAACAAGAACAATTTCGAGACGATGCTCCACTTCGAGTACAAAGTCGACCCTCATTTTATTCCAGTTTCCCTCAAGACTCTTCTGATCCTCGAGTTAAACTGCATCTTGGTGACAATGTCGGAGAAATTTACCGTAATCTTGGGGAACGATCTTTTTTCACTTCAGCGCTGAATAAATTTTTACCCGTTCGAATGAATCAAAAACTAGACGAAATGTTCAAATCTTCTACACCAAGTTTACTTTTGTCTACTGACTTGAGAGGTGAAGAAATTAGTGAGCCCATTGTACTGGCGAGTAACAGTCGGTCACCTCTTACCTGGCGTAATGGGCCAGATCGTCGATTTGGTGAATCTAATCTTGAAAATTCACGACTCATGGTAAGACAAAGATCACAGACAAATGGAAACATGGAAAATGGATTCACTCAAAGTGATTTGACTTTAATTCCTATCGTCGATCTCTATGTTCCGAATGAACGTCAATTGATTAGGTAATCGAAACGTGACATTTCGTCAACTCGTTGATTACCAATTTAAAAATGAATTTAAACTTAGATGAATATAATCAGCCACTAATTAGACCAGAACTCAACGAGCAATTCAACAAGAATACAAGAAAATCAGATGAACTTCTGATCGGAGACGTAAAATTGAATTCACGAGTGAGGGACCCTAAAATTATTAGTCATTTCATTTTTTTATGAAAGCATTGAAATTGTTTTCTGTTCTTTGAAAACTTGGACAGAGCCTCAATCGGTTTCACCGAAAATTGAGAGAATGGCACATTTTATACCATTTCGACCACAATCAGTACAACGAACGTTCTCAAATTCATCGTAGTTTCATTATAACATTGATAACCAACAAACTGACTATTCTGAACATTGAAGATTTTGAGTTTATTTAAGAAATTTCCAAAATTAACCATGTTTCTATGTTAAATGCAGGTGTATTTTTCAATGCGCACCAAAAACATTCAAATTGCTAAATTAGCGTAATAATTATGATCATTCAATGCCCGTCAGACTTGATTAGTTGAAATAATTATTTAAAGTAATTATCTCTGGTGGAAAATATTTAAAGAATTGATCGTTATAAAAGGGTTTCTGAAAAAAGAGGTCAAACAGCTAAAAATTGAATGAACAAACTTGGTACGAGATAAACAAGAGATGATGATTTTGTGACAGAAAATGTGAAATTTTCATCTGTAGTTTGAAAAATTTATGAAATTAAACCGAAAAAATCCTGTGGTCACTTTGTCGCAAAAGTACCAGCCTTAGCACATTTCTTAACCATTGTGTTCAACGATTTTTTAGCTTTTGGCCCTCTTTTTCCAAACATCCTTGTTCATAATTCTACTCTAAATGATTTCATATCAACTCTCTATCTTACTTTAGCTATAATAACTTCTGAGTCCGTGTATCTTATCGAGTATCATTTAAATTGGTAATACAATGTCTTATTACTTGCGAGCACACAACGAAGTTTTCTAGCCAAGTCAAACCATTAACGCTCATCTTACTGCGTTTTTTTAAAATTCACACGTTTCTCCTCTTATTTTAAGACAGTAAAACGGTTTACTATGCATAAACGAATTTATGCTAAGGATTTAAGTCAAAAACAAAAAGATCAAAATGATAAATTCAAAAGATATTAGAAAAATTTATTTTGAATTTTTAGTTACAAATATTTAATTGTTGAAATCGTTTTCTCCATACATTACATGATATGAATATTATGTACATTAAATACATTAGCACTTAATCATATATGTGCCGCCATTTTTTGGCCGATGATTTTCAAAAAAGTTTCCGTCATTAATTCCGAAACCGATAGGGGTAGCATTACCATGATATTGTGAAAGATAAGTTGATTCAATTTGACGGATTCTATTTTGAGCATAAAGTTATAAAACAATGTTGAACTTGCGTTAATAGCTTTGCAATATGAATTCAACTTAAATAAACAAGATCAAATAGAACTTACCTTGGATCAATATTACTCAGATACTTAACATTTATGTCTCCGATTTGCGGAGTTATTGTTTCCAATGTAATACCATGGTTATATTTAGCTGTTGCGTTTTCAATAGAGCCAAATGTCCGATGAGTTTTCAAAAGAAAAGTAAACTTTCTTTCGTACTCAGAGTATGCAAAGTTATCTAATATACTAATTCCATAGACTTTTTCTCTGGTTCCTTCTAAATCAAGAATGAATTTCGAAAATGGTGGTATCGTAGCGTTATTCAAATATATCTCGATTCCGTAAAGATGAACTTTAAAATTAAAGATATTGTTAAAATTGAGAAATAAGCTGTATAAGTTCATGCTTAGCTGTACTTACGACAATAAGGAGCTTTATCATGTAATGCAAGATAATAATTTCCATTCAAATGATTATGCGATGGTTTCCAATCTAATTTTTGTTCATCTGCAATAGAAGTGGAAAGAAGAGCACATTTGGAGCCATCCGAACCACAATCAGTACAAAGTCCTTGTTCAAATTGTACCAAACTCGGACATTGATAACCAACGAATTGACATTTATCTACTAAAGACTTAGGATCGATTGTTATGAATCGAGGAGAATCTGCGTTAATAATTAAAGGTCGAGAAAAAAATAAGGGAGGAGGAGGTATAAAAGAAGAGAGGGGAAAAGAACAGAAGTAAAAGAAAAGAATGAGAAGAGAAGCAAATATCAGATATCAAATATTAGAAACAAATAACTAAAAGAGGAAAAGTAATGGATTGATTCAGGATTTTTTCGAATACGCGATTATTGAAGAAAACAGTTGAATAACAAATGATTCGTATTTCAATGCATTTGTATTTGAACACGCGAGTCTGTCAAATGAACATGATTTCAAACTTACTGACAAAAATTTGTGTCCACTTTTATGTATTATCAATGTAGAATGAAATTAAATCAGTTGGAAATTAGATTAGACAAATTTATACAATAAAGGATAATTGTTACTCACGATTTTCTAGAATTTGATGCGAATCTCCAACTGCGAATGATAATGACAGAAAAATAAAAAATGACCAAAACATAATGTTGCGCTTTTGGTCAGTTGGTAACACGAAAATTAATTTTTATCTTTATCTTTGTCTTAAGACAATCAAAGGTACAACAAGTTGAATTGAGCACAAAATCGTCGTTACTGAGCAAATTGATTCACTAAACGATCAAATGATATAACCAATTCTCTTATAGCGAGTACTTGAAGGGTGAATACAAGTTTAAATTATAATCTATAACTTCCTCAAGGGTGGGGTTAGGGCAAGACAATTATTGTTATAAAGCTCAATTTTATCCTAGGGACAATCGATTACTTAAGGATTTAAAACATTGTAACTAATAATTCTAAAAAATATATGCTAATACGAATTGAAGAATAATTATTTGACTTTCAATCAAAGAAAAAACCGAACTGAAACAAACTTTTGTGTTTTCGAACAATTAATTCATTAAACATTTTCTACCAGAGATAATTGCTTTAAATAATTATTTCAACTAATCAAGCCTGAGGGCATTGAATGATAATTATTAGGTTGATTTATCAATTTAATGTTTTTGGTCAGCATTGAGAAAGATCGTTGTATCGATTGTGGTCAACATGGTATAAAATGTGCCGTTCTCTCAATTTTCGGCGAAACCGATCGAGGTTCTGGCCAAGCTTTCAGAGAATAGAAACAAGAATAAATCCGAGACGATGCTTTCAAAAATATAAAATGACTCTAATGCTTTTGGGACCTCTAAAAAGGGCTAATATGAAATGACAATTCCAAAAAATTGATGTTCTTAATCCACTCAAACTTATTTCTGCTTCAAAAATGATAATCGATCGATTGACCATCAAATATTTGAGCAATATTGATCCAAAGTAAGTTTTGATTTCCGAGAATGAGATAATTGACCAAACAGGCATCATACTACTCCAAGTTATTATTCATCAACTTCTCGATACCAAACAGTACCAACACATCACTCGTCATCTAATGGTCACTCAACACCCGATTATAAACCTCCATCAAATCACCAGCCTTCATCAATATTCCCTTCGTCGTCGAATCGTCGACCAACTTCTGTCCCTGATCGTCGAGTTAGTGATTCTAATTCGACCGTTTCCCCTTCATCTGACCAAAGGCCTTCTCTTTCTTCCTTGGCCGGCCTGTGGAACTGTCGACCTGTAAGTCCATCTCTTTGGACTTCTGATGAACCAGTCCGACAATACTACCGTCCACTTCGACGTTAAAAATAGACAGACTTCAGAGACAATTTTATTCAATAAGTACCGAAAATCGGGGCCAATAGATCAAACCGATAAATGCTTTCATTTCAGATTCATTTTTGATATTCATTCGATTTTTCTCATCTCACCTTAAGGTTTGATTTAGAAAATTACAAATCTTTGATTTTCTTCGTCTCACATCAAAAGTTTATCCGATTTTCTTGTATTCTTGTTGAATTGGTCGTTGAGTTCCGGTCTAATTAGTGGCTGATTATATTTATCTGAGTTTAAATTCATTGATTTATCATTTTGACGCGAGTCCTCATCGATATTGGTATCATTATTTGGTGAAATTTCGTTGAAATTCAAAACTTTTCCATTTGTCTGTGATCTTTGTCTTACCATGAGTCGTGAATTTTCAAGATTAGACTCACCAAATCGACGATCTGGCCCATTACGCCAGGTAAGAGGTGACCGACTGTTACTCGCCAGTACAATGGGCTCGCTAATTTCTTCACCTCTCAAGTCAGTAGACAAAAGTAAACTTGGTGTAGAAGATTTGAACATTTCGTCAAGTTTTTGATTCATTCGAACTGGTAAAAATTTATTCAGCGCTGAAGTGAAAAAAGATCGTTCACCGAGATTACGATAAATTTCTCCGACATTGTCACCAAGATGCAGTTTAACTCGAGCATCAGAAGAGTCTTTCCCATCACTAAATGAATCTGAAATTCAGATGCTGAATAGATTTTTCAGAAACTTGACGCAAGCGTAATCATGTTTTCTTGAAAGGAGCTTGTAACTTTCCCGATTCATTTATTAACCGGGTACCACTGTGTTCACGGCTACGGTAATAACCATTGTGCATTACTAAGATTAACAATGGTTTCCACATGAGCTTAAAATGTTGATTAATCAACTTCTATGCTATTATGTGATTAGCACTATTGAAAAACGGGTTTATCCAACTGATTACTGCACAATAAATTAGTTGTAATTTATCTAAGCTAATCTATAGCAAGTGTAATCGTCGGAAAATTTCAAAGTGATTAAACTGAATTGCAAATTCAATTAGTCCAGTTGTCTTAATTTCAGTGGAAAAAAGTTCGGGTAATTTACCTTTGTAATTTCTCTGTGGAAAAAAAACACTGAACTTTTATCTCAATTAAACATTGATAATAATCTCACCATGAACTATCATCATATCAAGATTATCAATGATCTGGTACTTAATTATAAAGTATAATAATTGAGCCTAAATAGCCTAAGGTAAATTGTAATTACAACAGATCATGAGTGTTTTGAGTGAAGCAAGACTTGTTGGGTAAGTAAAAAGTTTCATGAAGATGACGATCATGATGATGATAAAATATGATGAGAGGGAGCAAATGATAAGGTGTGTAAAGTTCTGGATACGAGAAAAATAACCAGAATTCAGTTGAAACTTTTCATTTGAATTAAAATTCATCTTTAAACATTTAAACTCTGTTTTGATTCAGTCATTGGAATCATTTTCATGATTGAACATAATTGTGATTCAAGTGTTAGTTAAATCATCTTTTCTCTCATCTAATATTTAACAACAATTAACCACATAATATAACTGGATCAACAATGATTAACTTAACTGTGATAAGATTGTTTCAATTGTTACTACTGTTTATTTGTTGTAACTTATTTATTGGCGCTTCTTTTGTTTCAAAGTTAAACTCAACAATTGATTCCCCTTCAATTGAATCAATCAAGAGTAAACAATCAAATTTGATTAGATTGTTTAAAGATAAATCATTTTTCTGGTCATCGTTAGAGAAATTGGAAAATACTGATTCAGTTAATTACCTGGGTAATAAGACATCGACATCAACATGTTTTCAAAGTATTAAGTTAATTGTGCAAAAGTTTTACTCATCTGATCCAATTGGATTAAGAAGTAAGTTAACTCAAGACTATTTTTTAATTTGATTTAGCTCTTCTTGACAATTGGCTTTACAATTACTGTAAAATTGTAAATCATTGATTCATCTTGAGAATACTGTTAATGACCTGGAAATTTAAAGGACCAATTTAGGAAGAAGGAAATGATTTAAACTAAATTAATCTCAAGCAATTAATGTTTTTTGTCTTAATTGAGCTTTGACCAAGGTTATTAACGATTAACAAACGTTTGGTTCCTCAAACGATTCATGAAACTTTAATAAACGTTTTCCAATGTTAACGAATTGAAAGTTTGTCAGTTTCATGGTTAAAATTGTGCAATTGATTAAGTTTGTTAATTTTGTATCTTTATCGAAACTGGATCAATAATTTAGATTTTTTCTTCTAATTCTAGTGATTGATTCATCAGCAAGTTTTCCAAATGGTTTTCTCGATGGTACTTTAGCTGATTTCGGTGATTTTGATGAATGTCTTTCATTGAAATTCACATTACCATTAGATAGGAATCAGCAAATAACAATCAAGAACGACAATTAACTGGAAAACATTGTATGATTAAGGTAAAGCCGATTCTCGATAATGAGCAATACGAATCAATGAAAGGCTCTTGGATGGTCAAGAATAATTTTCCACTAAATATTGCAATTTGTATTCCAAGTACTTGTTCAGCTAGTGAGATTCAAAGCTTGCTCTCACATGGTAAGTTACTGTTGAGATTAATACAATTTAAACACAGAATCATTGAAAAAGCAACTTATTTATGTTTTCTTTCAATTTTCAGCTTTGTATTCATCATATCATATAACCGAAAAGCCTTATTGTGATGAACCTTTCCAATTACAACGATTTTTAAATGACCTTTCGATCGGACAATTGATTTCAATGTAAGTAGTTTTTCATGATTTTTGCTTCCCAAAAATCTTCAAGTTCATTGTACCTAAACGGAGTAAATTGTGATGAGGATGAAACGGGTAATGGATCTGATTCTAATATAAGACCGAAGGGCAAACTAGATATAAAAAAGTGAAAACTTTTCCATAAGAAGTTAATGTTTCCCAAACTCACTTATTCAACTAAACGTTCAGCAATCATTAATGACCAGAACTTTAATGACCATCAATTCAATCAATTTCATGCAAAGGTCATAGTAATGGTTTAACTGTATTAAGAGATTCAGAGATAATCAATTTTTGAATAAACATAATCTCATTAATTGCAGAATTCAATTTAATTTCCCCTGTAAATTTTTTTTCTTTTTTTGTCAAATGATAATGGCTATTGTTTTACTTTTTTGAAGACTGGTCATTAAAAGTGATTGTCAGAGCAATGACATTATCTTGATGATCTTTGGTCAATAATAATTATCGAATTGATTTGTTTTTCTTTTCTTTTGTTTTAGATTTTATATTCTTTTCATGACATCGATCGTTATCTTGGCGAGTATTTGGGATTTTTATTTACGTTTCAAGAAGCGAAAGTTAAACAAAGTGGCCTCAAATTTATCGGCAATCTCAGCGATTTTAGATTTACTATCAGCTGATAATGAAAGATTTAAAACACGGAAAAAGAGTATCGATTTGATGAGATTCGTTTGGGTTGTGATCATAATTACAGCTCATGCAGCTTTTTGTGGAATTGAACCAAGAATAATCTACAAAGTTGGTAAGTTTCTATGAAAATCAATTAATCGACAACTAATTAATCAAATCAATTAATGATTGGATACTAGCTCGATTGGATGTTGATCTACCGCTCTTTTTTGAACGATTTCACAATCAACCGCTTTTCAATGCTGCCGTAATTGAGGGTTTCTTTTACATCGGGTAAGTTAAATTAACAATTAACAATTACTCAAGAATCAATTTTAATTATCACTATTTGTTGACATTTACAGTGGGTTTGTGACTTATGTTTCCTTACACTCAATGCTGTTCAAAGGTACAGGATCATTAGCTGGATTTGCGATTAACCGATGGATGAGGTAAGTCTCTTGATTGTAAATGACAATTATCGTTTACAAGACGATATAACAATCAATTTTATTTAGATTTATGCCTGGGATGCTGAGCATTATGGCGATCGAACAAGTTTGGCCTTTACTAACAAACGGACCTATGGCGGCAGAGGTTCGCGAAAACATTTACTCCAATTGCGGGAAAAACTGGTGGAAAAATGTTCTTTTCATAAACAATTTCGATGGCCTCGTAAATATGGTAAGAACCGAAATGGCCAAGTGCGAATCGTTTTGTAATTTAAGTTGAAGAAAAAAAATCGATTTAATAAGAAAAATCTAATAATTCAGTTAATCCAACAGAACGAAACCAGTTTAGCTCTTGGCAATTGTATCTCTTTTAAATTTTGGAAAAAAAAGTTGAATGGAAGAGTTAAATTACCATTAGTGTTGCTATTCAATTCTGATCACTTTCTATTTGATTTAATCACTTTTCTAAATTTAGTTTTATCTTCTTTCAATCAACAAATAATAACCATAAAGCGGTATGAAGATTAATTATCAGAGATGAAATAATATCTTGTCATTAGATTTCCAAGGTTAATTGATTAATCAATGCTGATTAAAAATCAGAGATATAAAGATAGATTATGATGTCCACCCCTGGAGGGCAGTCAAATTGTATCAACAACTATTTCTTAGTCGCTTATTAGTGATATAAAAATAGCGATAAAATCAATTACGTTGAATACTGTGATGAAATTAACGGTGTTTGATACTTCAACTAGTCGATGTATCCTTGAGACTTATTAATATTAATAAATCTCATAATACATTCATATGAATTTGGGTGAAGCTTTTATATTAGTTAGTTAATTGTTAATGATTATTCTGGTTTTAAATTTTATTCACCATTTTCTATTAAGTGTCTAACCCATACTTGGTATGTGAGTGCTGATATTCAGCTCTTCTTGATTGGACTCGCTGTCATGGCCATTTTACGATTTAATCGGACCATTGGTATCTCTTTAATGTATTTCTTAATCATCTTGGGAATGGTTTTAACTGGATTAACTGCTTACTTTGAGAATCATATTCCAGCGATAGTATTAGCCAATAAAGATTGGTGGTAAGTTTACATTGATCACAATTAAAATGATATTCTTATCAATATTAATTATTTTCAGGGGTTTTCTTGACTTCATCGACTATTCATATTTACCAACGACACCTCATCTTACCTCTTATTTCATGGGTATTCTGGTTGGATATTATAACAAGAATGATATTCAGATATTGAATAAGGTAAATCATTAATCTTATTGAGTGTTAATTGTTGCTTTAACTTTTTTCTATTCTTATTAATTTTCATTATTTTTTTTAGACAATTCGATCAATTCTTTGGTTCTTCTGTCCAGTAATGTTCATTATAATTACATTTATGCCTTCGATTTGGAATACATTTAAAATAGAACCACAACAATATTATTCAGCACCAATCTATTTGACCTTTTACCGTTTCTTTTGGACATTATCATTTGCTTGGGGGATTTCAATTCTAACCAAATATGTTATCAAAGGTATTACACTTTCTCTTGAAATCGTGATTATTTCAAATTAACTAAATTACTAACTGAGCCTTATTCTTGTCAAGTTGTCTCATGCATGAAGGAAGCATCGGGAATGGTTAAGGCTCCACTTGCAAATAATAATTTAACAACTAGTTCGTTCAATGTGACCTCATTGATTCTTGGTGTGGCTCGAATGTACTTTTCAATATATTTGGTTCACTCGATTTACGTTCGTTGGTATTGGACATCATCAAGGCAGCTCTTCATCTATGATGCTTTTAATATCGTAAGTGGAGAATTAAGTCGACAGAGAACTTGATTATCCTTAATGAATCTTATTTTTCTCTTTACAGACTGAAAGAACGGTTCTTATGGTTGCTATGTCCATATTGAGTTCATTCTTTTTCTATGTTCTCTTTGAAGGGCCATTCGAAAACCTTAGGACAACCATCTTCAAGAAAACAATAGAATAAATAATTTTAATCTCAAATGAGCAGAATGTGATAATCTTGTTAATATGATCTATGATCAGAAATTTTACTCAGATCAATTTGTATTTCCCACCATGATCTACAAAGCTCGAACCAACTTTCATCATCCCATCAATGAATTTATAATAAAACACCATTTAAAGTCCAATTGAAATACAGATGACACTCAACTAAACGAAAGTTTGATCAATTGTAATTAAAGATGCACCGAGCATCGATTTTTTACCAGATCGATTTATTGTTTGGATTTCTTGGAAAAATCTATCAATTTCGATCTCTAAAATTCGCGGTTAAAAAAGCAGAGAATTTTTTTATTTTTCTTCACTCTATTTTTTATACCTGTTCCATAGGACAGGTGTATTGCTTAGTTTAGTTTAGTTAGAGCAAGAGAGGCTCAAAACTTGAGTTGTATGAGTTTGAGCGACTCAATTGTCATATCAAAAGATCAAGGTCATTCAGGTCATCGGTAAAATAACACGTTTCAAGGTCATCTGAAGGTAATCTAACAAATAAGAATATTCAGAGACACTACTGACAAGTTTTGAGGTTTCTATGAGCTTTGCTGTGCACTTTAAGATAAATTTATTGAATAGAATATTTTCAACAGTTATTCAATTAAACTGTGATATCTCAAGATCTGTGATAACAACGATCTCTGAATTCATTTATCAGGGTTGAAAAATGTAGATTCATCAGGTAAATTGTTGATTTTTTATTGTTGATATAGTTTATTGTTTTTTCGGTTGATCCGGTCAAATCATTGTAATGTGATCCACGCGGTCGAAGCATATTAAACGAGTTAACAAAATAATGCCAAATCATGGGCGTATTTAACGGGCGTTTGAACCAAAGTATACATAATTCAACTTGTTCTGGACGAACGAAACGATCAATTGGGCTGAATCATCAAAAGAAAATGTAAGTGATGAGTATTATAGTAATTTGAGTAAACTTGACCTTTTGGAGGTAACCAAATTATCAGTCTCAGCTTGGTCAATTGTTCCTGTTCAAACTGAACAGAATTGTTGGGTCCTTGTGGCTTTAAATTAAATTGAATTACGAAAGAAAATCTGTATTTGTGTTGCAACGCATTTACCAATAGATGGAGACATCAGAACAAATATCAACTTAAGTGAAGCTCTACTGTACTAAGGACATTAAAAAAAGGCGCTAAATATAAATTTAATGAATTACACATGCGATAAGAATTGGAACAAATACTTTTTTTGCTTTAGCAAAATAATCTTTCTCTTGCCTCTTTCTAATTTCTCAGGATCTGTCATTACAACAGGATGATTATATTAAAAATCGGCTTGAAGGTGATTTTATATTTTTCGAAATCGTTTTAATTGAAACTGATTCTTATTCAAGTGAAATAGAGGCTTTTACATTTTATCCTTTCAGAATTCAGTCAACTTTTCATTTGGATTGAGTTTCAACTCCAATAGTCATATGTTATATGTTCATCATAAAAATAATCATTATCATCATCAACATCATCATCTATCCACCTTCATGCTTCAGGATCAACATGCAGCATTTTACATTAAACTTCCGGTTTAAACTAAGGTCAATGGTAACAAAAGAAACTGATTCGAAAACAAGGAAAGACTCATTAGTAATCGAAAGAAAATTTTATCAACACAATAAACTCATTCTACTTTGTTCGTGTACATCGGAAGTTGATGTCGAATTTTTTTCCAACTTTTTTTTTCCTCGAATTTCATCTCGAGAATAAGTTTGTTACTCATCTTCTCCCAAAGACTTCACCTCTAATCCATTTAAGGGTTTTCTCTATTTCTCCATTTCTATTCTCATCTTGAATGATGATAAATCACAATCATGAGAATCTGAGTGATTACAATCAATCTGTTGGTGAAAATACTTGAGATAAGATTGAAATTGAATCTTAAGTATTCAAATGATCTCAAGAAAAGCGAGTAAACATTTTCGATGTTTGAATAAAAAGTAATCATATTTTTGCTACTTTTCATCTTTTTCACTCCTTTTACTCATGATATTTTCTGCCCATCAAAACGTAGCATTTGCTTGTTGAATTTGTCGTTATTTGTTAACAATGGTAAATGTTCAAAGGTTAAAATACCTCATCTTCATAAAGATATGAAGATAAAGCCAATGGTCATCACTGGGTTATCAGTCTGAGCATTTATTAATATAATCGCAACATCAGTGCTGATCTTATTATATTAATGAGAGTACAAGTATATGGAGAGATAGAAAGCTATTAACAGAATTTTGTCTTTTTTCTCAATCTAATCAAATTTTTAAATTCTATTCTAATCAAATGATATTCGATATGTTTTTATCCGTTCACTTTTTCATTTTATTCTCATGAATAACTACCATGACATGCATTCTGATGCGATAATGATTGCCTAATGATTCTGGTAATTCAAATGATTTACTGGGAAATTAATGTAAGCTTATTATTGTTTTACCAAGATTAGGTTGAAGTTTTCATGATAAACTAACAAATATCATTACCATTCTGATGGTTCTAATGCAATTGTCATCATAAATGCTAACAATAAGTATTATGTTGATTGGGTGTGATAATGAGCAAAATTATTATCAAAAGCTTGATAGGGAATCATCAATAGAAATCTTTGAATCACATTTTGCTTCTTAACTGTAATAATAATGATTGTCGTTTTATTTGACTCAATCATCACTAACTAAATTACACCATCTAAAAGCCTTTTGAATAGTTCATCAACATGCAATCTCATTGTCAGGGTATTCATTACACACTGATGAGTATTCATTAGATTTATGAAAATCAATTTATTAATATATTTACTTTAGTTGATGTCTATCATTACCTTGAAAGGGAATCATCTTCAAGAACCTGTGATAATGATAATGGTGATGAACTTTTCTTACTAAACCAAAAAACTATCCAATTGGTGGAATAGGTTACACATATTAATATATTCTTGACCATTTCTCGAGCCACTTCAACGATAAAAAGCATATCATTAACTCTTCGAGGTTTTAGCTAAAATCAAACCAGAGATTAATCACAATTTACGCCATCAAATTAATTGTATGTTGTATTTGTCAAGTTAATTTACAATCAAGAGATGAACAACTTTCACTTCAATTACAAATTTTAATGATGCCCATTAACCATTGACCATACTCATTATTTTAATCACTTTCATTAAACAGTAACAATTAATTATCTTTCATGGACTAAAATCAAGGGTTTTCCTCTTGTTCAAAGCATAAATTTAAATTTCAACTGATTAAAAGCTCAAGTATCAAACTAATTGTCCAATTAGTTGAACAAAGTGGTCAATATATTTGAAAATTTAATCAACTTCTAATGTTACCAGAACATAACATGAAAGATTATGTTTGTTTGTTTGTTTATTTGGATGAGAATTGAAAAGATTGACCATTAAAGAGGATTAGCCAACATGATTGGAGTTTAAAGTTACAATTTAATAATAAAATCTCAAGTAGATTAACATTTAAAAAGTTGATGTTATCAAGTCAACTAAATACAAGATCAATTTCCAATGACAATCTACTTGAAATGATGATCGTTGATCTTTGAACAAAAAGCACAATTTAAATTGGGTTAAAATTTTCATCTTTTTACCATTAAAATGGTAACATTTTATTTATTCAATTGATTCCAATCCAATTGGATCAATGGATAACCTTTGATACAGAAGATTAAACAAAATTTAATCTTCATCATGTGTCATCATCAAAATCACTAAACATCACTGTCAACAATACAATTAATGTTCCAATAACAATTGACAATTTCTAAAGTCAATCAATAGATAATCGAATGATGATCGAGTTGAAACTTGAAATTCAACCGAGTTTTCATCGGTCAAAGGTAAAAGTAAAGTGTATTCAGAGGAGTATTTAGGTCAGTGGAATGACCTTGCTTTCTTCAATCAACTTAATTCGAGCCCAGAATTACGGTCGATTCAGTTGAAACATTTTCCGTCTCCCGGTTTATTATTAATAATAAACAAAATGCCGAGTAAATAAAACTCTCTAAATATGAAGACAAGTTGATAAAAAATACTTGTAATTAAAAAACTGACTCAATCTATTGAATAATACATGATGCTAATCAGTCAAGGCGAAAGTGTGTATTTGACTGGTTAATTTAATCACAATAAACATGAAATATAAACATTATTGAAATAAGATATATTAATACATTTTTTTTGTTGTTCTATTAAAAGAGTTGCAGAAAAAGCTATTGGATTAAAGTCACACGTTGGTTGTTATAAGAATAATAAAAGAGTAATATGAAAAAAAGGTTTCATTTTAACCCAAAGGGTTTTATGTTTCCTTATCTTCATTACTTATCACTCCCATCACCTCATCTCCATCCTCATCCTCATCCTCTTGCTCTTCTCTTTCTCCCAGTACACCCTTCTAACCACCACCACTCTCACTCGTAAACATGAAAACATCAATTAAAACTCAATATTGATTAACCCTAACAAGGGTTTACATTGTAATCCAATCAAGATCAATTACTGTTACAGTCTAAAAAGTTAGACTGTCTAACCTCTAGATAGTTACAAGGACAAGTCACAAATTCGCTAGGTGACAAAATAATTTAATTCTATTAATATTACTCATCTCTCGATAAGAGATGGCTCTGGTGTATTGATACGACCCAATAATAGTCCCAGTTTAATGAGTAACAAAAACATCTAAAGTAACTGTTGAACTATCATAATCTTAGTACCAACTTGAACCGTGTGATAAGATAAACAACAATATCACAAAATTAGATTTTAACTTCTTGGGTAAAATTAATTGAATTACGACTTTCAGGTTTAACAAAATTTGAAACATTTTTATAAAAATAGAGGATGAAACTAAAATCCAATAGATGGCAGGCTTTTGTTTAAACATGAGGAGCTTAATCGTTTATTATTTATTGTTAATACATGACTTTACCTGTTAACATCGATTACATAGGAAAACATAATTAAATCGTTCGCACGAAAGTGCATTAATAAAGTGAGTTATGACTTATATTGATTTACAAATAATTAGGTATAGATAATTTAGACTTTGATTTTGGCGACTTTCAAAAAATTCCGGTTCGTAAGTTTGTCACTTGTTAGCTTGACTCTCAAAATTGAGACTTGCATGTTTTGGACTTTTTAGTCTTACCTGGAGTTAAAAATGATGCGAACTTTTCTTAGACTTTGTTTTTTATTTTATCAAAAGTACGCAAGTCATAAAATGAAAAAGAATAAACTAGGTTTTGTAAAAGCAGGAGAGGTGAGAGTTATGTGGTGGGAGAATAGAGGGAGGATAAGGAGAGGAGAGGAGAGGAGAGAGAGAGAGAGAGAGAGAGAGTAATACTGAAGTGATAATGCGAGTAAAGATGAGGATGGAGATGAGAGTGGGAATGAGAGTGGAAAAGATTTGATATAAAAGATTCACTAGTTGCTTTGATCTTCACTTTGATTCTAGTCATTGAAAGAGTAACAACAACAATTCATTTTTGTGACTTTCTAACAATAAACTTCGTACATTGAAAATGCCGATACAAATTGATAATCGAGATCTTTATTTTCCAAGATTAGCTTCATCATCATCTTCATCTTCTTCATCTTCTTCATCTTCCTTTTCCGTTAATCCAAATGACTCAGTTTCTCCATCAACAAGATCACAATCAACAACTTCCACTGTTTCATATCCATCTTTTAATCGGGACTTCGCTTCCTATTCATCATCAACTCTTTCATTTCGCGCTGACATTCATCACAACAATCAGTTAATCATCGACATTTTTTATCAAACGCCTTCGTTTATTATGGAAAACTTGATCAAAGGAACAATGTTTTTATTCAAATTGATCATTGACTTTATTCCATCACAATTAATCAACAATCATCATCACAAGATAACAATTAACTCTTGGTTTCGTATCCACTCAACTTTGTGTCCACAAACAACAAGAAGATTGACCAACTCAAGAAGTCCATCTAATGACAATAATCGTGACACAATCGCCCGGAAACAGAACAAATTACCTGATTTGATTCCAATCAGTGACAAGCAAAGGAAAAATCGATCAACAATTAAATCATCGACTTCATCCATGGTGATCGAAGTCGCGACGAATCTTAAAAACTTGAGCGATAAATTTGATTCCTTTCATCGCAGAAAACTGAGAAGATAAATCATCAACTACTCGTAACCAAATTCATCATCGATTCATCAATAATCAATCAACAATTTCTATTCACAATCTAATCAACTTCATGTATCAATCCAAAGACCAAATTAACCAAACAACAATTTCTATCTAGTCAATTGTTTATATTTTATCACTTTTCTTATTGTACAATAAACTTTCAACTCCAAAACCAAAACAACCTTAATACTAATAATTTATTATCCTTTTGATAACTTTTAGTTTTTATATTAATAATTTTAAACTGTTATCTATTCTCAGCGCCATCTATCAATATTATCTAATAACAGTCTCGATATTAGAAACTTTTAAACTCCTATAAATGTCATCATATTATCAGAATAACATTTACTAGTCTATAGGATTAACGGTCAAGATCAATAGTCGAGGTAAAGGAGGGAAAAGGATAAAGATAAAGATAAAGGAACATGAGATTAGTCATTAAATTTATGATTCGAGATTCTTTTTCTTTGAATAATCGGAAGAAACTCTTTTTTAGTAATTGACTGATCAACTTTAATTCAGTTCTCAATTTTGATTAAATAACGAGAATTAAATAATATTATGATTAATTGGCTTTCGTTTCATTTGTTTGTTTGTCTATTTGCTGAACATTAGATTAATTATCTTGATTGAATATCAGACTCGCTGAATCAGATAAAAGCTTTTTTTATGTTTCTTTTCAACAATTAATTGAATTGATTCATGTTGAGATTTAATTATCTGCTATTTACTATGTTACATGTAATTAACTAATATACAATAAGTGAATCTCTGATTGTTATCATTGTCATAATCATCTGATTCTGTAACTGGATCAACAAATTATAAGAAAACAGTAAGAGACAAATGATACAATTGATTAACATTGAATTGGAGTTTTTAGCTGACTAATTGTATCTGATGAACATTTTGAGCAACTTGAGATATTGACAATTAACAGCAATCAGCTGATGATAAGGGACCCAAGGATTAATTGATTATCCACTTAAATTGTTGATATGGTTGAAAATGAGTAAAAAAGCGTGAGATTTTATTTAAATTGTTATCTAATTAAATCTGATTGTAAGTAAAGAGGTTAAATGTTAATCAGTCTCTATGGGAAATGATTGAGTTAAAAAAACTGATTGGAAATATTGATTAACTTGATTGTTATTCAATTGTCAATTGGATCAACGGGTAAGTTACTTGATTACAATTAACTCTATTAACTGTATCCAATTGGTTAACTTATTTCCCATGCCTAAGGGACACTTTGATCAACAATTTAAAGCCAATTTTTAAATCATTTCAATTTATCTGATGAGAAAAGGTCACAATCAAAACTTGTCTTTTATCATAATTTGTAGGCGATTAGAAAATATTGATAGTAAAAAATGGAAAGAGTTTAATTGGTCGAGTTAATTTAATCACGAAACTTGAGCAACAAGGAGAATCGACAATTTTGTTCAAGATCATCTTTTGTCACCAACAGTTGACTCAGAACACGATGTGTACCATTTTCCGTTTCTCGTGATTTTTGTGAGTTTCGTGAAGTCAAGTGAATGTCTAATGTTCATTCAGTTGTCGGTATTCAACTACTCGAATCTAAAGTTCTGAATCGGTACAAATATTAATAGTGGAATTATGTTCCAACTCTTTTCATTCCAGTTGAGTCCAAACGTAAATTGAGTGAGTTATTAATACAATTTGTGATTAGAAAAGATGATCAATGAAAATGATCATCGACAATTAGATGATGAACATGACTGAGACTAGAAGCAGTTCGATTGTAACTGTTCATTGACTCGCGACATCAAATGAAAGTCAATTAATCAAAATGTTCAACGGCAATGGAAACAAATTTACTTTTAAAAGTTTAAAATGTTTGAAAAGTTTTTTTCAAATAAAACGGAAGTTAAAGTTTTCACTTGATTGTTGGTTCTTGTGAGAACCGGAATTATCAGATTAATCATAATCACCAATGTAATCAAATCTATTGATTGTATAATCTACAACAAAGTGTTAATGTGTTTGCATCATTATCTTAATCTAATATCTAATACATAAGTGATTAAGATTACGAAATTTTCAAACAAGATTGAGCCGAAGCTGAGAGGATTCTATGAAATATTCTGGTGCATCAAAAAACTCAGTCTAAAATACTAATTAGATATCATTAAGGATAACCCGTTTCAAGAAATACATTCAACTATTATTTTGAACAAATAATAACAAAACTAATTGTTGACAATTACTTAATCGTGAGAAAAGAAACAATTTTATCATTAAAACATTTTTAAATGTTTTCCAAACCTCGTTTCAATACCTTTCTTACAATTGTCATGATTATCTAGTAGTTTATTGAATGAGAGAGAGAAAACTATTAACAATCAATTGTCTACTTGTTACAATTTATATGATGATATTTACATTCGGTCAATTGTTACAATGAAAATCTTTTAATTTGCTTAATCAACTTTAGCTCTTGAGATGAACAAGCGTCTTATCGGGTCATTGATGTTTCATATCGACTTAACCTTACGCTTAACCCATAAAAAAAGACATTGGACTTTTGATCGTAAAGAGAAAAAAAAGTTTCAATTAATATTAATTGTGATTAAGGTACTAAAAAAAAGGAAACACAGTTAATTAATTTTCAATGATCATGAAAATTACGATGATTAACATGATACAATATTTAGATAACTGTAAATGTTAATTGTTTTTCCAGTGCTCCCAAGGACTCGAGGAAACGATTCTAATAATAATCTCGGTATCATTTATGTTAGTGGTTCTATTGGTACTTGTTGATAGACAATCAAAAAGTAAAATTCTGGTTATATTGGTTTCTGAATAAATCAAGTGTCAGATTTATGTTTAATCATAAATTTTTATGTCCGTCGATATGATAAATTTGAAATTAAATGAATTCCAAGAATATGATCCGAATCATCATGATGGGCTATCTGAATATCTCCAAATAAAAAATTGAATCAAAGTTAATAATCTGTGAATAGTTAACGAGATCATCAAGCATCAGAATATTTTACAATTTAAACTGACACTTGGACAAGAAACATTTGGATAAATTTTTCTAGAAAATAAGTCGATTTTCATATTTCCAATTAACTCAATAACTTTTGATATAAGTTCAATCGAGGGAATATCAGCCAAAATTTGATGGCATTGATAAAAAATCTCAAAAAGTTTATATCTTTGAAAATGTTGAATAATAATAGAAAATTTTCCAACTAAAATTTTCGAATAAAAAAAAAGTTCTATAGGAAATTTAGTTTCCGGTTTTCTGAGAATTGGACTGGACAGTTTGAAGTAGATCAAAAATTGAATTTGTCAACCAATTTATCGACAAGTTTAGAAAAACATTTCTGGTCTTTATTAAAAAGCTAATTGTATCATCGTAAATTGTTGATTATGGAAGTGGGAATTACTTCAACTGGACATTAAGCACAATTTGTGAATCACCATCACACCGTAATCGCCATAAGTAAGTAGTAATATTTGAAAGTTTCATAAAAAATATTCATTTCCTTATTAGTCCATGAATAATTTATGTACTTTTTAAATTGACCACAATATTTTTCGAGAAAAATTCAATTTTTCACAATGAATCTTTTGTAATCAAAGTCAATTGCCAGTGAACTGATTTGATAGAAAATTATGTTAAAAGTGAATAGATTTCAGGGTAGAAATGGATAAAGTCCAATTTTACAAATCTAAACCAAAAATCGTGTTAGAGGGGATAGAAAAATGAAAATTTCGAATAAAAAAAGTTTTCATCAAGGGAAACTAAGTTTTTTTCTTTATTTCCGGAGTTCCTGGAATCAACTGGACATTTTACATTCAGAGTGAATAAAATGTTGAAAAAAATGTGATTCACTTCAGATCGAAGTATTGAATTTTCAAGTGATAATGATAAAAACTCAATGCGAGAGATGACCCATGTCCAAGATATTACTTTTCTGGATATAATAGTCAAGGAATCATAAATTTTCATTGATAATTTGGTCAATTTTGTTCCAATTGTCTTTGAATTGAGACTCGTCATCTCACCATAACCTTTACCGTTACCAAAGTTAATCCAATGATAAATAGACAGAAATTTGTAAATGATCACCACGATTCAATGGTTAATCAATATATTGATGAAATATTAATACTTGTGATAACTTATGCAAACATTTATGCAATCAACTTTAGCTTATAAGTGTTGGGTAAAAAGTAAAGTTTAAATGATAACCATTACCATTAACCTTTCGAAGATCAAATTATGGCTTTACCATATTCACCTATCAACACTTTAAATAAACTTGAATATTCAATCAATTTGATAAAGTTAACCATTGGATCCCCAAGTCTTTTATTATGTATATTTAAAGACCTTAATAGAAAACCCATTTTCTTGGTCACTTGTCACCTAAATTGAATATTTAAAAATAGAAACTGAATTAATAAGAATATAAAATGATCATCTCAACTCTTGATTGATTCCAATGATATAATAAAATGAAAATGTCATTGGAAAATTTTCGTAAATGAATACATACACTCGAGTGATTAGAAATAATATCTCCAAGTTTCACTTGAACAATTTACTTTCGAGTGACTTACAATTTAACCATTGTTGATGAAAAGCTCGATTAAAGAGAAAAGAACATTTTTTAGTAAATTTATTACATTGATTCTCTCCGAGGTTCTAACAATTTTATCATGTTACAATCATTATTATCCATAACTGTTCATGTTCAATACACACAAAATCCATACCTTGGAAAGTAAATCTTATTGGGGTAGACACTTAAATTCACTAAAGTCATTGATGATGATGAGAGGAAGGAAGGAAAAAAAAATATACTCATGCAGGCTGATGATATAAAGAAAATCCCATGTAAATAAATAGTATTAAAAAAGATATTGGAATGTTATTGTTATGAGAACTAATAACAAGACATTCAATTGTTGATGATTACCTTTGGGATATCGATTCCCATATGAGTTTTTGGTAACTGGCTTCAGTTAAATTGTTCCGCTGATGATGATGATGGTTATTTCTTGGAGGTCTTTTTGATTACTACATCTTGTATCGTATCTTTCAGTTGATGGAAAAAAAATATTATCACTATTCGCCATCGTTAATGTTAAGTAAGGTGTTGATAATACTTTTACCATGGAGAGAGGAATATCTAAAAGTAAGAGATCAAAATAAGTACAGCATTAAACTGTAAATTATGTCATAATTTAGATTATATTTCGAGAGTGAGGAACAAATGAAAAACAATTCTTTAATTTAACTAATAACAAGAAAAAAAATACAATCTATTAATACTTACCCTTAGTATCAACTTACTGCTGTCATTTTTTTTTCAAACAAAATCAATTGAATAAAAAAGCAACAATTATCTTTACAATCTAATCAACACGCGTTGGTTTCAAGTAATTTATTGTCTAATTGATGTCATATCTTCAAAAAAAAAGAAATAAACTGTAACAATTGTAAAGCAATCAAGTTGATTGATTCCGTTGATTTGCTCCAATCATTGAATTTCGATGAGTAATATTAGAATCCATTGGAAGATTAAAGTTTTGTTTTCTAACCCTTTTGAGCTAAAAACTACAATCTGATTCCAACAAGTTAATTAATAATCATCAGTTATCTTGTATTATTTGGATAATCAATTTTAATTTGAGATCTTTTTGTAGAAATTAATACAATTGTATTAATAAGTTTGCATTGATATATTTTCGACTTGAGTGGTACATTTCATCTTTGCTAATTTCTTTTTTCTTATTATTTAGTCCATCAATTTACTAATTGTTGCTCTCTTAACCCTTTGTTTGCTTGATTTTTGATTGTATTGGTAAATTGGTCTGTAAGATTAATGTTGCTACGTATTTTTATAAATGAAAATTAAATTTTCACCATTAAGAGTGACATTGTTGCTTCATTAATTGAGGATTGGCACAACTGATTTAACCGTGGAAATCAAATGAAAGGATGGAAAAGTGTAACCACAAAAGTGATTAGCTTAATCCAAAGTGTCAATCTAATCTTGGATTTTTCTGCATATTATTAACTCAATGAAAGGTAATTGACTTTCTCATGTCTATCAAAAAGCATAGAGTTTTTTACTAATCAATTCTACCATCCATCCTTCCATTCACAGGCCAATTCAATTGATCTTCTTTTCGTTCATGGTATCATGTTGTTGATTCTAATTTCGCCTCTCTCTCTCTCTCTCTCTCTCTCTTGGATACGCCTTTCAATATTATGACAGAGATTTGATATTTTTTATCTTGTCCTATTGTGTATTCGCTGTGTCTGTGTGTCCACTAATCAAGTGTCCGCTTGGTAAAATATTCATTTCTCATCCTTCCTGTTTCATCACCATACACACACTCAGACACAAGTTAATACAAGACGAGAGAGAGAGAGAGAGAGAGAGAGAGAGAGAAACCAAATTGTGACAATATAATAATTGTAACTATTTCGCTTGATTGTGAATATACATTTACGTTATTTCTGTTTTGTTTTCTTTGACATGATCACTAAATGTACACGTGACTTGTCACCAAAATGTCAAACATTATCCTATTTGACGATCAAAATTATTATCAATAGTAACTGTTTTCTCTTATGGTTAAGACATCGTTAAGATTCATCATTATGCATATCATTATCTTTTTCATCATCAGCATCATCTTATGCACAAGACTCACGCTTATGAGATTCACATTCTAATGTAATATTTTATATTTACTTTCTCTCTTTTCTCTAACTGACCAGTGGATACTTGTTAAAGCTCAATTGCCATAAAAAAATAAGACTTCATTTATGCTATTTTTCTGGATAATCCTGTCAATGTACATACGGTTACATCAAGTATGATTTCATATCCCTTTGGTCAACGGATGACCAAGGAAACTTGGGAAACATATAAAAAAAGGATAAAAGCGAAATGTCAATATTGTTGTTACACAATTATATTATCATCAAACAGAATGATGATTATGATAACAGCGAGGGTCTTCAAAATGAACTCGAAATTGTTTGGCTTAAGTGTGTTTTTTATGTTATGTTAATATGAGAAATTGTGATTCTAGAAAAAGACAAAGTAATAGAAAAGATTAACTTTATTGGAAGGTGAGAAGAGGATGGCAATTAAATTGAGTTTATGTTTCACAGTTAGTTGATTGTCACAGATATGATCATGACAATAAGAAATGATGATCACAATTGATGAGATTGATTAAATTGATAACTTATATACTAATAGTTAATCTTCACTGAAAAGGATATGAGACGATAAGAGTTAAGTTTTGTTATGTTCAACTTCAATGAGCCAAGTTAATATTAAGATGATGATTAAGATAATTATCATTAATGTAAGATAATAAATTATCAATACAATTGAATGGATTAAAAGATGAAAAAGTTTCATGATTATTATTATAATTGAATGGA
Source organism: Panonychus citri (assembly GCF_014898815.1). Taxonomy (NCBI): domain Eukaryota; kingdom Metazoa; phylum Arthropoda; class Arachnida; order Trombidiformes; family Tetranychidae; genus Panonychus; species Panonychus citri. The sequence continues at coordinate 328,516 of NW_026515502.1, read as the reverse complement.
ATCAGATTAATGGTATTCAGTTAATCAAGTGAAGCTTCATTAAGTTTTTTTTATCATTATTATAAGAAATCAACTGTTTCTTGTATAATAAATGGTAATCGATGTGATAACAAAGATATGACAATCAGCTGATTCTCTGTTTTGATATCAAGTTACAAAGCCACATTAATAAGATGGTTATGTTTAATACAAGTTGACAATATGTTCATGGTAAGACAATCAATTGATTTGATCCTACGAAAAGGTCAGTTACTTTTTCTTGATTCCAGTTTATTAATTATTTTCTTATTAATTAGTAGAAAGTATTTGACTTTGTAGCTTTGAAAACGAATTGCAATACATGAAATAGAAAATTGAATACACATTTTCACTAATTACACGCTAATTCACTTACACTATGAATTTTTTTCTCAAATAAATTAATCATCTAATATCATTACCATGATATGACTTTTGATATTGAGACTAACCTCGACTCTGAATCAATAGTCTGACAAATCTGAGTAAAAATTCAGAGTAATTTACTTGTCTAGTGCAAGTTAGTTAACTCTTCAGTTAATTAGCTGATATAAAAGGAAGGAAGAACGGGAAAGATTAAATTGAAATGTGATTAATGTTTATTCAATTGTCAATTCGAGAAATTTGATAAAGCCAATTGGCTGGTGAATTATAAAAATTAAATTACTATTTATGTCCCTTTGACCCTGAGAAAAACTCTTTATCTCATTAGTAAAAAAAAGGGTCAATCAAAGGTCAATGATAAGTTAATCGCTTTTGCAATACAATTCGGATCTACAACTAACATCATGTAAACTCATTGATAACACTTATCATTGGTGCTACTTTAATACTTTGGATCCTCCTCTCTCATCATCATCATCACCAACTACATCGCAAGTGACATTATACTTTGTTAATGATGTTATCGTAAGTCTGATAAATTGTTTCATCCGATTGTTTATAAATTGTAACAATCATTTCACTCGGAAGGGTTTCTATCAATATAAACAACATCATCTTCAATCCTTATCATTGCAAAGTATCAATGTTTTATCCCAACCACCCACCTCTCACTCACTCACTCTCTCTCACTCTCTCTCTCTCACTCTCTCTCTCTCACTTACTCTTTCCTTTCTTTCCTTCTCTCTTTCATTTTTTATCTATTTCCGGTCTTTACTCTACTCTAACCGTTACCCTTCATTTAAATAGCCTAAAGCTAATGGTTATCATCATCTTATACTCACGATCATAATAATAAATCGTCTTTCGTTCATCATCATTCTCATCATCATCATAATCATCATTATAATGATCCCTCTCAAATTATTCACTTATCCGTTTCCGTGAACAAAAGATCAACTTATTCCCATAGTTAAACCACGAGTATCACTAGATTATCAACATAATCATGATAATTACAATCATCCTCATCCTCGTCCTCATCCTCATCCTCATCTTCATTTTCATCATCCTTATAATCATAATGATCATCAACCTTTTTTTACAAAAATTATGATAAATATTTTGTCATTTGCCCAACAAGTAGACACGTTTTTTTACTTGAATTTAAATCAGAATCAGAATAAAAGTCCTCAGGTCTAAAGGATAATTTTATACATTTGTACATGTAAAAATGTATGCTACGTTAAAAGTTGAATAGTAAAAAAGTTCATAGAAGATGCGAGAGAACAAAGTTTTCTACCTGTTACTTTCTCACCTCTTTACGGGAGTGAATGTATGTGTTTATTAGTCCATAAGACAATCATCACAATTACTAAATTTACTGTTAAATACTAGCATAATGATGTATTGATTGTGCGTTAAAGGTCACTCGTCCTGTTAATCCGTTAAGGTCATGGTTTAAAATATGATTATGATTATCCTTTTAAAACTTTATCCCTTCATAAAGTTATAATATTAACTCATTCAACTCTCCCAGAGAGACAGAGTTAAATGGCTAATCAACATCAATTCACCACCACCACCAACAATAACAATAACAATTTATAATCAAATTTAAATTTACTTTAAATTGTCAAATAATCAAACATTTCAAATAAAAACCAATGAAAAAAAAGTGTCCATGGGAAATGTTATCAACTATTTAACAAGGAAAACTTTTTCACAGTTTGATATCAAATTGATAACAATAATAAAGATTACGATGATTATGATTATGATTATGATTATGGTTACGATGATTATGACAATATTATCATTGTGATGATTAAGACGATGAGGATAAAGATAAAGATAAAGATGAGTATAAGGATGAAGATGAGGATGAGGATGAGGAAGATGAGACCAGGACGATGATGATGATGATGATGATGATGTTGGTTTGTAACTGTGGCAATAACAATAAGCACACGTTTAAATTACCATAAACTTAACATTGACAATTTAAACTCATCTTCAAACTCACAATTAAATCTTATTCGATGAAATCAACTTGACTCTTAATGTAATCATTACATAAGTACATCATTTCCAAACAGTATAAAAGTCAACCTATTGAAAGTTATAAGACAGAGACATTCTATTGGTCATTCAAGTTATTTAAGTGACCAGAGGGCTTACATTTCCGTTTACATGGACTATCTACAAATCACTTTGATTGTTTTTATTGGACATAAAGAGTTGGTCAACCATTGATACTAATACAAGATCATAACAATGATGCAACTCCCATTACCCTAATATCTCACTCCCTGTGAATTTCAACAAATGTCAATTTGTTTGTCTCTGTCCACTCCCATTGTCCACCTATTAAACTGTTAACTTATCACTTACTTTCTGAATGAAAAAAATACCGTTACTTTTTATTATCTTTCATTTAATTTCCTTGAATATATATTTTCATCATCCTTCCTGTTTGGCTCTTTCGATTATAACAATTAATGTTATCATAACTCAATTGGATCACTTTTGTATAACAATTAATTGTAGTTTTATCTCTCTCTCAGTGACTGGTCACTTTAATCAATTAGATTCAATACCTTACCTAATTGTTGAATGTTTATATTAATCTCTCTTATACTCATTACCATATCTGTGATCTGGTTTATCTCCCAAGTCTCATAATCTTTCATGATGATTATCATCATTATCTTCATAATTGTCTCTTTCTTAATCTTTATTCTGTCCTTTTATTATTATTATTTTTCTTTCCTTGACCATTGGGAAATCGATTGGACAATTAATTCCTTGGGACATTTCTCATTGTCATCACTTTCGTTGACCAAATGTAAACATAATTTTATCCCCGACAAAAACTGTAACATTATCATTTAAATGGTAAACAACAATAAATATTGTCACATAAATATCATAATTTATGTCCAATCAACTTAAATCATTGTCTCCATTAAATGATATAACAGTATCAACTTTCATTAGTTAATCAGTTAATATACAAAAGTCGATGGTCATCATTATGATTATTATCTGTTATCATGAGATTATATCAAATTGAACAATAAGATTACAATTAAAATGTCATGGAAAATAAGATATAACCGTTAATTGTACTCAATCTATTTCCTTATCCTTTTAAAAATATGAAACTGAAATTCTGATATAAATTCACAATCATCATCAATCTATCAACACAATCAAGTAACTTTTTGGCTTTTTCAGACTTTCCCATGAAAATTATTAACCAACATGAACATTAATCAATGAAAAAGTTTCAATTGTGATGTAATAGTTGTGATTTTAATAGACTCAAGCTTTGATTGTTAGTTAACAAGCTATTGATACAAAATGACAATGTTAATCAATACATATCATTGTATTCAATCAATTTGATTTCAATGATTTAATTTACGAGACACACTTAATTCACATCGTTAAAAAATACAAGTTGTGTAAATGTTTTGGTGTCAGGTCAAAGGTAGTTGATTGTTTTGGGTGGGAAAGTGGGTGAATTGCCGTTACAATTAGTTATACATTGTAGTTGTAACCGTGAAAATAATAATTGATATTACAATTTATTAGTTACCATTGTGGTTTTTTTGGTGTTGAGTTGTACTCGTTTTGTTAATCATTAACTTCATTTTCATGTGAACAATTTAAATTTTGGTTTCTTTTTTGCCTTCAGATACAATTGATTGTGATCAATGTTTCTTTTGTTAATTGTCTAATCAACTAGATTTGATTCACTTGCTGATTTTGTTGATTGTTTTTGGTTTATTTTATTGATTTGGGAAATATTTTCATCTCAAACCTTTTTTCTTTGGGCAAGATTTAATTGTTTGCTAATGAGTCAAATCGAATCGATGATTTATCGATTTGATCAGTGTTTAATTTAATTGATTATCTTGTTGATTTACTCACTAAAATAAAACCCAAGAACATGGGAATTGTGTAAACTTTGATTGTTAATGATTAACAGTTAATCAATGTTTCAGTTGTTTTCAATAGAAACCAAGTGAATCAAATTTAATCAACTCATTAACAACACACAAATTACTAAATTAATCAATAAGCTATTTTACTAATGTAATTTTTTCCCATTTAATGATTTAGTTTCTAATTAAAGATAATTTAATTATGATAACATTAAGTATTTGATTTGATGAATTTAAATCAACAATCAATTTCATTCATCAACTTCATCTTTTGATTACATTCAACTGTAAACCTATTCAATTTGATTCCTTTGACTAAATAATATTATTGTAACAATTAAATTGAATGAGTTAATATCGAGATTAATTATTTTCTCTACTACTTATAGTAATTAACTAATCATTGTAGAATTGTCAGAATCATCTGTAAACAGTATGAGGTAAATTAGTTAAAAAGGTTGAATATGTTTTCTATCATTTAATCAACTGATTAAGAGAAAGTTAAATAAACAGGGAAACAACATTAACAATCATTTAATTGTTTCCTTAATCACTTTTTAGAGTCAAGTTGAATTGGAATCGGTTTAATTATCGGTAAATATTAACAATACAATTGATTTAAGATGTTAGTTGGGTCGATGGCTGATGTTTGTGACATTAGAATCAGATAATCTGTTGCCAAGGATAATGATGTTAATCTTATCATTGAATTTTGTTTCTTATGGAAAACGATAATCGCTCCGAGATCAAATATAAGCATTTGATTTATCATATCATGAAAACCGATTAATATAGTTACTGGAACCAAATACATGACATTTTTATTGTTATTACATTTTATCCAGAGTTATGTTCATGTGAAACATTTTCATCAGTTGATAACAAAAAACGTTTTATAGTTGGTAATCATAATCATATTATTATTATCGAGTATTTCAAATTGCTATATAAAGTAAATAGTCATTAAATTACTATGAGATTATGTGTGTGTGAACATTATCATTGATTGAATTTTAATCATACTCTTAATCAGGTCAATTATCAAACTATTAAATAATAAGATTTAATTGTGAGTTTGAAGATGAGTTTAAATTGTCAATGTTAAGTTTATGGTAATTTAAACGTGTGCTTATTGTTATTGCCACAGTTACAAACCAACATCATCATCATCGTCCTGGTCTCATCTTCCTCAGCCTCATCTTCATCCTTATACTCATCTTTATCTTTATTTTTATCCTCATCGTCTTAATCATCACAATGATAATATTGTCATAATCATCGTAACCATAATCATAATCATAATCATAATCATCGTAATCTTTATTATTGTTATCAATTTGATATCAAACTGTGAAAAAGTTTTCCTTGTTAAATAGTTGATAACATTTCCCATGGACACTTTTTTTTCATTGGTTTTTATTTGAAATGTTTGATTATTTGACAATTTAAAGTAAATTTAAATTTGATTATAAATTGTTATTGTTATTGTTGGTGGTGGTGGTGAATTGATGTTGATTAGCCATTTAACTCTGTCTCTCTGGGAGAGTTTAATGAGTTAATATTATAACTTTATGAAGGGATAAAGTTTTAAAAGGATAATCATAATCATATTTTAAACCATGACCTTAACGGATTAACAGGACGAGTGACCTGATGATTTACAATACACTTTGTATGCATAAATTTTTTTGTCAATTGCATTAATAGTAAATTGAAAGTTAACAATCAAATTTTCATAAAGTTATCAAATAATTCACTCTCTTATCAAGTGACAATCAAGCAAATCATCAAGCAATTTGTGCTCATGGTGGTGAATCCAAAGGATATTAATTTAAAGCCTAAGGATAATTTATTTAATCAAAAGTGTGGTTGATTTATAAATTGTTATACTGAGAGTGGAAAAGGATTAGTTAATTGCAATGAGAAGTCACGTTTTAGTAATTTAAGGCCAAATTTTATTCTCAACGTTTTTTAAAATTTTAAACAATTTAAATTGTCTTAAAATGAAATATAATTTGTTTGATCAACTGTAATAACAAGTTATCAAGCAATTTAGCTTTAGATTACGATAACAATTTAAGTAATAACCATCGATGATCAAGTTAATCATGATTTATACGAGGTAACATGTAACATTTAATCACAATCAAATGGGTTAATATAATGATAATGCTAATCAAGTATCAAAATCAAACTGGTTAACGGTTTAAATTACAATTTAAATATTTACAAGTAAATTTAAATTACCAATCAACAAAACCAAGATATTGAGGAGTGATTATAATCAAGAAATATTTATCATCAACTATTAAGATGAAACAATTAACTCATAAAAAAAGTAAAAGGATTAGCGGGTAAACTTTATAACCTTTAATCCGATTGGATTAGTGTTACCAGAGGGTTTGGTATTTACAGTACACAAATTTTAATTTAATTGATTGTTAAAATGAGAAACAATTGAATCAATTTGGTGAGAGTTGGTTTTGTCAAATCCCTGGGAAAATTGAATTTTTGATCGTTATTGTCAATTGCGATTAACTATAACTACGACAATTACAATTAATAACTCTTTAATCGTGTAACATTTGAACTTTTTCAATGGATATCATTTACAAGTACATGTACATCTTTGTATTGCTAACAATGATTAACTTTTGATTGTTGATGCTAATGATATGTACAACAATTGATGTTGATTGTTGATTCTCACAGAGTAACAATAAACTGTTTCTCTTTACAATACAAATTGATTGATCATTTTTATACTCTAAGTTTAAACTTGATTTAAATGATCACAAATTATCAAGTAATGTTAATCAAAAGCCTGAGGACTTTTATTCTGATTCTGATTTAAATTCAAGTAAAAAAACGTGTCTACTTGTTGGGCAAATGACAAAATATTTATCATAATTTTTGTAAAAAAAGGTTGATGATCATTATGATTATAAGGATGATGAAAATGAAGATGAGGATGAGGACGAGGATGAGGATGATTGTAATTATCATGATTATGTTGATAATCTAGTGATACTCGTGGTTTAACTATGGGAATAAGTTGATCTTTTGTTCACGGAAACGGATAAGTGAATAATTTGAGAGGGATCATTATAATGATGATGATGAGAATGATGATGAACGAAAGACGATCTATTATTATGATCGTGAGTATAAGATGATGATAACCATTAGCTTTAGGCTATTTAAATGAAGGGTAACGGTTAGAGTAGAGTAAAGACCGGAAATAGATAAAAAATGAAAGAGAGAAGGAAAGAGAGAAGGAAAGAAAGGAAAGAGTAAGTGAGAGTGAGAGAGAGTGAGTGAGTGAGTGAGTGAGAGGTGGGTGGTTGGGATAAAACATTGATACTTTTCAATGATAAGGATTGAAGATGATGTTGTTTATATTGATAGAAACCCTTCCGAGTGAAATGATTGTTACAATTTATAAACAATCGGATGAAACAATTTATCAGACTTACGATAACATCATTAACAAAGTATAATGTCACTTGCGATGTAGTTGGTGATGATGATGATGAGAGAGGAGGATCCGAAGTATTAAAGTAGCACCAATGATAAGTGTTATCAATGAGTTTACATGATGTTAGTTGTAGATCCGAATTGTATTGCAAAAGCGATTAACTTATCATTGACCTTTGATTGACCCTTTTTTTTACTAATGAGATAAAGAGTTTTTTTCTCAGGGTCAAAAGGACATAAATAGTAATTTAATTTTTTATAATTTATCAGCCAATTGGCTTTATCAAATTTCTCCTTTTTATATCAATCGCTGATTCAAATCACAATTTGCTTGTCTAGTGCAAGTTAGTTGATTCTAATCAGCTGATTTAAAAGGAAGGAAGAACGGAAAAGGTTAAATTGTAATGTGTCAATGAACGAGTGATGAATGTTTATTCAATTGTCGATTCCAAAAACTCATCGAGTAATATAAAAAGGAGAAACTTCACTTCTTTGCTTCTCAAAGCAACAAATCAATTGTTTTCATCATCATGAAATTTACTCTTCTGGAACTTTTCGTTCTCCTTGTTACTCGACTCTGAGTTACTTTAGCTTATGATTCTACATCAAATGATCGTAACAATCAAAATGATCCATCGATATAAACATAAGGAAAAGTTTAGTCACTTTTCTGACTTGATTCCATATCCAGTGCTCTAAACACCATTGAGAATCGAGAAGTGAAGCCGTCGAACTACTCTAAACTCAAGAACAACTTTTACATAAATTGGAAAACGAAAATCTGACCGATAAAAAAGGACATGAAAAAAGACAAATAAAAAAGACATGAGGAGTTTCATCTCACTTTTTTTATATTCCCATCATCTTTAATCTACCTTGATGAAAACGCTTGACTTGAACGAGAATATTTCGCTTTAGCGGGTGAGTTATAAAAAATTGGATTAAGTGAGAGGGGAGAAGAAAAAATTACCTGTTTCATCAAAAGTGGAAACTGTTTCTTCTTACAAGGCCTGACTGTATTGTACATATGTAATAATATTTCTTTTGGTAGTATTCAACATTTTGGTGACAAGTCGCGTGTACATTTAGTGATCATGTCAAAGAAAACAAAACAGAAATAACGTAAATGTATATTCACAATCAAGCGAAATAGTTACAATTATTATATTGTCACAATTTGGTTTATCTCTCTCTCTCTCTCGTCTTGTATTAACTTGTGTCTGAGTGTGTGTATGGTGATGAAACAGGAAGGATGAGAAATGAATATTTTACCAAGCGGACACTTGATTAGTGGACACACAGACACAGCGAATACACAATAGGACAAGATAAAAAATATCAAATCTCTGTCATAATATTGAAAGGCGTATCCAAGAGAGAGAGAGAGAGAGAGAGAGAGGGAGGTGAAATTGGAATCAACAACATGATACCATGAACGAAAAGAAGATCAATTGAATTGGCCTGTGAATGGAAGGATGGATGGTAGAATTGATTAGTAAAAAACTCTATGCTTTTTGATAGACATGAGAAAGTCAATTACCTTTCATTGAGTTAATAATATGCAGAAAAATCCAAGATTAGATTGACACTTTGGATTAAGCTAATCAATTCTCAATCTTCAATTTTATGAGTTCGAATTATGTCTATTATAAAAGATTTACTTTATGATTTGATATATTCTAGACTTCGATATATTAATAACATTTGAATATATTTTCTATTGACTGAATTTCTAAAATATAATCGAAAATCTACTTTTTAAAACTTTTTCGTTTTGGATCAATTTATCGTGTCCAAGTGAATTGGAATATATTCCAATATTTGATAAATTAACGCTAATTGTAATCTGAATATGTTAATACGCAAGTTATTAAATGTTTACCATTATGAACGTTAAGTAAACTAGTGATATGCAATTAATTACATGTATTAACTAATTTGTCAATTTCCTGATCAACTATTTACTTATGAAAGGCCATTGTGTTAATCTAATAGTATATGAAATGAAATCTTGGCCTCACAGGGAATCAATTCATCAAAACTAATAACTTAGGCTTCTTGGATACATAAATTTGTTTATTTAATTGCTACTGACCACAATTAACTTACAATAAATGTTAGTAACACATTGAGCAAATATCTAAAAAATAGAGTTAATTGTTATCACCAGAATTGGCTGATCTCAACAAATGAAGAAAAGAAATTAATAAACTGATTCAAATCATTTCCTTAGTTGTTTGGGGAAATTAACATTTACAGTTATCTAAATATTGTATCATGTTAATCATCGTAATTTTCATGATCATTGAAAATTAATTAACTGTGTTTCCTTTTTTTTAGTACCTTAATCACAATTAATATTAATTGAAACTTTTTTTTTCTCTTTACGATCAAAAGTCCAATGTCTTTTTTTATGGGTTAAGCGTAAGGTTAAGTCGATATGAAACATCAATGACCCGATAAGACGCTTGTTCATCTCAAGAGCTAAAGTTGATTAAGCAAATTAAAAGATTTTCATTGTAACAATTGACCGAATGTAAATATCATCATATAAATTGTAACAAGTAGACAATTGATTGTTAATAGTTTTCTCTCTCTCATTCAATAAACTACTAGATAATCATGACAATTGTAAGAAAGATATTGAAACGAGGTTTGGAAAACATTTAAAAATGTTTTAATGATAAAATTGTTTCTTTTCTCACGATTAAGTAATTGTCAACAATTAGTTTTGTTATTATTTGTTCAAAATAAATCTAAAAATAATATGTGAATGTATTTCTTGAAACGGATTATCCTTTATGATAACTAATCCATTGCGAAAAATATAAATGAATGAATTAGAATCATGATTATCCATTTTCAACCTCGTGATCGTAATCTTGGTGAAGGAGATCGACCTGAGGCTCGTTTAGGTTTAGGTAAATCTTTGGCAATCTCAACGGCTAATTGCTTGACCCCGGTCCATGTTTCATCGCCCGTTGGTTTAATCTGTTCAACTGGAAGGATAAATCCAAGTGGATCTTCAAAATTTGGTCTTAATTCAACTGTATATGAATAAGGTATCTTAGCCACACCAAGAGCCCAATCATCTGATCCTCCGGCTGCTGGATCTGTTTAATTAAACAAAACAAATTAACCAATAATCAATTGATTGATTGTACTAAATAATATCATAAAAGGTCATGTTGTATTTCATTGGAATGAGGTCAATTTCCAATATAATTTAGCAAATAATTGACAGTTAATGTTATCAAATTTCATCACATTGATTTATCACACATCTTCATTGATTATCATCTCGATCGTCCATCTTTCTAATTAAAAGTTGATTTGATTGGGTTTTTTTTATCAAATTTTATCTAATGTGAACAATCAACTGCAATTAAGATTGACAAGTAAATGAAAAAAAAAACAGAATGAAAAAATCACTTCAATGTAATCAACTGACCATTGGATAAAAAACATCCTAGAAACGAGTTTCATTGACATCGGAATGTCCAACAAGATTACAAATGGACAATAGAAAATAAAATTTGCTATATATTAATGGAATGGGTCAAGTAACTGTAATCATCATATTACAACTTGATGATGACCAATTGCTGGCAGAGGGAAGAAAAAATCTGATGAAATTCAATGCTACAGAAAAGGTTGAATTAACAACAATTAACAAGTCTAAAAGATCAACGAATGAAAAACTTATTAACAATCAAATTGCAATAATCAACTTATTGTGAAAAAAATTGCAAAATAAAAGGTTAAATTGTTAATCTTATGTTGGGTAATAATTTAGTTATTAGGCAATGATGATTAAATGGATAATCTACCTTTGCTAATGATCCTTTACCAACAAACTAATTTGACGGACAATTAAACTTAATTGAGTTAAACCAATGAGATTATGATACAAGGCAAATGATGATGGAAATAATTGTATTAAGATGAAAACAAAGCAAAAATACCAATGAAAATGCTGTGATTATCATCCTGACAATGCTAATCATCATCATCATCATCATCAATTGTTGTGATAAAAGTTGAATGAGGAAACGGAAGATTAAGAACCAAGGAAATGAAACAAGATTAATTCTAGCATATTAGATGATAGCTCGAGGATGAATAACATTAGACTAATGAGTGGATTATCACTTTTCCATAAAGAAATTAAGATTTACAATGATATAACAATTGTCCAGCTTGGGGGAAGGGCAGTTATATGTTTTTCTATTGAGTGGTCAGTTGGTATGATGCTTACATAGTTTAATTCCTGATGGTCCGAGTTCGTATTTGGTTCCGTATTTTGAACTAATGGACTGTACTGCGACCAACGCTTTCTTTTCTAAGTCATTATCACGATCAGTTTTATCAGCAGCATAGCCCCAAGGGTATAACCATTGTTGACCATAAGAGTGAAAGGTTAGATATAATTTAACTCTTTGCTGATATTTCATCAGGTAAGCGGCGATTGCTTTGCTTTCCGGTTCTGAAAAAGGTTTTGATCCAGCATAGATTTCAGCACATGGGTTTGAACTTGAACCTGATTCTGGTGATGATTCAAAAAACCCAAAGGGCATTAGTTTTTCATGTTTACAACAAAAGTATCAATAACCTTAAGGTAAAGTTTTTTCCTATTGGTCAATCTTATGAGTCAAGTTTAATGAGAATCAATCCTTAATCCCTTGATTAAATCTATTGATGGTTTACTTATACTGCTAATATCAGATTAATAAGCTATTTATACGTAAGCCTGAGGATTTGAGATAAAGATGAAGCTGACAGGGAAAAACTGACCAACAAAATGACCATTAGATAATCATGAGCTTTTAAAGGTAATTCATCATGTTTTTGTCACTGATTGTTGACTTTGATTGTTTAACATTAACAGAATAACAATCAACGAACAGAATAAAGTTAATCAACCAATGATTTGGTTAAAGATTATGTTGAAAATGTAAATGATTAGCTAATGATGATGGACAAAAGGTAAACAAAGTGACATGCAAACAATCAATCAACACGTATTAATGGATTAACCTATTGGACTTATGGTCCAATGTATCTCTTTGCATAAAAGTGATAAATCCTTAATCTTGTGGCTTTAAACTAATTGTATAATCTTACCCATCCAGTGAAAGTTAAAATTACGATTCGCATCAACACCCACACACGAAGGTACCGATGAATTTCGAGATCGGGTTTTTCTCCACATCCGATCCTTTGGATTATTGTAGAAAACAAAAAATTAAAATCAAATGAGATTAAGACTCGAGAATTTAAATTGTTACCGTTGTATGACTGTATTCGTATCCATCAGGATTAGCGATTGGTAATATCCTCCAATCAAAGGTATCGACTAAGTTTTTTGTTACTGGATCAGTTTGATAATCGTTGACCAGCCGATGGGCAATATAAAGTGCAGTAATCGGAGCGATCCATTCACGAGCATGGATTCCAGCATCAATCCATAAGATTGGCTTAGCAGGAGGATTACGGGTGTTTGGTGATACTATTGGTGTTGATCCTATTCGGATAATCTGAAGAGGCCGGGATTCAAATGATTGGCCGATGGTCTCAAGTGATGATAGACTAGGATAAGTCGAAACCAGGTAAGATAAAAATCTTGATACTTCATCGTACCTTGGATAAGATTTGAAAAAATCATTCACAGTCTTTTGACTCGAGGTCCGGGTATTTGTGTTGGTCAACTGTTGTGATGTGTTTCGACGGGTCAACGTTGAAATTGAAGGTGAAGGGTAAAAGGGTCTTCGTAAATCAAGGTAAACAAATGGACACCACAAAGTAATAAGAAAAATAAAACAAAAAAAGTTGATAATCGCCTTCATGTCTTGTCCAGGTTATATAAAAAGCACGAGAAAAAAAAAATCCAAAATAAAAGAAGTTAAAAAAACCCTTCAACAATTAACATTTATTGTTGATTGTAATCTACTCTCAATCCGGAGCAATTTAAATCACTGTGACTCTGGAAACACAGCAATCATATAATAGCTATCAGGTTGCATGACAATTTGAAAAATCAAATCAACCTATTGGTTTACAATTAAAACTGATTGCTGATTAACAATTGGTTAAGAGTTAAAAACAAAAAGCTTCCGTTGATATTTTTAATTTTTGCTGTTGATGTTGAATGTTAATGATGATAATTGTTACCTTTTGTTTTCAGGTATTGATGATGATGATGATTAGTATGGTTGTCACAATTAACTGATTGATTTCCTCTTTACTCGTAACAATTAAACTCTCTCTCTCTTTCTCTCTGTTTTAATTTCATATGTAAACTTCAGGTTTGCTGACTTGATCATTTACCGATTCATTGAATCAAATCTGTTAACTGTAATCAATACACTAAAATAAGTTAATGACAGTTAATTGTGATTACTTTCAATCTGTGTTGATTTCATAGTTTTTTTTTATATATTTCATTGATTGTTGTTGCTACCTTGATTACCTTGATTGTTAATCAACAATGTTTACACACTTAATAATTCAAACTTCTGTGCTGAGTCAAGGTAAGTTTGTTATTGGTGCTTATGGTTAAATTAAGTTATGGTTCAAGTGGGCAACAATTAACTGATTGTTTGATTGTTTTAGCTAATCAAATGAATTGTCATTGACATTTACATTTTAATTTTCGTAATCATGACTACGAGAAACTGAAATGTATTGAATTTCGTCAATTGTTTGATTGTTGTGATTGAAAAACAATGAACACCATCACAATCAAATTTAACCAACAACAAAAAAAAGTGTCAACCTTGATTACAATTGTTTAATTGTTAACCCTTTTTTTTTGCACCAATCGTAATATACATTTATTGGTTAATCAACACCACCAAACTTTCATTAATTACAACTTGCTGATCAAACAGCTGATTAAGAAATGATTAATTGATGATAATATTTTCACAATTAATATTAATCATCTTAACTTTTGACATTAATTGTGTTCATTTATTATCCTCATGAGTAAAGTTGTATCTATGTTTTTTTATTTCAATGGTCATTCAGATTGTTTTTTTCTGCCTAAATATTGACCACCATGCTAGCGATATTATTATTACATAGACTGACCATTGACCAGTATATTAGATGAGTTTTTTATGGTAAGTATAAAAAAAAAGGTTACTGTTAATGATTAATTTTTCATCTCATTGTTGTGGCCATTGTGATATTTTATTGTTTGATTATCATCATCTTTGTGTATTAATAGTAACTGACCATTAGTAAAGGAAACGGACATCATTGGATTTTAATAAAACATTTTAATACTAATGTTTGTTTTGTTATCTTAATATTTTTTTTATTATTATTATACCAGAGGATTTATTAATATTATCCAGATGATTATGATTTATCTTATTCTCATTTTGGTCATCATCAGATTGACCATAAATACGTTTGTGTGTTTATCCGGTAAATAGGATTTATCATGAAGAGGGAAAAAAACAATCTTACTTGATGTCTATTTACCAATTCATTCATCTTGATTTGATTGAATGGTCAAGAGGATAATCCTATAAGAGAGATAGAGTGGACAATGGTGAAAAATTTGTTTAATGGTCAAGATGATTAAGGATGAAGATGATATGTTAAAAAGCGTAAATGAAAGGCGTAGGAATGAATCTGCTACTTTTGGGTCGTCTTGATGTAACATAACAGGAATAAGGGAAATTAATTCTTGACCAGGGGAATCATTTGTCATCATAATCCAATTAAATATACATAAGGGGTCAGTATTATTCAATGAACAATAAAACACCAAAGTAACTAAATCCATAAAATGACCATAATAAAAAAAAAATGACGATAAAAGATGATAATGATTATTACTATGATGATGATAATGATAATGACGCAGGGATGTAAGTTAAATGTTTTCCAAATACTCATTGGTCAGTAGTGGTCATTAATATTTGGAAGATGCAATTAATTGACATTTGCTTTTACTTCATCTACCAACCTTTTTACCGTTATGTTTATCTCTCTCTCTCTCTCTCTCTCTCTCTTGCTCCTTATACTTTTTCTTATTTTAACATTGATATTAAATACATTGATCATTATCCGGGGGTCATTATGATGATGATTATTATTATTATCATCATTGAGTGGGTGAATTTTTAAGGTGAGTGCGTAAAAAAGTGAGTGGACCTTTTGTTTGATCTCACCCACTTTGCCCTCTATTTGACCATAAAATTTGATCTCTTGGTCCATTATGTTTATCATGTTAATTGTATCGGTCAGATAACAAAAAAAAGTTATGAATCAACATGAAAAGTAACTATTTTTATCTCATTACAAATGTTATCTTAATGACCCAACAAGAGTAAAAATAATCAACTTACTTTGCTAACTGTTAATCATAATTACATTTGGTTAGGTGATGATGATGATGATGATGATGATTATCTAAAATATTGTATACTGACCATTGTGGTCAGTCAAAGATCATTTTTCTTTTTTACTTCTTTTTTGGTCAGATTGACCATTTAGTGAATCTTTTTTTTTGTTTTCATCTTCTGAAGCTTTTAGTTGTTATTCAGCGTTAAGATATTTTATCCTCAAGTAAATCGCATCCTAATGATATTAGATTAAGATAATGATGCAAACACATTAACACTTTGTTGTAGATTATACAATCAATAGATTTGATTACATTGGTGATTATGATTAATCTGATAATTCCGGTTCTCACAAGAACCAACAATCAAGTGAAAACTTTAACTTCCGTTTTATTTGAAAAAAAAACTTTTCAAACATTTTAAACTTTTAAAAGTAAATTTGTTTCCATTGCCGTTGAACATTTTGATTAATTGACTTTCATTTGATGTCGCGAGTCAATGAACAGTTACAATCGAACTGCTTCTAGTCTCAGTCATGTTCATCATCTAATTGTCGATGATCATTTTCATTGATCATCTTTTCTAATCACAAATTGTATTAATAACTCACTCAATTTACGTTTGGACTCAACTGGAATGAAAAGAGTTGGAACATAATTCCACAATTAATATTTGTACCGATTCAGAACTTTAGATTCGAGTAGTTGAATACCGACAACTGAATGAACATTGGACATTCACTTTACTTTGCCAAAAATCACGAGAAACGGAAAATGGTACACATCGTGTTCTGAGTCAACTGTTGGTGACACAAAGATGATCTTGAACAAAATTGTCGATTCTCCTTGTTGCTCAAGTTTCGTGATTAAATTAACTCGACCAATTAAACTCTTTCCATTTTTACTATCAATATTTTCTAATCGCCTACAAATTATGATAAAAGACAAGTTTTGATTGTGACCTTTTCTCATCAGATAAATTGAAATGATTTAAAAATTGGCTTTAAATTGTTGATCAAAGTGTCCCTTAGGCATGGAAATAAGTTAACCAATTGGATACAGTTAATAGAGTTAATTGTAATCAAGTAACTTACCGTTGATCCAATTGACAATTGAATAACAATCAAGTTAATCAATATTTCCAATCAGTTTTTTTAACTCAATCATTTCCCATAGAGACTGATTAACATTTAACCTCTTTACTTACAATCAGATTTAATTAGATAACAATTTAAATAAAATCTCACGCTTTTTTACTCATTTTCAACCATATCAACAATTTAAGTGGATAATCAATTAATCCTTGGGTCCCTTATCATCAGCTGATTGCAGTTAATTGTCAATATCTCAAGTTGCTCAAAATGTTCATCAGATACAATTAGTCAGCTAAAAACTCCAATTCAATGTTAATCAATTGTATCATTTGTCTCTTACTGTTTTCTGATAATTTGTTGATCCAGTTACAGAATCAGATGATTATGACAATGATAACAATCAGAGATTCACTTATTGTATATTAGTTAATTACATGTAACATAGTAAATAGCAGATAATTAAATCTCAACATGAATCAATTCAATTAATTGTTGAAAAGAAACATAAAAAAAGCTTTTATCTGATTCAGCGAGTCTGATATTCAATCAAGATAATTAATCTAATGTTCAGCAAATAGACAAACAAACAAATGAAACGAAAGCCAATTAATCATAATATTATTTAATTCTCGTTATTTAATCAAAATTGAGAACTGAATTAAAGTTGATTCAGTCAATTACTAAAAAAGAGTTTCTTCCGATTATTCAAAGAAAAGAATCTCGAATCATAAATTTAATGACTAATCTCATGTTCCTTTATCTTTATCTTTATCTTTATCTTTATCCTTTTCCCTCCTTTACCTCGACTATTGATCTTGACCGTTAATCCTATAGACTAGTAAATGTTATTCTGATAATATGATGACATTTATAGGAGTTTAAAAGTTTCTAATATCGAGAATGTTATTAGATAATATTGATAGATGGCGCTGAGAATAGATAACAGTTTAAAATTATTAATATAAAAACTAAAAGTTATCAAAAAGATAATAAATTATTAGTGTTAAGGTTGTTTTGGTTTTGGAGTTGAAAGTTTATTTTACAATAAGAAAAGTGATAAAATATAAACAATTGACTAGATAGAAATTGTTGTTTGGTTAATTTGGTCTTTGGATTGATACAGAAAGTTGATTAGATTGTGAATAGAAATTGTTGATTGATTATTGATGAATCGATGATGATTTGGTTACGAGTAGTTGATGATTTATCTTCTCAGTTTTCTGCGATGAAAGGAATCAAATTTATCGCTCAAGTTTTTAAGATTCGTCGCGACTTCGATCACCATGGATGAAGTCGATGATTTAATTGTTGATCGATTTTTCCTTTGATTGTCACTGATTGGAATCAGATCAGGTAATTTGTTCTGTTTCCGGGCGATTGTGTCACGATTATTGTCATTAGATGGACTTCTTGAGTTGGTCAATCTTCTTGTTGTTTGTGGACACAAAGTTGAATGGATACGAAACCAAGAGTTAATTGTTATCTTGTGATGATGATTGTTGATTAATTGTGATGGAATAAAGTCAATGATTAGTTTGAATAAAAACATTGTTCCTTTGATCAAGTTTTCCATAATAAACGAAGGCGTTTGATAGAAAATATCGATGATTAACTGATTGTTGTGATGAATGTCAGCACGAAATGAAAGAGTTGATGATGAATAGGAAGCGAAATCCCGATTAAAAGATGGATATGAAACAGTGGAAGTTGTTGATTGTGATCTTGTTGATGGAGAAACTGAGTCATTTGGATTAACGGAAAAGGAAGAAGATGAAGATGAAGAAGATGATGAAGCTAATCTTGGAAAATAAAGATCTCGATTATCAATTTGTATCGGCATTTTCAATGTACGAAGTTTATTGTTAGAAAGTCACAAAAATGAATTGTTGTTGTTACTCTTTCAATGACTAGAATCAAAGTGAAGATCAAAGCAACTAGTGAATCTTTTATATCAAATCTTTTCCACTCTCATTCCCACTCTCATCTCCATCTTTCCTCATCTTTACTCGCATTATCACTTCAGTATTACTCTCTCTTCCTCTCTCTCTCTCTCCTCTCCTTAACCTCCCTCTATTCTCCCACCACATAACTCTCACCTCTCCAGCCTTTACGAAACAGAGTTGATTTTTTTATTTTATGACTTGCGTACTTTTGATAAAATAAAAAACAAAGTCTCTTTTAGATGATAACCTCCCACAATAAAACTCCTCAATTTTAACTCCCAGTGAGCACAAAAAAATGATGCAAAATATGAAAATCTATATCAACTATTGATATTTATCGTCTATTTTAAGTATTTAATTAAGCTAATTGGAATCACATTGAACCTATTCAACTTTAAGGTGAAGCGAAGTTCACATTTTGCTGTTTATTAGTTACTCAACATTTGAAATAAGATCTTGTATGATCTGAATGACATTTTGGTGTCTATGTTGTTGATTAAATCATCAAGAATTAAGTAGAAGAAAAATTGATAAAGCAAAATGAATCCTCGTGAGATTCATGGTGCAGATGAATTTGAATAATTTCAATAAATCCAAATAATTTGAATAAAAAGCAATACATATGAATCGTAACATCAACTTCCAGAAAATAAATACAATGTGTAAATATTTGGCTCACAATCAAGACGATTTATCACAATTAATCAATTTATGCTAATTAACACTGTCAACATGATCAAGTTCAATTATCTTACAATCATAACAGACACAATCCTTTCAATCTTCCACATAATCAACTATTGTCAAATTGCCACGAAAATTATGATTAATTGTGGTTGAAGTTAATTCGCATTGGGACTTAAGAGAGAGAGAGAGAGAGAGAGAGAGAGAGTGATAAAAGGATTCAATTGAATAATTTTAACAAACTTCATCTGATTGATTGAATCAATAATCAACATTGACTTGAATGTAATCAACAATAACCATCAATTAAATCATACACATGTACATGGTTAAAGCCTCAACCTACAAGGAAATAAGATAATATCTTTGTAAATAATGATAGTTAAGAAATCTCATTAAAAAAAACACTAATCTAATTAGTTGATTTTTATATCAGAAGTGAAAAAAATAGTAACAGTAATTGATCTTGATTGGATTACAATGTAAACCCTTGTTAGGGTTAATCAATATTGAGTTTTAATTGATGTTTTCATGTTTACGAGTGAGAGTGGTGGTGGTTAGAAGGGTGTACTGGGAGAGAGAGAAGAGCAAGAGGATGAGGATGAGGATGGAGATGAGGATGGAGATGAGGTGATGGGAGTGATAAGTAATGAAGATAAGGAAACATAAAACCCTTTGGGTTAAAATGAAACCTTTTTTTCATATTACTCTTTTATTATTCTTATAACAACCAACGTGTGACTTTAATCCAATAGCTTTTTCTGCAACTCTTTTAATAGAACAACAAAAAAAATGTATTAATATATCTTATTTCAATAATGTTTATATTTCATGTTTATTGTGATTAAATTAACCAGTCAAATACACACTTTCGCCTTGACTGATTAGCATCATGTATTATTCAATAGATTGAGTCAGTTTTTTAATTACAAGTATTTTTTATCAACTTGTCTTCATATTTAGAGAGTTTTATTTACTCAGCATTTTGTTTATTATTAATAATAAACCGGGAGACGGAAAATGTTTCAACTGAATCGACGTTAATTCTGGGCTCGAATTAAGTTGATTGAAGAAAGCAAGGTCATTCCACTGACCTAAATACTCCTCTGAATACACTTTACTTTTACCTTTGACCGATGGAAACTCGGTTGAATTTCAAGTTCCAACTCGATCATCATTTGATTATCTATTGATTGACTTTAAAAATTGTCAATTGTTATTGGAATATTAATTGTATTGTTGACAGTGATGTTTAGTGATTTTGATGATGACACATGATGAAGATTAAATTTTGTTTAATCTTCTGTATCAAAGGTTATCCATTGATCCAATTGGATTGGAATCAATTGAATAAATAAAATGTTACCATTTTAATGGTAAAAAGATGAAAATTTTAACCCAATTTAAATTGTGCTTTTTGTTCAAAGATCAACGATCATCATTTCAAGTAGATTGTCATTGGAAATTGATCTTGTATTTAGTTGACTTGATAACATCAACTTTTTAAATGTTAATCTACTTGAGATTTTATTATTAAATTGTAACTTTAAACTCCAATCATGTTGGCTAATCCTCTTTAATGGTCAATCTTTTCAATTCTCATCCAAATAAACAAACAAACATAATCTTTCATGTTATTTTCTGGTAACATTAGAAGTTGATTAAATTTTCAAATATGTTGACCATTTTGTTCAACTAATTGGACAATTAGTTTGATACTTGAGCTTTTAATCAGTTGAAATTTAAATTTATGCTTTGAACAAGAGGAAAACCCTTGATTTTAGTCCATGAAAGATAATTAATTGTTACTGTTTAATGAAAGTGATTAAAATAATGAGTATGGTCAATGGTTAATGGGCATCATTAAAATTTGTAATTGGAGTGAAAGTTGTTCATCTCTTGATTGTAAATTAACTTGACAAATACAACATACAATTAATTTGATGGTGTAAATTGTGATTAAATTGGTTCTGTTTACATTAACATCAAGTTAATATAATCGGTAAAAAAAGTGATCGAGTTTGCTTAAGAAGAATCTAATTTCCTGTTAATCATAATTGATATTTGATTGTTTGACTCAAGAACCAATATATTTGACCAATGTAAACAATGGCTACTTTTTTATTGAATAAACAATCAATGACTTTTTTATCGATGTGATATTTGACTATCAAATCCACAATCAATTAATCACTAAAATCAAATCAACACAATAATCTGTCCAGCAAACTGACCATAGAAACCATTGTAATCTTATCCCGAGAGCTGATGAAACTTTGACCATTAGGATTGTAAAGTGAATTATATTATTTTTTGTCATTTTCTTATTCAGAATCATGATAAATAATATTTCCCGTTCTAGAAGAAAATTCCTAGAATCAGTTAATGATTGAAAATGGACACAACAAATTCAATGAACAACAAAAACTATTTCCTTTTCCTCTTTGAACAATTCAGTTTATGTTTGCATGAGAAAAGAAAAAGGCAAAAAAAAAATTCAACCAAAGATTCATGAATTTTTTTTTCATCCATAGTTCATGATCTTTATGGAAACATTTCCTTCACGGTTCTGGTTCATCTCCACGGAAATAGATTCCGGAAGCATTTGAACTTATATTTATATTATTTCTCATCGAATTGATAAGTTCCTATTCATTAGAAATTATCATTACACTTTGAATTGAACTTTCTCCATGTAATCGAAGGAGACAATTTTTCCTCCCTCCATGTAAAGTAATTCAATTATTTCATGATAACAATTATAATCAGTGGATAAAAAATATAAGTAATAAAAAACAATAAAAGTTAATCAACTG
This sequence comes from Panonychus citri, assembly GCF_014898815.1. Lineage (NCBI taxonomy): Eukaryota > Metazoa > Arthropoda > Arachnida > Trombidiformes > Tetranychidae > Panonychus > Panonychus citri. The sequence goes on along the minus strand of NW_026515502.1, from coordinate 305,791 downwards.
GGAGTGGAAATTGTAGTTACTTTTGTATTAACATTTCCATTGTTATTATTATTGTGTTATGATCATTGAATTACATTAACTACAATTAAGATGAGACATTTATGTTTATTAAGCTAATAAATTAAATTTTAATCAAAATTAAGACGCAATTAGAAATGTTCACTTGGAATATCATATTTGAGACAAATGATGTAATAAATAATTACTCAGATCCAATTGATGTTAATCATGATAAAGATCATGATCAATGTTAATGGATAATTAAGCTCATCACTCAATGAGGAAGGAAATTAATTTTTTTACTGATCAATACACAATCAAATTATGTATTTATCATTGAATTAAATTGTTGGAGAATCTTAATGTTTACTTATTTAATTGTGTTGATTAAATTAAATTATGATAATGAATTAATACAATGAGATTTAAGCAGAAAATTATTGATGATTAGCATAAGAATTGAATCAATTAATCACCAGAATTTGTGAATATGAATATTATTTAACCTGAGGCTTTAAAAGGTTGAAATAGTTTTAAATTGTTATCAATCTGATTTCATAATTTTCACTAAACATTGTTAATTCAATTGTTTATATATTTGGAGGTGGAAATGGATTAGCCTGAGGCAATAATAAGGTAAAGATTTTATCATAACTTAATCTTCTAGATTGCGTTAACTGTTTCTCCCATTATCTTTTATCATTGTCACTTTTTTACTCCCTGATGATTGTTTTCCTATTATCAAGATACTTTATCTCATCAATGTGGATGATTATTATCATGATAATGATGATGATGTGAGAGAGGAAATGTAATTATCACTATAAGTTAACATTGGAACAAGATTCATCATTGATGGTAAAACACACCAACGTGTTAATCAATCAGCTGAAAGTAACATTGATAGTATATATATTTTCATGGAATCGTTTCTTAATCATAATCATAGATTATCATGAGAGATAATTTTCCAATTAGAGAAGAATATTATTTGTTTGATTATCCCAAGAGGTGATACAATCTCATCTTGAGATGACCATGAAAGTGATGACCAATACAAAGGAATGGACATGTTTGGGCTAGTTTTTTTTTATCTCATGGATTCATCATCTCTCTTGACTCCACATGAACCATGTCTAAGTGATGAGCAAGAAAATTAGGATTGTGATGAGAAAAGATGAAGATAATCAAAGAGATGATGATTGGAATACGTGTAATTGTCATGGAGAAGACAATTAATCAATCACTTTGACAATTGTCTAATAAGAAGGTGATCCCTGATTGAACTTTTCGATACCCAAATAATGAAACAATTGATCGATTATCACAATCAATTTAGTTCCAATAGAAAAATAATTGATTATCAACTTGATTCTTTTCAATTCAATTCAGCACCAAGATGAACATCTTTTTACTTTGATCTCAGTGATTTAGATTAATTATTTCATTAAATTGCTCATTATCTTAATTTGAATTCTATTAAATCCTTCACCAAGATTATTCAAATTATGGTTAAAATAATTATTTGATTAATGATAATTTCCCTGAGTAATGAAAACTATGGTAACAATTTGAAGATTTGGGTTACATTCACATTTTTGATATTAAGATACATCAACACTTTTAATCCAGTTTAAATCATGATAAATGATCATATCAACTTGATAATTATCACATTTGTGATTTTTTTTTGAGTCAAAATTACGCATCAAGATAATTAATCAAGATCAAATTATAGCTTGATTATCCTCCTTGCAGAGGGCGTAAAGGATTAAATATAATTCAACTTTCATGGGCTTGTGATTAATCTGAAATTGGGAAACAACCGATCAAATTGTCGAGGCATTTTCAATGTCAATCTATGATAAAATTTTACGATTCTAACCTTGGACTTGACCTAACATGACCTGACCTTACAGTTATAAAAATAAACCGTAGCCTAAGGTAATCGATTTTAATTTCATAAATGTAATTGTATACAAATGATTTAATATTTTATCATTGCCTAACTTATAGTAGTGATTAGGTAATTAGATATAATTTGATTACTATCATCACGTACTCAAGTTTCCAGATAAATAAACTTATAGACAGTTAATATTGACCTAACAGGATCCATGTTGAACAATTAATCTTAATCATCAAGGTAAATGGTTGGATTAAGACTATTGTTTTGATCAATTATTATCTGTAATCATATTATAATCATTATATAGATCATTATATTGGATTGGATTAAAAAAATAATATTGATCTCATTTGAATCTGGTTGATTAAATCAATTTCAATTTCTTGTTGCTACTTTTTTTTTTGTTCAATTGGAGTCTTAGATTGTAAATTGTTGATTGTTGATTGTTGATTGTGATTGTTAATGACACTTGCAACCCTTTGGCTCAATTTAACAAAGACTCTTGTGCCTCTTTTGTTATTAAAATAAAATATTGTTTTCAATTTGATTGTTAACTGAAATTGTTCATTGTAATCAAATTAAAAAATGGGCAACAATCAAGGATCCTTCTTATTGTTATTTTCAATTCAATTCAATGGGAACATGTTTTTGAATCTTAACATTTTCATTTCTATTCAGATGATTATCATCTTCATATTCATCTTCAAGCTTAACATCATTAACCAACAATCATTATAATTGTAATTGACTCGAGAATTAAATTCAATTGGTAAAATCAATAAGACATTTCCTCTTTAACCATATTCCATTGAAATTAATGATAACAATTAAATTTCCCATCAAGTAGTTGATTAACATAATCACCTTTTTCCTGATTACAATCAAAAGACAAGTAGACAGTATTATCACTGATTAAAAAGAGTCACAATTTATATATATAAGATTGTGATTAAAGGGAAAATGAATGAAATAAGATAATCAATCATTGAGAATCCAATGAATTTGGATTATCAATGGTTACTTAAAAAGTGATTAGATTAATCATGAAAAAAACTAATACTATTTTCACAGTTGAAACTGTTGTTTATTGTTGATAAATAAACAATTTAAATTCAACGTTAAGAAAACAAATGAATCCAATTTGAAGAGGGAAATAAAATTTGAAAATATTTTCACGGGAAATTTGCGAGACATTAAAGTTTAGGATCACAATCGATTGAACAATAAAGGATGAAATTGATGATCTGGTGATGATGATGATGATGATTATGATATGAATATAACGATATCACTTTGATAAGGCAATTTGATTTGGAGAGTTGATGAAATGAAGTGAAATTTGCATCACTTATAAATGGGAATAAATGATTGAATGAATTACTTCCTGAATAATAAGATGAAACCATGAAACATTCTAGTCAATGTTTTCTTTTCCCAATCCAATCAATCTTGTTTTTTACATTTTATCCTTTCAGAATTCAGTCAACTTTTCATTTGGATTGAGTTTCAACTCCAATAGTTGTTCATCATAAAAATGATCATTATCATCATCAACATCATCATCTATCCACCTTCATGCTTCAGGATCAACATGCAGCATTTTACATTAAACTTCCGGTTTAAACTAAGGTCAATGGTAACAAAAGAAACTGATTCGAAAACAAGGAAAGACTCATTAGTAATCGAAAGAAAATTTTATCAACACAATAAACTCATTCTACTTTGTTCGTGTACATCGGAAGTTGATGTCGAATTTTTTTCCAACTTTTTTTTTCCTCGAATTTCATTTCGAGAATAAGTTTGTTACTCATCTTCTCCCAAAAACTTCACCTCTAATCCATTTAAGGGTTCTCTCTATTTCTCCATTTCTATTCTCATCTTGAATGATGATAAATCATAATCATGAGAATCTGAGTGATTACAATCAATCTGTTGGTGAAAATACTTGAGATAAGATTGAAATTGAATCTTAAGTATTCAAATGATCTCAAGAAAAGCGAGTAAACATTTTCGATGTTTGAATAAAAAGTAATCATATTTTTGCTACTTTTCATCTTTTTCACTCCTTTTACTCATGATATTTTCTGCCCATCAAAACGTAGCATTTGCTTGTTGAATTTGTCGTTATTTGTTAACAATGATAAATGTTCAAGGGTTAAAATACTTCATCTTCATGTATCATTGTTGTTTCCGAGTCTAAAGTATTATATATAAAATGATATAAACAGTACGAGTATTTTTTTATCAACTTTGATTATGTTGATAATTTTTTATGATAACAAGTAAACAAAACTTTTTGTTGTTGGTTAACTTGAATTTCAATTTGATAGAACACAGAAATGTTGTTATTATTAATACAAAAAAAAATGTATCACTTGAATTATCATCTTCATCATGACACCAACATACACACTGTTTGCATCATTTCATGCATCATTTGCATGATATAATCCAAATTGATGAAAACTCATCATCTTACCCTTTTATCATCATCTGAATATCTTTCATAACACATCAAGGGCTAAGGTTATCATCCTGTTCTTGTGGTCTAGTAACATGAATAAATCAAAGTTAATCTTATCCCTCGCGAGTCATTTGGTTAATGTTTCAAGTTAAATCGAAGCAAAAATACTCGAAATTGTGAAATAATTGGAAAAATCTTCGCTTCAAATAATATTAGAAGATAATTTTAGCTAAAAAAAATGAGAGTAAATATTTTCTACTCATTGTCATCATCATTTTCATTATTTTCACCAATTGAACTCATTTTGTTTGGAGATAAAATTAATGAGTCTCATCAATTAGATGGAGATACTAAAACCAACAAGTTAAAGAGTTGAGTAAATAATAATTACAATTGTAATGATTACTCATTAATTATTATCTTTCACAATTTTAATCTAACCAAAAACAGATAATGAAAACCTAAGAGAGAGAGCCAATAAATCACTTAGGATATTATTCAAAAATATTATCCTTTTGGTATTCATATTAAATTGTCATCCTAAATTGCGGTCAATAAATCAACATTTCAATAGTTTATTGGAATTGATATAAAATTATTTATAAATATAAATTATTTTCTGAATTAATATCCAACCAGTGAACCTGAAAGTCCATTTACCTGGTCAACTTTTAAAAAACTATTTTCCATTTAAATTTTCCATTCAATAACAATAAACTTAATCATTATTTGTAATTAATTGGACATTACCGACTAATTAAATGTAACAATTTAACAACAATTACATTATGAATAAATTACCATTCATATAAATTGGTGTAGTTTTAACCATTAACACGAGTTGTTGTCAAAAAATGATTGTGATAAATTATCGCAATAATGATTGTTAGCACTAATAAGATCATTATCAATTGTGATAAATGACTTTTCCAATGGTAAAACATGGAAACAGATTCAAGTATCAGCAGAATATTGTTAATACAACTTCATTCATGGTTATTCATTGTAACCAATTGTTTAGAGAAACCGTTAGAATCATTTATTGTAATTACTTTGTAATTATCATGTGGTTTAAGACAATTAAATTATCATTCAGCTAACAATTAAGCAAGATTAATGATTAAAATAACATTTCAACAGCTTGATAGGAAAATATTAGAAAGCTAATCAATTAAGATGTTCAGAAGCTGATAAATAATTAATTGTTGAACGTTGAGTCGATTTTTGTTTTTTGGAAAAAGAGAAAACTTAAATTATCTGAATTAAGTATAGAATTAAATCTGAAAATGATCTGAATCATGATTATATGATAACTCATCATGATTCTTATCAAAAGATAATCAAGTTAATTGGTAAGATCATCTTGGAATCTTAAATAATAGTCTGTAACTGTCACAGTGAATTCATCTCAAAGGTATAATGAATCATTATCAATACAATTATTTACATTCAAATTAACGGTAAATTTAAAATTTATCTCCTTAAGAATATATAAAGAATTGAACATTTAAATCGTTAATCAAATAGATTAATATATCAAAATAGTTTTCATAGTTGAAGATCATTTATTATGAGGAAGCAATTAAATTGTCAAAATAATTGCAGTTACATGTTATTTTATTAACTCCCTGTTGATATTTTATTCAACAAGCAAAGGTTAAAACCACAGATAGAAACTTATGCAACTTCATTGAGTATCAACAATGAGAATAATATTTTCACCAAAAAGGTTATCATGATAACAATACAATTGCTTTTTTTTTATATCAAATATGACAAAAAGTAGTTGCAAAAATTTATCTTCATCTCTGCGAATCTTTCTATCGAAAAGAAAACATAGCTCAAGGCGACCAGTATTCTGGAAAATTATGTTTCCGGGTTCGAGATGTAAGTAGGAATGATGAGAATGCGGTTTTCATATGATTTTACAATGTGGTTTATGATCAATTGGATGTCAATTCAATTAAATGACTTGAGGCAGGACAAAGTTTATCTCTATTTCATTGATAATCTTTATAATCTAACAACATTTGTATTCTTAGTTAAAAATATTACTATTTTGTGGTTCTCATAGAAATCAGAAAATCTTCATTTCCTTTTGATCATTTTTTCTCATTACGGTTCATTGGATTCAATATCTATCCACAATTTGAGTAATTTTTAGTAAAAATTCAACATTTAATTGTAAAATCGCTTTTCTCTTTTCAAATACTGGATTAAATATGGATTTAAGCTCTTTATCCTAAGCGAATTTTCAATTTAGCTAAAGAGTATCATTTCGTGATGATATTAATAGAGATCAAAGATGAAGATGGTTAACACAAGGTTAGGATAAATTAAATTGTCAGTAAATTTTAAATGAAATACAAAAAAAAACAGATAATCACCTGATCAGGCTAATAAATCACTTTAATCTATTCTAATTAGTTTGAGTTAGAAAAAAAAATCTCAGCAGCTCAGAAGTTGTAACAAATAAAACGAATCCAAGTGTAGTAATATTTTGATTGACAAAATGAATATTGAAATATTCAAGTCAAGTGTAACTACGATTAACAATGGAGTGAGAAATGGGAGTTTCTGTTCATGTTGAATGTTGATAAACAAAAGGAAAAGTTGATTGATAAAAAAAAATGTGATGTTGTTAAGGAAAAAAAAAGTAGATTCATCTTTGAGTGAATATGAGGACATTGATAATAAGCATCATGTCAATGATAACATATCATTGATCACCTAAGATCCAAGAGTTGTTAGTGTTCATAGACCAATAAAATGATTATTAATATGATAACAATAATAATATTATTGCTTCCCATGATCAAGGGTAAACATAACAATCAAGATGATCACAATTAAAATCAGGAAATGATTGTTCATCTATTGTCACAAATCTTATGCAACTAATTTTTCTTTTCACTTTAATTATCATTTGTTTGATAAAAAGGGAAAAAAATGATTCTGATGAGAGACATTTCCGATTGAGAAAGAGAGAGAGAAAAAAGTAAAATAAAGAAAGATGAAGATGAAGATGAAGATACTAATGATTATAATGTAGATAATGATGATGATGATGAGAAAGGGAGAAAGAGATGAAGATGAAAATAAAAGTAACAGTGAATATAAAGTGATGTTGATCATATGCACATGGACACACATTCAACATTCAGCTTATATTGAACATTATGTATTATCATTTTAGCTTTGATTCATTGAGATTAACAAAAGACTTGAATTCATCATTGAGATTACTAAAAAATGATATTATTAGTTACTGGTAATGGAAACCTTGACCACATACACTTAGAAAATCAATTGAAAAACTAATTGTTGCTCTATTGTTATCATTGATTGATTGGAAACGAGCAACTCACATTTTCAAATCACAACAATCATCGTAAGTGTAAATTGGGTGTTGGACAAATTAATCAAGAGTGTTGATTGCAATTTACTTAAGGTCCACCTATAAGATATTCAATTCAGTTTCATGTAAGTTTATTTATCTGTTTACCTCTTTAAATAATAAATCTCACAGATATTCAAGTTTCTTGTTGTTATTTTTTCATATTTTTCCCCAGCATTTCGAGTGAATTTTTAAATTTTCATGAAACAAACTGATGATTTATTGTTTCTACTTGTCACATAAGTAATGATGATGATGGTTATCATCATTACCTACGATGATCATCATCAAATTTATGGTGAAATATGAAATTCTTAGGTAACTCTTTAACAAGAAAATTGAAGTTTGATGCTTATCCATGAACAAAAATTGAATTAACTTGATTAATTGAATCAATTTTCATGAGAATGAATTTATATCTACTTGATTATCAGAAAATATCATCAGTATGAAAAGATAATCATCAACATTTCTGATAAACTGGGTGAACCAAAAAATAGCCTTTGTTATTGTATCTTAAAACTAATCAAAAATTAATCTAAATCCTAACATTTTACTCAACATAATATTTATGATGATTATATATAAATAACTAAAGACTTACCAATGTCCAGTTTCAATCATCATTGAGATAACATCACCATGGTCATCATCATCATCATCATCATAATCATCATCATCAAGATATCAGGAGTAGTGACATTGTCTTGTTGAATGTCCATTATTTTAAATTGAATGGGAATTACCTCGGACAAGGGTCATTAAAATTGCATGAGATTTTATTACAGTTTCTGAAAATAAAAGAAAACTTTAAATCAACAGAAAATCAAATAAAATGGAAACAATTTTGCAACTATATCAAGTTCATCTAATATTAATCTACAATCCTTATCCGTGAGTATCTGTCATCATGTTATTCAATGTTTCCTATCATTTAATAGACTTGGAAATGTTCAATGAAAACAACAATCAGATTAAATCAAGTGTTGATCATCAAATTGAAAAGGATTGAAATGATTACATGGTTTTGACAGATCAACTTGATGGGATAAGAGGAAAAGGATTGTCAACAAAACTCAGAGATTAATAATATTTGGACAATGATGTTATTGTTGGTCACCCTTTTTCACATAATAGTATCAACACAGGAAAAGGAAAGGGTAAACTTACATATAGAGTGTCCACTTGAAAGAAATGTTGATTTTGTCAGTGCTTAAATTACCCCAACAATTTAGATCTGTAAAGGGAAAAAACTAAATAGAAACATTTTACTAATCTCGAAACTACAGTTAATCAAATCCTTTTGGTTAATAATTTTATGTCTTTTCTAATACATGCAAATAGTATTGAAAATAAATGAACTTTTGTCAACTTTTCAATGGTTCTTGGTCCCTCAGGGTATTTACACTTTAGTTAAAAGGGTTTCAATTGATAAACTTTTTTTTTTACTTTGAATCAACTGGAACTTTAATGCAAATCATTTCAACTATATTTTTACCCTGAATTCACCATTGCTCATTAATCTCTGGTGCATTTTAATCAAAAATTAATTCGATTCCTCATGATTATTGTTGTTTGATGTAAAATTAAAGTTTGACCATCGGTTATCAAAAGCTTACCCTTTTATTTGATAGCATCTTCCGGGGAAAAGGATAATCAAGTTGCATGTTAATTGGAAGTCTTAATTAAATTGTTTTCCAGTTTTCGATTATCTTTTCATCAACAGGAATTACTCTAATTGTGCCAAAAGGGTTTACAAGTTGAAGGGACAATTGTTGGTGAGAAAAAAGTGGCTAATGTCTGAAACAGAAATGAAATTAACGAGAGAAAAAAAATTCGGAAAAATTAGTTAATATATTAACGAGTTAATTTTGTTGTCTACCTTCAGGTTAATTGTTGTGATCAAGTATCATGTTGATGACAGTTGATTGTCCATTTTTTTTTATGGTGAAATTTATCATAAACTGTTGAGATTTTGTATATACTTTGGTCAAGCAATTTTTTGAATTGATGGGAGGATGGAAAGTGGAAACCAATTGATTACAGTTGAATGGTCATCTATTCAACTGACCAATAAAATATTGTGACAAGTAAAATGTTTGAGAGATTAAACTTTTTCTACAGTTTCTCTTTCTCCCTTCAAAGTTAATAGAGTGAGTTGATGATAATTTTGCTAAAAAGTGTCAATTGTTGAGAAAGAAAACAACAATTGCAAAAGAGAATAGAAAACAAATTAATCTTTTTGGGAGAATCAATTGTGTGGGATAATATTAGTTATCCTTTTGTTGATTGTTACATAATCATCATCACCGTCGTTGTCGTCATCGTCGTCGTCTTGTTTTTCATTTCTTCATCTGATTCCAATTTCATGGTGAATTAGATTTCAATTGTTAAATTGAATTCGCTGACCACTCTCATGGTCAATAGTAAATCTATTATGTTAAATGTTCAATTGAAATGCGAATTTGTTTATTTGCTTCTCCAAGGAAACAACCATGTTAACAGTTGGTCAGAGAATCTTTTATGGAGAAACTGTTTGATGACAAGATGAGATTCCAAGTTGAGTAATTGATCTAGAAGATGAATTGTAATGATAAATGGAAAACAATATTGTATTAACATGAATGAATAATTTTAACATTTTAAAATATTCAAAGGCTCTAATTTTAAATGCTTAGTTTTCATCCTTATCCAATAAAAAAAATGATTGTGATAAATGAATTGAAGGTGGATTAAAGTTGTTGCTCCTTTTTTTTTAAAAAAAAAAGAAACAGAAACATCATCAGGTTGATAATCGATTATCAATTTAAATAGAAAGAGCTTAAAATGGGATAAAGGTCAACTGGAAAAATAGGTAACATGGTAATAGATCAAAAAAGACAATTAAATGTTTTCTCTTTTGTCATATTTTATCCATTGTTTTCAAATGTTCCTATTGCCTCTTCATCACCCACTTTTAATGGTTTTCCAGTTTGAAAAGTTTCTCCATCTTCCTGTCGCTGCTTCTCATCTTGTGAGGTGTTTTTCTACAGTCAGTCCAAAAAGCTACTCTCTCTCTCTCTTGGGATTTTTGTCTTGTTTTCCTTTCTTGAAATAACTGTAAAAAAGAAAAACATAGGGAAGTAGAATTTAAGTTCTTTATCATCTTCTTGTCACTGGGATGGATATCAACAGAAGAGGAAGATAACAAGGGAAGAAGATTCTTCGAGTCTCTATCATTTTTTTTTTGAGAAGAGAAAAAAAATATCGAACTCTAAAATTGATGATGTTAAAAATGTATGAAGGGGAGAAAATGAGGGTTACGGTGTATCTTTCACTTACACTCCACATGAGACCAAAAAGCATCTCTAAAAAATGGAAGAGAGAATAAAATTAAATGTATCGAAAGATGCAACTGACAAAAAGGACACTTATTCATGGAAAAAGAGTTACCTTGATAAATAGATAGAAAAATGCTGAGACTTTAAATACGCAAGGAAAAAAGAGAATTTATCAAAAACAAATACTGAGAAAAAGGAATCACCAAGCAGAAACTGTTATCCCTTAAAACGAGACTAAAAACATTCCAAAAGCGGAATCGAAATCCAAAAGAGTCTTATCATCTTAATTTACGAACTTTTAATTTAAATGAATAAATTTTTCGAAATGATAACAATTTAATAAAAAAGTTCTTAAACATAACTGTTGCCATCTATTGACTTTTGAAAGAAAATATAAAATAAAATTCTATAAAAATAAAAGTCAATCAAGAACAAAGTTGAAGTGAAAAACTTTTTTACTATTAACTGTATTAATAATATCTTTCAGCTAATACAATTTCAGATGAATTAGACAAGGGAAATGTCACTTTGCTCGTAGTTTTTGATTATCCGATTGATTGTAACTCTTTTATTAATAAATTGTATTCTCACATAAATCAACAATCGGAACACAAATATGAATCAATAATAGCACAGTGGTCAACTCAAGTTGTTGCTGATGAACTTTGGTGAGTTTACAAAAAAAAACAACATGAAAAGGTCGAGAAAATCAAGAGATTTAAACTCAATCACAAAAACACAGAAATAAACATGTAGACATTACATTATCTAAGATAGATGGTCATCTCCAATGTAAGGTAATCTAATCAGTTACCAACAAATTAAGTGAAACAACTTTTAGAATCAAAATGATTAACTTTTTTAGTTAACCGTTAATCTTAATTCAACGTCCGAGGGATTTTCTTGTCTAATTTGAATTAATCTTCACAAATCTACTCAAATTGTAACGTTTTAAATCAACATTGACAAACAACTTGATCAGGTTAACTTTCAAATTTAAAAGCTAACTTATGATTATATTAATCCAAATGAACTTAATTATATTGATCGATAGTAATCAATGTAAAGATTGACGATTAGTGATCATGTTGATCTTAAGCTTCTTTTTAATTGATTATTTTCAATCTCCTTTTCAACAACTAAGATCATTAAGACCACTGAATAATTATCTCAACAATTTAAACCCTTCTTTTTATAACTCATGGAAATTGAATTGTAATTGATTATCTTGGTGAACTTTTTTTTCTCTCCATCTTTCCATTACCAATACGAAGGCAAAGAGAAGAGGAAAAATAATGGTAAGTGATAAAATCAATTTAACAACAATTAACATATCAATTTAATTCTCATTTACAACTCATCAACATCTTCCTGCTTCTAATCTACTGTTAATGTTACATTTATGTAATCACAACCATTAATTTGATGTATTTGTGAATTAACCATTAACCCTTTTTTTTGTATTTCGCCTTTGACAGGTTATTATGTGTTTGCCCTTCTCTTGGGACAAGACCAATAATAATAAATGGAGTTACCTTTAGATTTGCTTGTTACCTTTATGTGAATCGAGGTGATAATTTGAGGAGGAAACCATTGATTTAATTAGATGTGTTGTCAAGTTAATTTACTTACAATCCTTTACATGATGATGATGCTGATCGTCTTTGAATGTGTCCTGAATTTTTAAAAAGCTTCATAACCCTAAACCCTTTTGTTATTGTCCCATTGTTATGGTTTAACTTTCTACTTATCTTTTTTCATGGTAAATCTAAATTTTATTAACTACAATGGACACACACACATACACATCACAAACGGACAAAAAGGATGAGGATGAAATAAAATTGGACAATAAACAAATTCACCTCCTCCTACTGCTGATACACTCTCATCATCATCATCATTGACAATTCACCAGTGACAGTTACAATAATTACCATCGGATTAAAGAGGAGAGAGAGAGAGAGAGAGGATGAAGATGGTGATAAGCTAAATAATTTGTGTCCATAATATTTTATTGTTATGATATCATTAATATAGTTAAGCTTTTACTCTATCACCTCGATCCAATTTCTAGTGTATAAGTTTTAATTTGTATTCTTTTTATTTCATCTTCTCTTCAGGTTGACTGAATAAATATATTCTATGAAATTTTATTGGTAATCATTATCATCATCATGATGAGATAATCAAATGGACACACGGCGGTGGAATCTATGGTGATTTAAGTTTTCCTCATCTTGGTCATCATCGATTTAATATCATTAACTTGTAATCAAATCAATTTCGATCAAATCTGATTTAAGCTTATGCTGAGAGTAAGGAGCTCGAAAATCTCTCCATCAACTACTTTTATCGTTTTAATCCCAATGAACTTTATTCCAATAGTTATTATCTCGTAAAATGAGATGAGTATTATGTCGTTTACTGTGATATTTGATATTTTTTTCTTTCTTTTTTCAGATTCTTCGTGTATAATCATTCGCTAATCATGATCATCATTGATTTCGAATAATATTCTATTTGGTCTACCAATATAATGATGGATGATTCCAAATAATAACATGTATGAACTTTTTTCAACTTCTCTCAATACAATTTCCTTCCAACTCTTTCCTGTTCTCACTCATTTGAATTTCTTATGATCCTTTGTTTATCTCTCATTATTTTTCCATTGAAAGTGATGCTTAAATCTTATTAACATGGAAATTAGATTGTATTCTGTTAGAAAAAAAGAAAATTCTTAATAATCATCAGTTCTCTCAACTCCTATTACCTACCCTTCGCCTTCTCCCAGTACTTTATTGTCTTCTACTCTCTCTCTCTCTCTCTCTCTCTCTCTCTCTCTTTGCTCTCTCAATTGTTCCAGGAGATTATCATTTCAGCTCTATTATGATTATTGCTTTTTTTCCGCTTCCTTTTTCTTTCTTCAATATTTTGTTTCTTCCTTTACACATAAATATATTTCTTTACTGTTCTAATAATCAAATATATTCTCAATGTCTTTTTTATTCTCATACAGTCTAAATACTATTCTGAATATTGTTGATCTCTATTTGCCCATAAAAGATGAGGATTCTCACCCACTTATCATAATCATCATCATATCTACTCCTCTTATGGTCATAAACCTTTATTTTTTTAGTACTATGATGACCTCGTCAAATCAACATTAAACAATAATGTTATCTTCACATGAAACGATAATCCCTTTATGTGAAACTGGAATCAGAATCCATTGAAAGGAGACACAAACAACAATCTAATTCCGAGAAATTTTCATTAAATTGCCTCAATGGTAATGATTATTACATTCTTATTCATGATGTATCTTCATTACATCAAAATGATGCTCATTAAGACCAAGAATAAGTATCATTTATCAGCTGTGTTGAAAAAAAGTTTCACCAATGTCATCATGATTATCTCAATGCTCTTCATTGTAACTAACATGCGATAACAGTTTATATTTGATCACTTAAAACACTTTACTCACCTTTCCTAACAATTTAATCACTCAATCAACACTCACCAATTTTAATCAATGTTAATTAATGTACTGATTTTGTTTGCTCTTTTTTTATCAGTTCCAATTATTTAATAGCTTTCAATATTTACTCTTGACTTTTTCCCCTCTCGAACTGAGTATTCATGGTAATCTAATTAATGAGTGAATTTAATTAACGAGGCAAGAGAAGCAAAAAAAAACAACAGCAATCAAGGATTAAACAAACAGTTAACTGCCTTTATCAATCTACAAATTATGTGTCGCTTCATTAACTGTACACTTAAACTCATTCAATTAGTAAATCAACTCATATCTTGATAGATTAATCATCTTGTTTATCTCTCTATCGGACTTATTACTCTCCATATTCATTGATGGATCATTTTTCACTGTAACTCCATCTTCATTAACTTGCATCATTTCCGTTTCCTTTTGATTTTAATGGTTGTAAAAAGAGAACGATATTCTTATGGAGTCTAATTAAGTCAATTAGTTCCCTGGAACCTGTTGGATGGTTCATTGAAATAGTTACATTGATCCAATTTAACTTATCATCATCATCATGGGTAATCAACTGTAATCGAGAAAAAAAAACCTTTTTGTTTGATTAACTATCGGAATTGTGAAAGCATCATCATGATAACATGGTGACACACCCTGAACTCAATCACCGAGATCACTTGGAAAATATTACAAGAATTCATTTTGATGTAACAATAACAAGTTGAAGAAAAAATGAAGCGAAAATTTCAGGGTCATAGTAATGAGATTAGTGATAAATGTACGAAATGAACAATAAAAAACACTTCGAAATTGTTACCGTTGAAACCACCAAGGGATTTCAATGTTTCTTTTTTCCAGTTAAACTGAAAATAATTTCACTTTTTTGTTCACTTTTAACCAAAACCTTTTCATCATTTCCTTTTCCTCTTAATCATTTTTCCCTTCCCATTTTTCACTAAATCATCCCTCCCATTTCATGTCCTCTCATCAAATGTATCTTTTAAATTGACCAACAGTTGAAATTGTTACAATTGACAAAAGTGCATTAAAAACATTTGACATTTATTTGATTCCATGAAAATCAAGGCGATCACTTTTAAACTCAATCAACTGATCAAAGTCAATCATCAGCTTGATACACTCGCAAAGATTGTCACGATTAATCAATTGGAATCAAAGATCCAAGATTCATTGTTGATTAAAATCGTCATTTCAATAATCAAATCATAACTTTAAACAACTAACTTCCATTAAAACAACTCAATCGCAACTCTCAAAAGCAAAAGTTCAGTGATCAGAGTTTTCTTAAATCCTTTTCATGATGAATGTCACCAATTGAATAAAAGTTCACTTTCTTCTGAACATTTCAAAAACTTTCTCAGCAAATTTATTCCTTGACGATTTAACTGCTCGTGAAAATAAACCTTCAGTTCTGGAGGTTGATCATCATCTTAATCTGATAATCAAATTGTTATCGTTAATATAAGTATGATTGCTCCGTTTATTGTCATCGATATTTTTGCATATATAAAGAATTGGTGTTAAACCCTTTCAACAATTATCTTAATCATCATTTTGATTCATTCGCTTTAAGGTAATAATCATTTTATTTCTTCTCTTTCGTAGTTATTACTCTTGATTAACATAATCATCGCGATATCATTTTCATCCTCCAGTCCTCATCATAACCATTAAGTGAAACAAGAGAACAAGAAAAGGAAAAGAGAATAAAAAAATTTTCTATCGAGAAAAAGAGGATTATGATGATATGTAGACTTTTAATCGTATTCGAAGCCTTTGGAATTGTTATCAGCTGATTTAATCTACTTCGATTGGAAAAGAAACTGGTTGTTAATCTCATCCCTTTGACACTTTTCATTCTAAATAAATGGTGTCATTTAACACCAACATGTATCATCTTCTTTTCTTTTTTCTATTTCTCAGTTTGCTCCATGTTTGTTGTCGATTGGAATACGAATGGAAATGAGTAAATAGATGTTATCAAATCATTAGAATCATCAATTTGAATCATTTTTCATTTTCTGCAAAGTTTGAATTGCCGCAAATTCAATTGTAATGATAACAATCAATTGGAATAAAAAAAAGAGAAAGGATTAACAAGGTAAACTTGTTTTTCTCTTTGGGATTTGATACAATCATTAATCTCCATCAAACTTGTCCTCTCCTTTGTATTAATATTACCTCGTAAGATTGTTCATCATAAATTCAAACATTTAATTTGGAGAAATTTAATCATTTCAATAATAAACATGATACATTGCGATCAGCTCATTAATCAGACTGATCATTAGTTTCACTTATATTGATTTGCTTTTCGATATCCAACCAGTTCCATGATATAATTTAAATATTTTTTTTGTCAACAAATAATAAATCGTTGGCTAATTATTTTAAACAAGACCAAGATGATCACTCGGATTATATTTTCCGTTTGCTGGTTACTTGAGATGCAAAAGTTTTGAGTTTGGCCTGAGTATGAAGTAGACCTGAAAAGCTTTGGAGGTCATTAAATACTTCACACTCAATGAATTTAATAGATCCTGAGGTTTTGAAGACAATGAAATGGATAAATGACAATTAAATTAGATTAGTCGAGTGCTGATTAGTTATTAATGGATAATTGATTTTTCTTTTTTATTCAATTTTAGCGATTCAATCAGAATCTAATTTTTACTTTGTTCTGTAAAAGGGAAGCTTAGATTCGTTCGTACGATTTTCGTAGTAAAGAAGTACGACTATTTAAAGACGACTAATAGAATAGTCCAGCTCGTGGTCTACAATTTGAATTAATTATCGAAAATGTTCAAGTCCGAAAAAGGTCATTTCGAAAACATGATCTCATGAATTGAAAAAAAATGATTTATTATATATGAAATTTAATAAATAATAAAAATTAACCGTTCGAATTGAATGAATTTTTTTTATAAATATACAGATAAATATTCATAATTTTTTGGTAGTTAACTAATCGCTTGTTTTCAGAGAAATTAACTAACTTATTCAATCGTGTTATAGTTCATTATTTACCCTTTTTACTTAAAGTTTTAGTTGATTGTAGTTTACTGAGAAAAGGCCGAAGTGGACAGAAAATGTCCTGTATCTCTAATAATCTGATTCACCTTCATTATCATCTCCAAATTTATTATCGATTCTCAAGTGATTTGATAGGTAGTCTGATGAACGCGTGTCGATGTTGATTATTAACTCATAGGAAATATTAAACTACAATGAAATCTGATCAACTATCGAACAATAATAACAACAAACATGTAAAAGGATTAGTTGATTGTCCATTGATGTTTGATGATCAACGGTTTGGTTTGGGTTAATCCAGTTTATGGTCAATTTAATGTTTTTTATCCTTTTGTTTACTCGCAACTTGGTTCACTAATATTGAAAATCATAATGATGATGATGATGATCATCATCATAATCATCATTAAACTAGGTCATTATCGATAAGAATAGACCATTGGTCAGTCTATAGTTTTCGAGTGCAATTAGTGGACATTTAAAGCTGAGAAGGAGTAAAATGGGAGGAGAAAAGGGAAAAATGTTCTAACCTTTGTTGACCACCTTCGTCGAAAACAACAAACCTTTAGAACCCTTTGCTTTCCTATTGTGAGACACACGCATCTTCCTCGTCCTCTTCCTCATCCTCATTCATCCTCATCTTCATCCTCATCATTATCATCATATTAACTGTTTGTTTCAATGAACTGACCCATTCCCATGAAGTTTTTCATGAAATAAACAAAATAACATTGGCACACTTACCACATTCATTATTATGTATGAAAAGTTGTTGTTATTTTGATTGTTATTTTGGGTAATCAATGAAGTTAATCATCAACAATCAACAAAAGATATTACATCAAATCTCACAATAATGTTAAGGGTCAAGTATTTGTTAATCTATTTAGCGATCAATATTAATGAATGATTAAGTCAAAGTTACGATTAAAATGACCAATAATCATTGAACCATTTTCATTACATTGTATTTATTATTATTACTCAACTAATATAATCAAATCAGTAAAGGATTAACTAATCTCAATGACTCTCTAATTTTACAATGAGAGGATTAACTTTAACCATCAAATCCAAGCAATTAACATCAGTGACTTTTAATTCAATTATTACTTGATCTACACTTAAACCACTAATCAATATCACTCTAGTCAAATGTAGCAATTGAAAATAAATGATTTAACTAATTGTTTCCATAATTATACTTTTACAACATCATTAAGATAATACAATTGACTCAGTTGAAAAAATTAACAATTAATTGTGGCAAAAATTAAATGATAAAAAAACTTAATAACATCTTTTAAATTGTTTACATTGACTCTTATATTGTTGTTACACTAATTGTTTGGTGTAAAGATCAATTAACTAACATATCATTAACATTTATTGTCAAGTTTTGTCCCACAAATTGTGTGACAATTAAGTGAACAGTTAATAACAGGTTAGACAAAGATATATACAATTTAACTAATGACTTTAAAGGATAATTAGTGAATTAATTGGAAACGTGTTAATTGTTGACAATTTTTTATTAAAATATTACAAACGTTGATCTTATTATTTCATTAATGATTCTTGGCATGGAAATACAATTAATTGTTTACGGTTATCGAGTTGATTATTTAGTATAAATTGTACATGAAAGGTAAGAAAGTTTTAATTGTCAATTTATAATTGGATTTCTAGTTCCAATTGACTTTGAGATTGGCATTGAAATGAATTTTGTTAACAATCAATTTTTATTGGGAGAAAGATAATCAATAAATTATCACATTTTGATTATCATGGAATTGGAGATTCCTTGTAATCAGTTGATTCCAACTGTAACTTAATTTTGAGATTATTAAATTGGTGGTTAAGTAAATTGGGCTTGGATTGTGAGTGATGAGTGTGATTAAGGTTTATAATCAGATGGGATTAGTCATGATGATTAAAATCTTAAATCTCCATGAGTTTTATTTTCTTTGGTATAAATGGAATGTGATAATTAATCATGGCAATTCTGAGGATTCGGACAAAGAAATTGATCCTTTAGGAGATGGAAATTGGTTTAGAATTTGTTTGTTGTTTTCTCTTAGTGGTCAGTTTGATTATCAAGATTTATGGATGATGGAAATCAATTGGAATCTTCAACTGTGGTCACTGAGGAAACTTTGGTTGGTGAATATTCCTCATTCAGTTTTCTCATTTTCTCCTGAATTTCTGCAATTTGTTTATTCAAAGTCTCAACATCTTGTACTGGAATATTTTGATTAATATCTTCACCTTTAGGCTCATTTGGAGTGACCACTGAACTTGAAGCAGATGAAGTTGAAGGTGAACTCAATTCTTTAGGTAAATAATCATCACAAATATCAAGTTGACCGAAAAACTGTCCAATTATACAGATGATCAAATTTAACGACGTAATGAGAGATTTATTTTCAATATTTTTATGCTTCGACCGAATGCTACTACAGGTACGCGATAGATCACGTAAAACGGCCACCACATCACCGACAACAGGTAGTTCTAAACAGGCAAGTAGTGAATAAGTCCAAACGGCCGCTTGATGGCACCAACCCAATTGCTTAACCCAACTTGTTATCAACTCGATGAAATCAATTATTGCTCCTTGTGGGAACTGGACGATAACTGATAAAAGTGGACCTTTACCGCCTTTGGTACTGTAAACGATTCCTTTCACTTCGGAAATTGGTTCGTCTGAAACTGTCTCATCTGTTTCACCGAGAATAATCTTCTTCCATGCTGCCGTATTACGGACATGAGGGACTTTGTGAATATCGCTATCACACAAGGGATTACTGGACAAGCTTCGAGCCTCGTTCACTTTATCTCGAACTCGTTTAAAATTTCTCAACGTGTCATCGGCCCAGGCCAAAGTTGGACAGATTTCTTTGTCCGCTTTGATAAAACGTTCCAGGAGAAACTGATGAACACTTTTGGCTCGAGGTGTTGGAAGTTGTTTACATTGTTTATTTTTACCTTTACGTTTGGGCGTTCGAACGATAAAATCGGGTAATTTTTTAGCTTCCAATCTTTATAATTAAAAAAGAAAGAGAGAAAAACAAATCACAATTTGAATCAAGTTAATCAAATGGAGAAAAATTTGAAACTATTACTCACTTTACTCTGAGTAAATATTGGGCGCCGGTTGTTGGAGGAGCGGCGGGATCACAGGTACTTGTTTCGGCCACCGGCAGAACGGAAGCTTGGGCAAGATCATCAATGTCAAAGTCATTTGCATCCTTCATGATTGTTTAAGAAAATGAGACAACAATCAATGTACAGTTAAAGTTGAATCAATGGAAAACCTTAAATGATTTAACTCTAATCAGAAGCACATGTAAACATTAACGGTTATTCAAATGGAAAGATTATCTGTAAATAGCTTATTCTCACTATTTTAACAGAAAATTATGTCACAATTAATTTTTTTAAAATTGCGATCACATTTTGTTGAGAAAAACAAATTTATATTACAATTAGAATTGAAACTCGAAATATGGATACATGGTTAACCTGATTCTTTCTTTTGATTAGAAGATTTTGTCAGTGAAAATTTAGAAAATCAACTTGTAGAGTTTAATCAAGAGAAGTGTTTGATTAAGATTCGTTTAGTTGATAGATATAAATTGTTTGTGCATAAATAAATTGGATTTAGTCGTTATAATTGTTAAAAAGAAAATCTTGTATATCCCTGGATTTATTTTCTTTCATATAGTAAATGGGAAAAAATATTTTTAGTCTAAAGATACAAAGATTCAGGTGATCCCTCTTTCTTTCTGTACAAAACGTTTTCTTTAGATTTTTTGAAATCTTCATTGGTCACTTTCATCCGTCTTTCACGGAGAGCCATTAGACCTGCTTCGGTACAGATCGCTTTGATATCTGCTCCACTAAGGTCATCCTTTGATAAAACAATTTCATCGAAGTTTACATCTTCCGCAAGGGTCATTCTTGAGGTATGAATGGTAAAAATTCGTCTCTTGGTTTTTTCATCGGGAAGAGGAAATTCAATCTTTCGATCAATTCTACCAGGTCGAATGAGAGCTGGATCAAGAGTTTCAATTCTATTAGTTGCCATAACAACTTTGACATCACCACGAGAATCAAAACCGTCCAATTGATTAAGTAATTCCAACATGGTTCTTTGAATTTCTCGTTCACCACCAGAATTTGAATCATAACTACAAGTATAATAGAAAAGAGAAACAGGGGAAAGAATAACATTAGTCAAAGTTGATAAACTCAAGATGAGCTAAGAGAATTTAAATGAAGTCTCATAATGGGTTATCGTATCTACATATTGTTTCAGGATGTGAACAGTAGTAATATTATGTCTAATCATCGACATTCATTAATTTTAATTGGTTAATCCAATATATCAAAAGACTTACCGTTTAGTACCAATGGCATCAATTTCATCGATGAAGACGATGGAAGGTGCATGTTCTTCAGCAACTCTAAATAATTCTCTAACTAATTTAGGTCCATCTCCAAGATATTTTTGGATCAATTCTGAGCCAACAACTCGCAAAAACGTGGCTGAAGTTTGATTAGCCACAGCTTTGGCTAATAATGTTTTTCCAGTACCAGGAGGACCATAAAGAATGACTCCTTTTGGTGGTTTGATGCCCATTTCCTCATAATATTCTGGATGGGTTAACGGAAGCTCAACAGACTCCTTAATTTCTTGTATTTGTTGATCTAAACCACCAATATCAGCATAAGTTTCTTGAGGAGCCTTTTCTAGTTTCATCACATTCACCATGGGATCTGTGTCATCACTAAGAACCCCAACAACGGCATGAACTTTATGATTTAACAGAACTGAGCAATTTGGTTCAAGTTGCTCTTTATCCACAAATGATAATATGGATACGTAATGCTCACTTCCCACAGAAGTTGAGACTATTGCATGATTATCATCGATAATCTCTTCAAGATTACCAACTGACATGGGAGTACCTGGTATAAAATAAAGAAAATAAGAAAAAGATCTTAGATTTTGTAAACAGATAAAAGTTTCATGTTAGAAGCAACAAGTTTCATAATAAATTTTATCCACATGATTTTTAAGTATGTGAACAGTAGTTAAATTTTTGTTGTTCTAATCATTTAAGGTAAATAGAATTTATAAAGTTAAAAGAAAATGTCACTTACCACGACAGTCATCAACTTTGTTTCTTTCATCGTTTTCATCTTCATTATCAATTTTAGTTTGAACTTTTGAGTTTTTGAGAAACTCTTCCTCCATTAGCAGCCAATCATGAATTCTTTCTAATTTGAGTAACTTAAGACGGCATCGAGTATGTGGGGTGACCATGGGTAATTTAGAAGCAGCATCAGGACCCTTTCCTTTCCTTCTGCCACGACCACGAGCGGGTGTGGGCAAAGGTCGGTTTCGTTCTTTTTTTGCCTTCTTCCCATCTTTACCCTCACCAGCATCACCTCCTTGACCAGACCCAGCACCCCTGTTGTTGAAAAAGGATTGGTTCTGACCCTAAAGAAAACAGAAAACAGAAAACACTTATATTAGAACTAAAACGATAACACATATCAACAAAATGAGAAAAAAAAACCACAGAAAAAAACAAAGAAACAAAAAATGGAAGACAAAACAAGATGATGGATCCAATGACTCAGCAAAAGTCTATTGGGTGACACAAGTGAGGATATGAAAGAGATCAAAGAATGAATTAAGCAAATACAAAAGCGAAACTTACCATCAGAGCAGAATAAAAACTGAGATTTGACTAAATCACGATCACTAAGTCACAATTATGTTAAACAATCAAACAAATTAAATAAACAATTAATTCTAAATAAGAACAATTAAGAAGTAAAAAATTAAATTCACAAGAAAAAAGGTTTGATGAAACAAACAAAAACCGAAAACGATGATAAGAGAAAAATAGAACCGAATTGAAGAACTGCTGCCATCTGAAGATCAATTTCTCAACTGAAATTCTTCTTCATTTCATTTAATCTCAAATTTCTATTAACTAGTTAATCTCATTCAAGATTCTCATCAACAATTGAACCTCATTCAATTCAAAATCCAAACAGAATCTCAAAAGCTCAATCAATTAAACTCGAAATCAATTAATTCTTTCAATTAATTTTCTCTTCAACTTTTTTCCTTAGTTTTATTTTCCCTCACTAGATGTCACTTGTATAGAATGAATTCTAACCACATGGTTTTAACCGGTAACTTTAATTTTCTAACCTTTTAACAAGAAATAATTTTGATTTTGTTTAGTAAATTTAATTCCATTTGATTTGATTTTGATTCAATTGACAATCTAGTGTTTATAAGTCATGAATTCTAATCATATTGGAATGAAGCCCCATGTGAATCATGGTTCAATGGAATCGCTGTCATCTTCATCTGGTAATTTCTCATCTGGATTAACTATTCATCAATATCGATCAAAATTGATGAATATTATTGAAAATGAACCAATTTTTGTTTTAATTGGTGCCACTGGTTCAGGTAAAACAACCCAAATACCCCAATGGTGCCTACAATCTAAACATTCCACTGGTGATCCAGGTGAGTCGTTGGTAATAAATGTCTCATGTTACCCATTGTCTAATCTGTTGCTTCATAGAATTTATAATTGTGCTAATCTGTTAATTTTCCACATGTTCTAATCCAATTTACTAGAAGGATCACTTTCTCAAAAATGTCGAACCATTGGAATCACTCAACCAAGAAGAGTTGCCGCTGTCTCGATTGCGACCAGAGTTGCCAACGAAATGAAAACCCCTTTAGGCCAATTGGTCGGTTATTCTGTACGATTTGATGAGGTTATTTCACCATCAACGAGGATTAAGTTCATGACGGATGGAATGTTATTAAGAGAATCTCTTTATGATCCCATGTTGAGAAAATATTCATTCTTAATTTTAGACGAAGCCCATGAAAGGTCAATTCAAACAGATATTTTATTTGCCATCGTTAAAAAGGCTTATCAATCAAGGAAAAAAAATGGACTTTCATCCCTACGAGTAATCATCATGTCGGCCACAATGAATGTTGACAAATTTTCACAATATTTTGACCAATGTCCTGTTTATAAAATCGCTGGAAGACATCATCCAATTGAGGTGAGAATTAAAATTAATCTAATTGTAACATCAACTTACTAATAATTCATTTTAATTCAGATTTTACACTCGGAAAAAGATCTAACTGATACAATCCATTCCACTTTGGTGACCGTATTTCAAATCCATCGGACTCAACCGCCTGGGTAGATAAGCTCATATTTTGATCCAATTGTTAACAATTAAATGTAAATCATTTCTTTAATTTTCTTTCAGGGATATTCTGGTTTTCTGTACTGGTCAAGAAGAGATTGAAAATATGGTCGCAATTACAAGAGATACATGTTTCCAATTACCTCCAGGTAACTAAGGCAATTAAAACTATCAATTTACTTCAACGAAATGTCAATTGTCACTAATTAAATTGTCAATTCTTTCCCACAGAACAAAGAAATCTAGTTCCTCTTCCACTATATGCTGCATTACCTTTCAACGTTCAATTCAAAATCTTCAAAACATTCACGGTAAGATTAATTTCCAGTTGGAATTGTTCATTGTTCAATTGACTTTCCTCTTCTATTCAATATTATCATATTGGATATGGAAAGTCAATCAGAACAATTGACAATATTTAGAACTGAAAGATAATTTTCTCAAATCTAACTGTTTAATTTGCTTCTCAATTTTTGTTACATTTACTTTTGATCTTCAGGGTAAACGAAAAGTAATTTTCGCCACAAACATAGCAGAAACATCAATCACTATATCAGGGATAAAGTATGTCGTTGATTGTGGTAAATTTAAATGTCGAAGATACAAACCATCATCGGGCATGGATACACTTAAAATCGAGACAATATCACAAGCACAAGCGTGGCAAAGGGCTGGAAGAGCTGGAAGAGAATCAAGGTTTGGCTTCGCTTTGGCAATAACAATTTTCCTCTTTCCTTTCCTTTCTTTTTCCATCTTCAATCATTCTCAGTCTTTCAACTCTTTCATCTCTTCTCTATCCATCTCCTCCTATCCCATTCTACCCTAACTCATCATCATCCTCATCATCTGTTCATCCTCATCAGCATCTTCTTTTCTTCATCAGCATCTCCTCCTCCTCCTCCTCTTGGTTCTTCATTCCTATCCTATTACACTTTTACTTTTTACATTCAAACTCCTAATGGGCAATCTGATAATGATGTTTTCTCTGCTTCTTTCATCTTTTATCTTCCCAGTGGAACTTGTTATAGACTTTATACTCGAGAATCGTATGAAAACATGCCCAAGGAAATGGTCCCTGAAATGCTTCGTTGTAATCTTGCCTCCGTTTTATTACACTTGGCTGCAATAGGAATTAAAGATTTTACTAAATTTGACTTTATGGATAAACCAACAGTCGAGGTGATTATTTACTTGATTCTCATCAAATTGGATCAACTTTTCATTGCATTCAATCATCGAGAGACAGAGCATCAAATTCATTTTTGATTATCTTTTCTTTTGTAAAGAGTCAAGGTGACTCTTTACAGCAATTTACGATATGCTCATCTTTCCATGGTCATCATGATGATGATTCTTATATTCATCACGATTATACAAAAAATATTTTCTATTAATATTAATGATAATGCAGCAAAACAGTAACATAATCGACCATTAACTAGCCTTACAATTTAAACATCATCTTAAAACAATTAACTCTCATCAATTTAACCAATGATTACCAGGCAATTACATCAGATAAGCAACTTCTCATCTTTCGGAATTTATTCTCTGCTTTTTTTATTATGAACAATTAAATGTATGATCATTTTTAATTGTTCATTCTCGTTTAGAAATGATTGATTCAATAGAAATGCAAAGTCTAGCAAAAAAACACTACAAATTAAATCTTCATCATTATCAATTTGGTTTGTGTTTTTTTATGACCCAATTGATTTATTAAGGCTAATCAATTGTTGTTAATCATCATTATCAGCTCATTTCCTGTACTAAGATTGAACAGTTTAGATTTGATTAACTTGTCTAGCGTCACAAATTCAAGTCCAAATCAATGTCAATCTATTTTTGAATACAAGAACATTTTCCTCTCACATTTACCTTCATCTGAATCTCACCTCACCTTTGATACTTTTTCATTTCTATGGAAATTCATGAAGATTTACTTTCTCTCTCTCTCTCTCTCTCTCTCTCTCTCTCTCTCTCTCTCTCTCTCTCTCTTGATATTTATTATTCCATGTCCTTGAGTAGGTTGAGTTTCATGATGAATGAATAAAAGGGGAACCGCTTTCATTTTCACTCAGTTTCAGTTTTTTTTCCTCACACTGAACAATTGATGATTTGATCAATTAACTTTTCAATTATTACAGTTTCCATTTAATCAACCAAATCAGGCCATTCCCATGGTATTATTTTCCAATTTAGTTACATTGCATTTTTATTAATTCCAATTATTATTACACTATTTAAATTGATCCAATTTTGTTCTTCTTCATCGATTTAACTAATTCATGTCCGATTATTAATATTGATTGTTTAAGATTTTTCTTTCTTTCTTTCTTTCTTTCACTACCTTAACAATTGCAATCGTTTTCTTCACGAATTCCTTTTCTATTAATAATAATCACTAATCAATAGATATCTTATTGTATCTGATTATTTAGATGATGTTCTCTAAATATTTGATTACCTTAATTCTGTCTAATGTTCAGACTCATTCATTGATTCATCTTGAAGAGACCTTGATAAAGGTCATTATTATGTCGAAATTTTTTTTCTTCATCATTTTACTATCATCTTGATAGAAACAATTTTCTCTGTCTATCTCTGTCTATTTTTAAACCCAATTCTATTTTCAAAGTAATTAATTAATTCTTAATTTTCAATTGACCTTTACTTTTCCAGAATATAAACAAATCAACTGAACTACTGATCAGTTTAGGTTCAATCACCAAAGATGAAAATAATCTGTATCAGGTAATCTAATTTCCGCATGATGAATAACATTTAAACTAATTAATTATTTTAACTCTTTATCACTTAATTACTCAAAATAAGATAACTAATTTAGGAAGGCAAATGGTCAACTTTCCCTTGGATCCTCGATTAGCCAAAATACTAATTGCATCATCTGAACTTGGATGTAGGTCAGTAACAATCAATAGAGAATGGAACAATCAATCAATACCTCGATGAGTTAATTGTCACTAATTAATATTAATTATATTTATTTATACAGTGATGAGATTCTCAGTGTAATATCAATTCTATCAGTTGAAAATGTATTCCATATACCATCACATAAGGTATGAGTTGACAATTTTTATAACCATTTAATTTATAATCTAAACATCTAATGATTTATTTTTCTTTTTGTTTTAATGATTTAACAATTAACTAAATGTGATTGTAATCAACAGAAAGATGAAGCTGCTGAAGTTCATAAAAAATTCCGGACAAATGAAGGCGATCA
Source organism: Panonychus citri (assembly GCF_014898815.1). Taxonomy (NCBI): domain Eukaryota; kingdom Metazoa; phylum Arthropoda; class Arachnida; order Trombidiformes; family Tetranychidae; genus Panonychus; species Panonychus citri. The sequence goes on along the minus strand of NW_026515502.1, from coordinate 277,614 downwards.
CATCATGCTATTGAAATTATATCGAGCTTATAAATCAGCGAAGGGCAGTAAGGTTGGTTAATTGTCATTCTTTTCTGTTGTTATCTCTATTACACTTTAATTGACAATTAGATAATTACAATTAGAGTGTGTGTGTGTAAATTGTTACAAAGAGGAAACAGGAAAGCGAAATAAAGTTCCAACGATTGAATTTAAAAGAGAAAGAGAGAGAGAAAAAGATGATCAAACATTAAGATTAAACCGTAAACATGGATAACTATTAATTCAGCAAAATCTTTTTTCTCTCTATTGACAATTCGTCTTATTATCAACCAATTTATTTCTTAATTGTTATCACTTATATTCTCTCTCTCTCTCAGGATTGGTGTAAAGAGAATTACATTGATTTTCGTAATATGAGAATGGTCGCTAATATAAGACAACAAATGGCTTCTCTTTATGAGCGATCCAATTTCACCAAGAATTCATGTGGATCCAACACCGAATTGGTTCGTAAATGTCTTACCCTTGGTCTTTATCATAATGTCGCTTTAATTGGGAAAGACGGTGATTACCGATCGGTAAGTTAATTGTTCCATATTCTCTTCTTGAACCGTAAAATTAATTAGTTTATGATGTTTCGGTTTAATTTTATGAGAAGCTCTTCTATTTAATTAGAATAATCATAATAATCAATTTGGAGATTTGGATTAAAAGGTTTTGGAAAAAAGGGATTTTAAGATTTACGATGAGTTTAGATTACAAGCGAAACAAAAAAAAACATTTGATTGAGATTTAATTAAGATGATGAAAGAGAGAAAGAGAGGCTTATGATTTGGATAATTAGTTAATTGTTAGAAGGTGATTTTTGGAACAAAGCGATAGATTGGAAAAGAGAATTTTTGAGAAAATGATTTTTCTTCTTTCATGTGAATTGTTTTATATTAATCGATTTTTATGTAACTTTGTTAATTTTTGTTTGATTACTGAATTAATTTTACAGAAAATGTCGGAAGAAAAGGTTTATATTCATCCATCATCTTGTCTGTTTAACTTAAAACCGGAATACGTGATTTATTCTGAATTGGTGCAAACCAGTAAATGTTACATGAGGTAAGTTTCTCTTCTTCTCAGATTAATATTAGCAGTATGTATTTGCATACATGTTGATGATTTGTTTTCTTTTCTCGATGAAAATATTGTTGCTGATGTTAACTGTTGTTGTTTTTTTTTCTTGCTGATGGTGTTTTTCATCTTCGTGTTTTATACTTTTCGTTTTCTCAACAGGAATATCTCTGTAATCGACTACAATTGGTTGAAATTGTTATAATATATATAATTATTGTTTTTAAAACTAACGAATGTGTTATTCTATGGACAGTTCAAAGTGAACACTGCCTTCTCTCTCTAAAAGATTGTGCTTGATATTTTTGGCCCACGCCTTACATTCCACATTGATGACCAAACCATGACTAGGATTAGTAAATTGGGCGAACACAAATGGTGATTTATAGTTGTCCTGGTTTCGGAAGGGGAAATAGTAATCCCTTATTCCTGGTTCAGGGTAAAACTTGATAGGGCCAACGTTTTCCTTGTCAATTGGATTTTGTCCCTGGCATGTGATGTAAATGTAACGACGAGCTCCTTTAGATTGATCATAAGTATTTCTCATGGCAGTCCTCAGTTCTTGAGGCAAACTTGGGTTATCATAATCAGTTGGATCATAAGTTTGCGGTTTCCAATCAAATATCTAATGAATTAAAAGAGAGAAAGAAAAGTGTAAGAAAAAATTAATCAGTTAAGACACCGGAAGAAGATATTACAACAATAACGACAATAATAATAATCATCATCATAATAAGAAAGCTGATAATAAACCATAGATAACATGAAGTTGATGTTTATCAAGGATGAAGTTGCTATTTCCTTCAATTTTATTTCATTTGAGAGCAGTTACAACAAGGGAGATAGGAGAGAGACATCAAGTATGGTGTAATTGTGAGGTACAAATAAAACACATACCATACAATCAATTTGATGATGGCGAGAATAAAACAAACTTTCTTTTTCTATAAATTAAATGATTATTTTTCCTAAAGAAATGTAACCGATTTAACAGTGTATAAAGCATCACTATCACCACAATTCATACTACTGAGCAAGTCCAAATAAACATTATCAACTCTTTCTTGTGTAATATACATAATATGTTAACATTTTAATAATAGTTTAATATTTATGCCAACTTGTTAGTAGACTCGAGTGAATGAGAAAAAAACATTATCGATAGAATGGAGAAGTCATGCCTCTCATGATAATAAAAGGAATAAGATTTTAAGTAAAATTGAAGAAAAACCAGAAAATGATAGAATTTGATTAAGACTACAGGCAAAAGTACCTTAAAGTCTGATGAAGATAAGTTGATTGATGGCGAAATAGCATAAAAAGAAAGAAAAAAAAGATCCTGAATACGAAAAAACAAGTTGGGTAATAAGACAAAAAAATTGAAACAGAGAAGAAAAGTAAGTAAATTGAGAGAAAAAATCGATTATTGAATTAAACGATCGGTTCATTTCTCCAGCCAAAGCTGACCTTGAATTCAATTCTATGAATAGCATGGTTACTACTACTTGTAAGAATACTATGAGTATTCCAATGATTTTGTGAATAACTAACGATTACTTTTGGTAAATGATGAAGGATATTTGGAATGGAAACAATATTTAGGTCAATTAATCATTATTACCGTTGTAAGACCATAGGTTACACATGAGAAAGATCAGTTAGTGTTTTCTGTTGTTGCTTATTCTCGAAATATAATTAATTCATTTTTGATACATTGTATTGATAAGGTAAATTGGATAGAGAAGGTAAATTTAGCTTGAAAACAGGATGAAGTAATAGCAATGATTGAAATAGGAAGTTGTAGAATAAGAGAAAATGATGATTGAGAGAATCAACAGAGAAAGAAAAATGATAGATTTTAATTGGCATTATCATCATTAATCATCACCTTCAATCGAGTTGATGTTCTAAATTAATTGTTTACTAATAAGCCTGAGAGAGAGAGAGAAACGATGATCATATTTTTTTCTAACACTCTTTAATACATGAAAATGGTAATAATTATGGTAATTTTAAGGGAAAAAGAGGCGAAATTAATATTCAAATAAAAAAATGATATGTTAAAGTTCAGGGTTTTCAGAGTTAAATTTCTTCAATAGTTTAATCAATTAAAAATAAACCAAACCATTGATCACTAGATAGAGTTAGTAAGCATTTTGTAAACTCGATCTCATTGTGGGAAAAGCAGATAAATCAATTATTTAACAATAGTATGAAGAAAATGTAAGCATGACTGATTAATTGTACTCCATTGCAACCATGTCTCAAGAATATATTATGCAATGAACAGAACCTTAATCGCTTTTCAATCGCATAGTTAGCGTTTTTTCATTCATTCATGATTTAGAGTAAATTTAATGATAAAGTAAATGATTGTTTGAAGAGTCTAATCAAATTGTATAAATAACTAAAATGATTGTATTCAGGAGTTGGAAAAATAACGGTAACAGAAAAAAATAGAATGCTCTTTGAATGCTTAAAATGAGAATTTAGAACTGAAAGTCTGTAGTAGCTTAGTTGAGACTCTTTTTTTTTAATAATCATAACGAAAATGATGAAAGTTAGAAATGTGAGACGAGAGGATAGAGCAAATTAATTGTAAAACTTACCCTATTTAATTTGATGAGCACACAAGGTTTTCCTTCGGCGTAGCCGAATGAGTTTTCTTTAGTACACTCTGAGCCAAGCTTTCGAACATCGAAAAAGCAGAATTGGTTATCTGCAGATATTTGGCTAGTTTCGCAATCAATTGGATGAGCAGCTCCACCACTTCCAGTTTTATTGGAGTTAGAGTATTCTGATGGAGAGAAAAAAGAATAGAAAAAAGATTAAAGTAAAAATACAATTAGAGTTTTATCATAAAGTGATGGTTTATGAACACAACTAACCATTGGTGAATGTTGTTAAATCTTGAACCCAATGCTGGAAAGTTTTCTGGTTGTTCCTTCGGAATCTGATCAAAGTACTTTCAAGCCTCTCTCGAGGTGGTCGAGGTCTGTATCCAAGACCTAAAATGATAAAATAGCAATTGAAATGGAATCAAATAGAAAGAGAAGAATGTTAAAAGAGACAGAATAAAAAAAAGGAGCAAAAATAAGAAAGAGAGAGAGGTTAAAACACCAGAATATTGATTAGTTGCCTCCTCTCAGTAAGAAGAGACATCATTGAGAGTCCGTAATGGGCTCTTGCAACTAAACTCAAAGTAAAAACCATAAAAGAAAAGAAGGCAAATAATAATCGAATTTTCTATCAAGTCTCTTGACATAATAAATATTAAAAACATTTTTTCGAAAGTTGATTAAACATAAATAATTAGAAATAATCATCTTACCGGGATTGGTTCCAATTCGACTATCTGCTAATTTCCATTTAGGTTGTTTATCATCGATTGTGCTTCTGAAAATCAATAACATAATAGCCCAGAAAGCAGCCAAGCAAATATAGAAAATGACATAGAAAACAAAAATTTTTCCTACAAGAAGAAAGACGAAAAAGAAACATGAATGATGTGAAAAATGTAATAAATAAAGAAAAAGTACTAATTCAAGTTAAATTTAAATTGGAGAAAAATATGCAAGACAATTAAAAGTTAAACTCTTACCCCAAGATGAAGCTGTGCGACCACAAAACTCCTTCTTCCAGGGATTCCAAATGAAGGTAGCGAAACCACCTTTCATCTCATCTTGTTTGGAATCAATTTTCTCCTTGGTGTCATTCATTTTCACCAATTAACTAAAATTTAATTGTTTGTTTGAAGAGAAAAACAAAACTAACTGAGAGAACAAATTAATCAGAGAGAGAAAAAAAAGAGTAGAGATGAAAAAGAAAAACACAAAAATTCATAAAATGAACACACAGGCGAATGAGAGAGAGAAAGAGAGAGACAGAGAGGAGAAATTAAGTAAGACAAGACTGACAAGAGAAAGAGATGATAATAAAAAAGGGAGGAAAGTACAAGAAGAAGATGAAGATAAGTGAGTGAAGAGAGAAAGAGAGATTTTGGTTGAACAAGAAGAGAATAAAAAAGAAAGAGACAACCGAAGAAAAGAAAGAGCTTTTACTAGCGACATCTATCGGCCTCACCACCTGTTCTCTTACATGTTAAGAGGAGCGAAGGTTATGTAGAGGTCAACATATCAGAGAAGTTTTTGGTTCACTTCGCTTTAGCCCGTTAGATGGAGATAGTTGATTGTGTACATTTTCTTCTTTTATTTTTGTTCAATTTTGACGAAATTTTTTCATCATGTTAACCGTTTCGTTAATTAGGGAGAAACATTATTAAAATAGTTATTAACATTGTGAACAATAATTAAACCACTTTGTCATCATCAATTATTATTAAATTTAAATTCAAGTAGATTAAAGCTGTTTACAGATAAATTATACAAATTTGTTTTTTTTTGTTACTCTTTGTGTTGTTGATTTTGTTTTTTTTTGTTTTTGTGTTTGTATTGTGTTGATTTAGGTTTTTGCTTGACAATTAAAAATTTCCCACTTTTTTGTTGCCTTTGAGGCGATCAATTATATTACATATTTTCAATGCTGGTCCCAATTTGAGAGACATATATTTCATAATCATATCACTATTAAGCAGGAGAAATGCTTTTCCATCAATTTCCTAGTTTTTCAGAGAAAGAGAGAGAGAGAGAAAAGAAAAAAAGTTTTATTAAAATTGTGAAAATGTCAAAATTCAAATGTGATTCTATCAGAATGTTATTACTCACGTGTTTTCTGAAATTTTCAGCATGTACAATTAAAGATGGATCATGGGAGAGAAGGTGTTTTATCACATCTTCAATACTCCAATCCGATGGATTGGCTGAAATCACAGTCTTAACCATTTTCCCCCCATTTGCCATGGTTGAAGTAATAGGAGTTGTTGATGAAGTTCCAGACATTTTCATACTCTTATTTACTTGACCATTTGTATCAATATTTGATTCAGAGTTTGCTGATTGACTAACTGAACTGGTCAGGCTTCTTTTAACTCCTTTCTTTAAATTATTATTGGTGGAATCATTAGAATCCTTAGTAACAACGGATGATGTTGGAGTTTGAGTTAAAGGTTTTGTCGAGTTATTCTTTTCTTCGGTAAATTGAACAGTGTATCCAGTGTTTTCAATTGTAGGAATGGAAGGAGCTCGATTGGCTTGGATAGGAGTCGATGAATTACCCGAACCATGTTGAGAAGTAATTGGAGTAGTAGTTCGATTACTGGTTGTTACATTGTTAGATTTTTGGTCAACAGTTTTACACTTATTACAAGTCCCATCATTTGGTTGAGAGGTGATTAGATTAGGACATCCTTCGATATCTTCGATAAAGTTACCCATTGTGCTCCAAAATAAATGGAGTCTATTAACATGGGCTATGGTATATTTTTTCATAGTTCCAAGTATATTAGCTGTAACTGTGGTATAACCATGACCAAGTCTCATTGAACTGATTAATCTTGGTGGATTAAGACTACAATCCAACATGGCTTGTAACACATCTCTTAATGTACGATTGAAAGTATCTGGACCATATGAATTTGGTGCTTTATCTAATTTCTTTTTATCAATGTAGGGACCAGCTTTACATGACTTGTTAAGGTAAACAGTAACTAGAGGAAACAATTTGAAGAAAAAAAAGTTACTCATCAATCAAAAAAGATGGAAAAATATTAATGGTAAAGTATAATTACTTGTAGCTGCTTTAGATATGGAACTAGGAGTTGCTTCCTCATTTACTGTTCGCTTTTCACTTTTATTTGAATTATTTCCATTGGAAATGTTACCCTGAGTTTGTTTTAATCCATCTTTAGGATTAATATTATTGACCAGTACTTGTGAACGATTTTCTTGGGATGAGTGAACGGAAGGTTTTGCCGACAATTGAATCTTTGATGTCATTTTAGGTGTTTCACCGGCCATGGTCGTAGTTGTCGTTGCTCCACAACTTGATTGGTTTATCTTACTTTTAACTTTCGAAGATGTCGGTGTACCATTAGTAATGGTCGCTGTTTTCGGTAAACATGTAATGGAAAGTGGAACACTACCAGGCGTAGTTATATCAACTAGTTTGTCTCTGACAGGAGTGAAAGGAGCTACAAGAAAAAGATATTATTAGAATTCGAGAACTAATGTTAATGAATAATTACTTTAATATAAAACATACTTTTGTCTCCGGGTGGTTGAAGAGGATGACCACTTTTTTGACACCAACCGACTGGGAAAATGTCTCTTGAATCGTATTTACACCAGTAGTCAAATGCACCTTTCCATCCGTCGAAAGTTATAAATATCTGATCTTCGTTAACGCTGCCCACTGAGGCTGGACAAATGAGTCGAGGATTTTTCCTATCAACGGCTTCTAATTTCATTCCAGTTTTGAAATAGTTATTCGCCGGTGTCGGTGGTTCTTTAATGAAGATATTTTTTGGAGCAATGTCTGCATCTTTAAGAGTATTAAGAACAAACATTGGCCAATGTGAAGGATTCTTTCTGAATCCTAAAGGTGGTTGTAACATGTCACCATTTTCCTGACAATGTCCAACTGGTTTAATAGAAGGCGAATCGATCATTTCCCAGAAATCATTTGTATTATCACTACCATCTAATCTTAATTGGACTCTAGGACCCATTGTACCAACAACGGTTGCGATACAGGTAGAAGTTGGATTACGAGGATCCTGTGCTTCGAGTTTCATTTTCAATTTAAATTCATTTGTGGGAGGATTTGGATGTTGTTTAAAGGCAGATGATGGGGCAGGTTCACCACCAGTTTCCTTGAGATATGAGTCCCAATCAAAGTAACCGTAAATCTCATAATGATGACGAGGGCCATGATTTTTTTTGACTCTTTTCTTATCCTGTGAACCAGCTGAATTGGACAAGGAGGCTGAACCATTTGTTGATGATGACATTGTTGTAGTTATTGTAGTTGTGGTTGAAGATGATGATGGAGGTGTTGAGAATATCGTAGAGGATGGAAATGAGGACGAGGCGGTTGATGTTGCTGCTGTAGTAACTATCGAAGTTGCAACATTTGTAGTTGTAACTGATACCACAGAAGTTGCTGTTGTTGATGTTGACATACCTGCTGGTGAAGGCATGGATACAATTGGATTTGATGCATTGAGATGATGATTTGTTGATGAAGATACTGAAGTTAAAGTGGTTGTTGTTGTTGTTGTTGCCGGTTTCGATGATGATGTCGATGTCAGTGTCAGAGTTGGTGTAATTGTCGGTGTCGATATCGATAATGTTACTTGTGTTGAAGATGCTGTTGAAGCTGGAGTTGAAGTGGTCGCTTGTTGCTCTGGGGGACTGGATGTTACATTAACTGCATCCGATTTAGGTTTATCGTCATTTTCTCCATCATTGACAATCTTGTTGGTTTTACCATCATCACACATTGGATCAGTTCGAACAACCATATTACAATAGATCAAAATTATCTAGATTCCAAAACAATAATTGACTTTGAACTGTATTGACGGTATAATCGAAAGGCACTATCATTACAGTAAAAACGATGTTAGACCAAAATGGATTCAGATTCCCACTAAAAATAAAATAAACAGATAAAAAGGAAAAGATTAACATTAGACAAAAACAGAAAGCAGACGACAAATGATTGATTAATAAACCATCATCATTATTGGAAAAGAAAAGAATATCAGAAGAGGCAAGAGAGAGAAAAGAAGTAAAAAGATGATGACGCTGATGATGATGATAACCTTTTTTTCTAATGTAAAAAAAGAAACACAAATAGGTAACCACCCATATCATCTCAATTAGTAACTTACCTTCAAATTAATCAGCAATGAGTCAAAAAGCGATTAAAAAAATATCCGACAGTTAAGATGAACCCAGAAGAGTAGAGGATAAAATAAGCGTAAAAAAATGTCACTGTGTCTGTGTTTCCCTCTATCTCAGTATCTCTTTTCTAGTCCTGGGCCTTGTGTTGGTTACAAAAATAACAACTAAAAGAAAGAGATAATAAAACAAAAAGATGAAAATAGAGAAAAAGAGAAAGATTAACACAAAGAGAATGAGAATGAGTCAACAAGTTAATTAGAATCAATTAATTTTATAGAAAAAAAAGAAAATGATAATTACCTGTGAATATAATTAAAAGAAACTAAGATAATCTATTAAAAAATACAGAAAAAGTTGATGTGAGATTTTATAAAACAGAAAATGCAAATGAAAGGGTTTACTTTTCTTCCACTAGATGGCAGTTTGAGTATAGAAAATCTATTAATCTGATTTGATTTTCTAATCAAGAATTAATTGTTTCCAACTAATTGTCACTTTGAATGATCACTTTTTTCACGATAATTAGAAGGTGATTAACCTTGTCAACATGATAAGATTGAACAAATGAAATTCTATGAATCTCTAAAATGGTAATCAAATTTGTAATGGAAACGATTACCAAATGAACAAGTTAATTTTCTCAGGTGTAAACCCAATGAAAAGATCAATGGATTATTTTTTTTTCTTGTTGGAATACGATGTTAATTGTTGGAGATAATTAGTCTAATTTAGACTTTTTCTTACCAGTATATGAAGAAGATGCGTCTTAACCATGTGATACTTTCTTCCAAAGGAATGTGACTCGATTAATTTTCATTCCTTGTAGTAAGTTGATTCTCATCTGTTCAACATCTTTCATATTATGACGGATTCAACGATTAAAGTTAAGAAGAGAAAGAAGGACAGAGAGAGAGAAAACAATCAACTGACAGTTGATAAAATTGGATGTAACTTATGAAAAAAGAGAATCAAAGTAATGAAAGAGAGAAAGAAAAAATAGACACATCACATCATAAAAATTGGAAAGAAAGAGAAGCTTAAACATGCAAAGAGAGAGAAAATGGAACAATAAAAAGAGATAAAGAGACGACAGGTAGAAGAAAAGAAAGAGAACAGAGAAAGAGAGAGAGAATATGAGAGTCTGATAGAAACAAGAATAGAAAATTGCCTCAGATGGAAGAGAGAAAGAGATTGAAATTCTACATGAAAACCATGATGGAGAAAAGAAAGAGATGAAAAGAGTTGATAACAAGAGAAAGAGAGAGAGAGAGAGAGAGAGAGAGAGAATATGAAAGAAAAGAAAGAGAAGAAGAGGAGGATAAAGAAAGAGAAAGAGAGAGAAATGTAAAGATGAAAATTCTAACTGAAACTGAGAAGGGCAGATAAAAGTCAACCAATCAGAGACTTGGAATTCTAGAGATTAGTTGGTATTAAATTCGATAGATGGCGCCAGCCTGCGAATACAAAAGGACGATTAGTTGATTGTTACAATTTCTTTGCAACAATTAGTCTCCGTTAACATTTAATTTTTGTACACTTTTATTATGTAAAATCTATCGTGATTATCTAACATTAATTGTTTTCTATCTTGTGCCAGAATTTATTTTTAAATTGGACGAATTATATTTCTCTCAATTATTAATGAAAAAAAGTTTTCTTTTCAGTTAATTATAATTTAATTTTCGTTGATAATTTTATAATTAAATGCAATTTAAACCGTTTTTTTGTTTCTTTTTCACTCTGTTAATTAATGAAGTGAAAGAAATCTGATATTCATCATTTATCAAGTTAATTGGTTGAGTGTGATAATTAAAATGTAACATTAAATTTAGAAACATTTTATTTTTCAGTTAAATTGTTAAGAGTAAATAATTAATAGTATTTTACAATTGATTTTATATCTAAAGTAGATTAGTTAATTGTAGGATTTAACTTGGTAAAAAAATTGAAGTAAATGATCCCAATTTATTTTCAGATGTAACAAGTTAATCAATCAGCTTTTTGATTAGTTTCAACGAGTTGATTCAGTTTAAATTGTGTACCATCAATAGACCATGAAAGCTTTGGTATATTAGCAGATAATTAAAGGTTTGATTTTCCATGGTAATTAAAATTGGTTTACAATTGGATTTAATTGCTTTTTACAAAATGAACGACAATCAAATGGATGAGGAAAAAGTTGAACGAAAACAAGATTATAATTGTTGCCGATTCTCTTGAATCGCTTTCTGGCCAACAATCAAAAATCTAAAAATTAACACTAGTTAATCGGATTAAACAGAGAAAAATTCTGAATCAGATGATTGAAAGAATCACATGAATAGAAATGGATTGAAAGGTGAACGACCAATTGAATAACAGAATGATGACCAAAGGAATGACCAGAAACACCAAAAGTAAACAAAAATCGTTGGAAAATGTAAACACAAAGGTAAAGGTGATAAATAATAATCAACAAGAAGATGATGATGATGATGATGAGAGAGAGAGAGAGAAAGAGAGAGGATGATGTGAAGAAATTGAAAAGCAATTATTCAAATGGTAACAATATAAAAGTGGATCCGTTTGGTTGATTAAAATGATCGATAAAGTGAAAGAGGAACCGAACCAGTTATCGCCATGAAGGGAAGGCCAGTTTTCCAGGTAATCAGCATATTCCAGTTTCCTTGTGGTGGTGTTGATGTTGCAACGAAGACAATGGCAGGTGAAACTGATGAAGATGCTCACTCACGGTAGAGAAGAGAGAAAGAGCAATAAGAGAGTTGAAAAAAGAGAAAACGAGGGAGAAAGAGAAGATACTAAGAAGATGAAGATGAGAGGGAGGCTGTTAGATGGTAATAGAAGATGATGATTACTGTTGGCATTTGGCTTTCGAGTGAGCAACAAGCACCTGCCTTTGTCTGTGTATCTTTTTTCTCTCAAATATTGTATTTGTTTTTTTCTTTGTTAAAATTGTTCTTTTCTCTTCTTCTCTCTCTCTCTCTCTCTCTCTCTCTCTCTCTCTTGATTGTTGTTTCTCTTGTAAAACATGATCAACATGATGATGTTTTCACTTCTCCATCTTTATCAAATTCTTGATTCTTTTCTTGTAATACAATTGAAAAGACAATACTTTTAATTCACTGCCTTTGTTTTCTCCTTTGTTTCTTTTTCTGTTTGTTTCTCTCTCATATCTTACTTTTCTTTTATTTCTCTCTCATCAACCACTGAACTTTTTATTCTCCATCAACACCTTGGAATTGTCATTTGTTTATCTAGTGCTCTCATTCTGACACATTCATGTTCTCTTTGGATTCAACTATTTACCATGAGGATATCAAATTCTATTTTCTGTCACTAGTGAATTTAAGCTTCTTTTTTAATCTCTAGTTGTTGTTATTGTTGTGATGGTTCCTTGTCACAAGTCACCCAAATTTAACGTTTTCCAATCTTCATTTCGTCCGTTTGATTAATTGTGACCATAAAAGAAGCACTTCAATTGTAATCAACATGATGGATGGAACCAAATCAGAGATACCAAAAGTTTCAACACTCGATTCAACTCGTTTTAATGTGAGATACATTGAACGGGAGAGGAAAAGATTATCAATTGTACAGTTTCCATTCTATTCAGGTAAATATTAATATGGATCATAAAATCTTCTTCTCTCTCCATGTAATTAGAATCCGATTGTATTGATTAATTTCCTTGTTCTCATATAAGCTCCAAAAAGAACCTTTTTTTTCCGAAACAAAGACAACAATAGTAACATTAGAATATGAACCCGAACCACCCCAACAAAATGATCCATCTTAAGATAATTTATGCTCTTTCTGAATTGTAAAAATTTCTGTTTGGGTTACCCCTTAAAATAGACAAGATTTACATGGTGTATCGACCCACACACTAAACATACAAATAGATTAACATGATTAACCACTTCATCAATTATCTAAATTCCCTTAAAAGTAACGATTCTCATCATAATACAACTAAATTAACCTAATTGACCTGAAAGAAAGGGTGGCTTGAGAGTTAATTGTTGAATTAAAAGGCGATGATGATGATAGATTAATGTTTACAAATTTAAAAACCTTCGTTAATATTATTAGTTAACTATTAGCATTTTCGTTTCTCTTTCCATCAAAACTAATTAATGGTAACTGCTAATCAACATCATCATCATTTCCATAATCCTACAGGAGGAAAACACTTACGATGACATTTGATTGATTGTAATTGAATAGGTTTAACTTTAAATTGTCTAATTCACTTTAATTTGCTTCTTGAAAAACCTCCAGGGTTAATTGAAACATTTCTGGTTAACCCAAAAACAATAGCAATCAAATAATGTGACTTACCATTTAACTTGTATGATGAGTTTTTTTTACCTAAATTAAACTTATATAATTGTTTTTACAATTAGGATTTAATTTTTATAATCAACTATCATAGAAATCAATGGCTGTACTGTCAAAACATAAATTGTCCCAGCAAATAATTGACAATTTATTAATCTTGAAATAATCTCGACGAATCGTTTCCTCTGCAATTAGAATTGAATATTCCCTGATTGTTGAAAATAAAGTTATCCAATGATCTGTTGATTTATATAAATAGAAATACAAAGAACAAACTAAATTAAATCATTGATTGTGATTAGAGAGACACAGACTATTAATACACTTACTTAATGTTGGTACACAGTTAATTGTCAATTCGCGACAAAGGCAAACAATTAGACGATTGACAATCAAGATAAATTGAGTTGACTTTGAAACGATACATGATGATTGACACTAGAAAAATGAATGATGGTGAGAATAGAAAAGTTAATTAGTGTTGAGATAATCAAGTAAATTAAGCTAATTAAACTTACGTTGTCTAGTAAATCATAAAACAATTGTCTCAATGTTGATAAAAATGAATCTAAATCAACAGAATTTGGTTTTAAATTGGCAAAAAAATCAATCAACAAGGTTAAACTTGAATGATTGCTGTTGTTACAATTAAATAGACAATCATCCCAAATTAAATCCAAATCAAGTGATCGTAAATCATCAGTCATTAATAAAAGTAACTCCTTTTGATTAAGTGTGTATGAACTATTCTAGTGGAAGAAAAAAAATAACAAATATAAATCATCAAGTTACCACAATTAAGAGCATTTAATTATAAAAAGTTATCGATATTTTAATTATCGTCTAAGTTTCATAGTCTTAAATCAATTCCTTGCTATTTATATGTGGCTCAAGATCATTAATCATTGCGTTTTTCATCATAATCAGGTAATTGTTATATGATTATTGTGTTAATTGTGATTAAAATTATTAGTCTCAGTCGTTGAACGGAAATAATTTAACACGGTTATCATTAATGTGAATCAAATCACTTACCTTGATCAAAGGAAATAGATAATTGTACCTTTTAATTGATCTTACAAAATGGTGTAAAGCTGTAAATTAAAGTAAACAACAATTAATTAAATTAGATTATTATTATAAATTATAGTTATCATGATTAACTGGAATAAGTCAACAATCAGCTTGAATCGTTCAATAAAGTTTAAAGTTTACACTTGACTTTGATTGAACTCAAATTAACTTTTTTATGATTGTGCTTACATTTGAATCAAATTAAACTAATCAACAACAACAATTTAAAACTCACCTTCAATTTTTTTAACAATTAAGGAATCAGGAAACCCAATCAGTGCATCTTTTAACCACAATTCAAAATTATCAGCCAACCCATTTAAATAGATGATCATTTGATTGGAAATGTTTTTGGTAAAATTAGCCGGAAAAAGTGAATGTAATAAAGCCTAAATGATGATAACAATTAAGAAATTAGAAAACAATTAAGATCAAAATGATTAATAAACAAAGAGGAGATTAAATTTTACCTCGAAAAACGTGTAATCACAACATTGGATAATTTTGTTAAGTAAATCACAATTAAGTGTTGGATTATAATCAAGATGATTTGACAATTGAAGCCAAAAATGTTTCAAATGGTTTTCAATTAAATCTAATTGATAGTTAATTATATAATCAGCAAGGGAATCACAATGACTTTTGTATATACAAAGAAATGTCTCAATTGTTGAATAATATGGATTAGTTGGTTTAAGAAAATCATCAATTCGAGGAAAATTAAATGACAGTAAATGATTAACTTTATCAATTAAAGTAACATCATGATTTCGAGTTAAATTGTTTCCTTTATTACTTTTTTTACGAGATCCAACCTTTCGTAATTTAGTTCTGTCAAGTTTGCAAATAATAACAATTAAGAATGAAGAAACCAAAAGTATGTAATCGGGCGGGGAAAATGATTAGTTAATTGTTAGCGGAATATGTTACATTATTAAATATAAATTTGATTATGATTATAAATCATCAACTTATTATTATTGTTATAAATATGATTATGATTGTTTGTTGAGTGTAATCATAATAAATCAACACTTGGTTCATCATTATCATTAACATGTCTCATATAATATAATTTAGTTAATAACTTGATTATCATGTGATCATTTGTTAAGAAATTGTAATGATAAATGTTAATTACTCAACTTGTTAATTAAGGTATTGACTGAGTTTGATTAATGGAACCTGATTAATGACAAATAATACATTATAATACTAACTGTATAATCAATTGTTTTTTAACTATAATCATCCTATAGCTTGATTGTTGTTAATTAGTTGAGAATCGTGTGTAAATTGTTGAGCTTTAAAAGTTTAGTAACATTTTGTGTTATTTTATGTGATAGTTATTAGTTTGTCATTTGTGATTAACAGTTAATTGATTGATGTTTTCTGATTACTGATCAACTGATTGTCATGATAATGATGAGACAAGTTTCAGGAAATTGAGATTTAAAAATAACATTGACAATCATTTACCTTAATCTTTGACAATTTTCCAAGTAATCACCATAGTATGGAGACGATTTCCTAATTGCTAGACCAAAATAATGGTACTTTGATTGTCCTCTGGTTCCTAAACGACGGGTAGCTATTTTACTGAATTTACGACGGATAATCTGTGATTTAATTGAATATAATTAACAATTAAAGTTCTAAAACAACAACGAAACTAACAAGTTAATCTTCGTAGGCAATTTAATTAAATTGTAAAGAAGAGTAACAATTTCATCAGAAAGGATACAAAGTTTTTTTCTGATATTAGAAAACAATCACTAAAATTTTGCAATAATTTTTACAATTATTGATTTTCAGTGGATCGTTAATCGACAATTACCTTTCCAAAAGCAGCAGCACTGATCGGTTCAGAGTTAATTGTCCGGCAATGGTCAAGATAATGTTTATAAAGTAAACACCGAGGTAGACAAACGTCATCACATAGCTCATAGTTACTTTCCAGCCTTAAATCATGTTCCAAATGAGATAATCATGATATTCCAAGTGTGAAAATGATTCAGATTAAGAGATGAAAATTTAGTTACGAATGTTTAACTTACCATTTTAATGTTCTTTCGGTTGATTTACATCGGAAGAATTGACTTCGTTTGGATGAGGAGAGTGAAGATGATGAAGTAGATGAGGATGGAGAAGAAAATGAAGACATTAAAATATGAAAAAGAATCAAATGAGAGAACAATTTTCTATAGAAGAAAATAACAATTGTTGATGATCACAATTAAAACAGTAAATTAACTACACAGAGAATGAGAATTAATGAGAAAGTGAAGATGGTGACAGAGATGAAGAAGGAAAAAAAATGGAAAATGGGAGAAGGAGGAAGAAGAGAGAGAGAGAGAAAATGGTGAGACTTACCTTTTATTATCTTAATCAAATTGAGTTGATTGTTAATTTGTCGGTAAATTAGTCTATTTTCAAGTGTCGGCATCATGAACAGGGGGAATACACATAATCAAATAGAAATTATCAAGTGTGAAAAATGATTACAATTTATGATTACAGAATGTGAGTCAGTTTGTTGAATAATTGAACGGATATACACACACATACATACACACTGTGTATACCTAATGAATTAAGGTAGATGTTTGTTGTTAGATTATAACGATAATCAAGATTCAAGGGAATTAATCACTGAAGTGTTTTACCATTTAAATGGAAACAAAAATCAACAATGTTCAATTAATTAGCGTCTTTAATTAATACACTTGATAAACAAATGACACAAAGACCATATAGATTTTCACTTGTTGGATCAAAGAAAACAAAACAGAATATTAAATAATAGATTGATAGAATCACAGAATCAAATCCCGAGTTAATCCAACAGAATAAAAGACAACAAGATTATCCGTTAATCAGAAGAATTAAAACTAATTATGATTAGAGAGAAGAAGAAGAAAAAAAACATGGAGATTAATCAAATGTTGGAATGAGAAGAAAATGTTTACATTTGTAAACAAAGAAAAAAAGAAAAAAAGAAAATTTTTTTGTTCTTTTCTAATTCAATTTTGTTTCTATTCTCTTTTTGTTTTCTCTTTCACACCTCAGCCTTAGGTTGTCTTGTGCCTTTTCTTACAGCTCATATGAACGACATTGGACTAACTGCTAAACAATCAGCTCTAATTAACACTCTAACTGGACTAATTAGTGTTCTCGGTCCGTTAATATTTGGCCCGATCGCTTATCGTTACCATAAATATAATCTAATTATTTGTGTGACTCTTTTCCTCTCGACCATTTCCTATACCTCATTGTTATTTGTTCCTAGAGTATTGAGAACAGCTAAACATTCATCAATTATATTTGATTGTACCAATGGTGAATTGTTAATTGAACGATGTCAAAATTGGGAAAATAATTGTTCACTTCATCCTAAGCGTTTGGCCTATGGTAATTTCACTGATTTTACCTTATATTCATGTAACTATGCTTGTGACATAAACAATTCATTTCTTCATGGTAACAACAGTTTCTCATCATCATCATCATCATCAAAAATTGACTCTAATTATTACCAATCTTCACCATCTTCATCTTCCAATGTTATTGATCCAATTCAAGTTTGTTTTGAAAGTTCATCGGAAGGAACTCTTTGTTTAGAATCATCTGATTCACCTAAACCATCAACCTCAGTTAATCCAGTTACTGGTAAATATTTAGATCCGATTCAGTTTGATTCTAGATTTGATCGATGGCCTGAAAGTGAGCCCAGGGGACTGTTAATTGGTAATAGTCACCTTGTTTCATGCTCTTTTCAGCCCAACGAAGCTTTAATTATAAAAAGTCAAAATTATCAATCAATCAGCTGTAGACCAGCTAAGCCTGGTTGTTTTATCCATTGTCGGGTTGATATGGTCCATAGATCACATTCAATTTTAACAAGCCCACTACCTTGTTACCGATTATCTGGCCGTCCACAGGTTACTTTTTATTCCTATTTGGCCTTACGAAGTGTTGCCGATTTAACTTTGTTCACTGGTTTCTCTTTACTTGATTCCCTGGCAATTACCTTGACCAATGATTTTGATTCAATTTATGGAAGAGCATCTAAATTATTCGCCATCACCTTACCGATGTCTCTCTGGTCTATTGGAGCTGGAATTTTATCCGATTACTTTTCTCTGGTCACTAAACGTCCAGATTATTCACCAATATTTGTTATCTATGATGGTTTCATCTTGATTACTATTATTTTAATCATTTGTTTCCCAGTTGAACCAATTTCAATAACATCTAATCTCATCTCTTACACATCATTATCATCAACTAGTCTCAATGGTGAATCCAATCGACGTCAACAACAAAACCAGAATTCACCTAATCACCAATCAACTTTAACCAAAATCTCATCAACACGATCAACAACCAAGAAACAAACTGAATCATCATCAATGAAGTTCAGGCACAAGATTGGATTATTTTTACTATTACCATTTACCCTAATTCTTGGTACAACATGGGGATTACTTTATAATTATTTACCTGCTTACTATTTGGAGCTTGGAATTGATAAAACTTGGTTAAGCGTCGCCTATTCATTAGGATTTATTGGTTATGCTCCCTTCTGTTTAATTATTAAATCATTAACCTCAGGAATTGGAAGAATCCATCTAATTGTGCTGGCATTTACTTTCTATTCAATTCGTTTGGTTGGAATATCGTTCCTTCATCAACCTCGTTGGACAATTATACCTTTCCAGTTAATGGAAACCTTCACTCTTCCCTTAGCATGGGTTGGAATCACTTCATCAATTCATCGGCTTTTACCTTCATTTGCCACCGGATCTCATCTAATTGTCCAATATACTTTGGTAATTATTCACTTTGGCCTTGGACGATCATTAGGTGGACTCTCCTGGTGGCTTTGGTTACAAGACTGGGAATTTAATCATAATCGTTGGAATTGGTTAATCTATGATTGGCCTTTAATTCAAATTGCAGCTAATTACGATATATCAAGTTACCGGTTATTACTTCGTTTAACTGCAATTATCTTGGCAATTTGTGGTTTCGTTTTACTCTTCTTTTATCATCTTTATTGTTTCTGTTGTTCACCAATTAAAAAACGATCATCATCATCATCATCATCCCACAGGTTAAAAAAACAGAAAACAAATAATCGTCTAAAAGGTAAACAAAAGTCCCAACCATCAACATCGACCTCTAATCAATTGCAACAATCAACGGAAACTGATGTTTTACTCAATGGTATCCACGGTAGAAGTGGTGAAGATATTGGTTCACCATCATCACCATTTAATTCACCTTCCGGTGACAATAATCAATCAATGATTAACGATCAATCTAAATTGATAACATCACCTAAAACAATGACTACAATTAATGAAATGCCTTCTAATGGTGAAACAAATGGAATCAAGTTAATCAGTAAAGTTGGAGAAGACGATTTGTAACTAAATTAATTAACTAAACGAATTAATTGTTTTCCAAATTTATCTCATCATTTATCATCAATTCATCATCATTAAGCAAATTATTTTCAAATAATCATCATCAATGGTCACTTAATTATATTACCAATGTATTGGACTCGCAATCTCACCTTGATTACAATTTGTTTTAATTGTATCAAAAGAAAACAATCAATTGTAATAATTTATAAACACAATAGAAATGATATTTATTGATCATTTTTTGTTGATCATTAATATATTGTAAAAGTTATTTAATTATAATTGTAATGATTACAAATCTGATTATGTAGTTCTCGTTGATAAAAATTAACATTGAGTTATAATATTAATCATCTTAATTGTGAACACAATTACATAATCAACATGAATCTAATTCCATCTTTAATGGGTGTAACAATTATAATTGTATCTTTTGTATGATAATCAGTCAACAATTAAGAGAGAAAGAAACTGTTTTCATTCAATCAGAATTAACTTTTCCAATTCTGAAAAAATGAAACAAAAAATATTAATTGTTAGACATTTCAATTGATCACAACCATCAGGAATAAACAATCAATCACTAATTTGATTATTTGCTGACCAACCTAATCAAAGTTAAACAATTAACTGTTTACTTTGCCTCGATTTTTAAATTATCAATCATTGTTTTCAATAATTAAATGTTGACTCAATGTTTTTGTTTACCAAATGATTTTGTTGTTTATGATTGACAACAATTCAATGAGCAATCAAATTAAGGAATCAATTGATTAGGGAAATGAAATAAATTTAAAAAGAAAATTAAATTTGATTATTAATCAGATTTCGGTTCATTTAAAACTGTGTTTAAACTTATTTAGTGACAATTTAACTGTTTAATGTTGATATAAATTGAGAATTAGTTAAACCGATTGTAAATTAATTGTCATTGATTGACAATAACACTTAAAGTTTTTTTTTTCTCAAGTGTCATCAAGATTAAGGTTAAGATGAGTTTATGACGATAAAGACGAAGAAGATAATTATGATTTAAGTTGTTGACACTTCCACTGATTACTGGAAGTTGCAATGAAAGTGTCAATCAACAATCAGGCAAATTGTTGATAAATTTACAATTTGGCAAAACGTCAGCACGATAATAATTGAGAGTTGACTTTTAAATTGTTCAAAGTTTGTCAATTTGCTAGAATGATGAAATTTCAACTCAATCAACTTAACAAGATATCAGAGAATCGATGTAATCAAAATCAAATTAAATTGTGAAGACTATTAATACAAGGATATTATGAAGAATCGCGAAAATTGTGATTAGAATTAAAGTTAATCAATGAGATTACATATTAACCGAAAAATGTCTCACGCATTCAGAGATGATTTTTAAATTTTCTCTCTTCTAATTTCTCATTCTTTCAAAGAATTTCTCATGAAAAGGAAGAAAAGAAGATGATGATGATGATGATGGAAGATAAACAGACAAAGGGAGAGAAAAAGAACCAGAAAGACAAGATATTGTGTTCTGATCTAATCAACAATCAGCAGAAATTCATGTTGAATGAATTTCCTGGAATAAGTTAAATCATAATAGACTTTTGGCTTCATCGTCATTCATTTTGTCTCTTTTTCATTCATTCAGCTTAATTGTTGATTCATTTTCACCTCCTCCTCCTCTTTTTTTTCATCATCTACAATCAACAATAGATGAGAAATGGTGATGATCCTGTAAATTGACCAAACGATCATTTAATTTCATCCTCAAGTTTAGATCATTTTTTCATGGGATCAATTTTGGTGTTGGTGTAATTTGGTTGAAGAAACATGAATGAAATGAGCAAAAAAACGAGTAAAATAAGGTGATGATGATGATGGAAGATGAGGAAAGAGAGTGTGGCAAGAATAGAGATGACGGAGAGAAAAAAGTGAAGAAAAAATTAGTGACGATGAATGAAATTCATTGATGGATGAAGATTCTTTTAGATTTGGAAGTTGAATCAATATTGTCGCGAATGAGAAGTTAATGATCATCAAGAAGGAGGAATGAATTAGAAAAGAGCTGAGAGAAAGTGTCATTAAAGTACAGTAGTAGAGAGAGAGATTAATCAACCCAATACACATTTACTTTTCCATTAAGAGGAATTGATTGTTGATACACAGACGACAGAATGATTGAGACAGTACAAAGATATAAAGAGAAAAGAAAGAAAGAAAAATATAAGACATACACAAGTGGGAAAAAAGAATAGAAATTAAGAGAAGGTGAGAAAATAGAAAAACAAAAGAGAAAAATACAACATCCAAAACAGAAAATGAGAATTTACCTGTTGAGATATTTATCTTTTTTTCGCATTTCAGGTGATTACGATTTTCTGTTTTTGACTGGAGGAGAAAAAGAAAATATCATTTGCAAATACTGAGGGCGAAAATTACTTGGAGCGGGATTGGGATTTTGGTGAAAGAAAAGGACAAGCAGTTATTTGAATCCATTTACAACACCGTTAATATTATTAGATTAATATCTTTCAACATGAGAGTTTTGTTTTCTTGTAGATAGGGAGAGAAAAGGTGAGATAGAAGATAGATTAGAGTGTGAATTTAGACTTGAGACCGGGTTTAAAGGGACAGAGAACTTTTTGTTTGTATGGGTTAGGGAGAGAGAGAGAGAGAGAGAGTGGAAGAGAATTCAAGGAGTAAAGACAAAAGGGAAAAGATTAGAAGAAAAGATAGCGAATATATTGAATCTTCTTTTGCTATTTGGAGTTTCCTTGTGCCATTCAGAGCCTTTGATTTGAAAATTGTTTTCTTCTTGAAGCCATGCTGAATACTAACGGATGATTTTTGATACTTGTTGATTTATTTTTTTCTGTATTTCCAAAATTGTGGATTTTATGTATTTGAAAATTTTCTTTAATGTTGCTCATCATCATCCAAATTACGTTTTACTTTGGAAAAGTCAAACTCTTCACCGGTTCCTCTCTTGTAAATATCCAACACATCGAGACAGGTTGTTTCAAAATGAGTTGTAGCATCAAATGATTCCGAGATAAATATTTGGCTTTCCAATCCATTGTCATCCGGCTTGTAAATGTCCGAAATGGCGACAAATTTTTGCTTTATTGGGCCAAGAAGATCCAAACCTGGTTTAATCTCTCCTTCAGGATTGTTGGTCTCAACAAAAGCTGATACCATAGCAATGAACCAACCCTTTGATGAAACTTGATGAGTATATGATACCATAGAAACATAAATATCAGATTTACGACCAACTTGCTTTTGGGGAATGATAATTTGACAGGAGAGAGAATCTTTGGTATTCGGAATTGGATGGTTGAGTAAACAGATACAACGAATCACTTGGCCAACCTTTTTTACTCGATCGGTTACATAGCTAGGATCACAATAGACTTGCTTACATCGAGCAATCTCATTACCAGATCGGACACCAACTACTTTACCATTTTCCATGACGATCTCATCAACCTGTTTGTCCAACATGTAGGTACCGCCATAAATGGCAGAGAGACGAGCAAAACCTTGAGGAAGTTCACCCAAACCATATAGAGGGTAAAGGTAAGGACTTTTACCGTATCGTGCCAATGATTCACTGTAAAGTCGAACTCTTTCAATCAAATCAGCACATGGTTTGTAAAGATAATCATCATCTCGATACAAAGCTAAAGCATGACCTGTAAAATCAGCAGTATCTTTGTCTAAATTGAAATGCTCATACAATTGAGCAGCGGTTGTTTTGTTTGGATCAACGTCTTTCCAGGTTGACTTGTCATTCTTGTTAAAGTCTTTGACAAACAAAAGGAAACTTCTGAATCGACGTTTCTCAAACATTCCCATTAAACTTGAAGCTAAAGCTTCTTTCTCATCAGCTGGTACTTTAAAGATTTTTCCTCCCTTGTAAACGTAAGATCCTTCAATAACTTTGAACTCAAGGTACCTGGTAACCTCAGTGTGAATCAATAATTTTACCAGTAAACCATTAGCCATAAGAAATTTAGGGATTAGATCAACATTCCAGTCTCGAGTTCTGTAAATGGATTGGAAAATCAAATGAAAATAAAGGATTGGTCAATATTTAGACATAGAAAGTTACATTGATGATGAATATTGATTTAACTCAATTTTCAATGAATATTAATGATTATCTACTACCAGCACAATTGGAAAATGTGTGAAGATAAAAAAAAGAAGAAAATCAAACAAAATTATATCAGAAAGAGATAATGTTGCAAAGAGAGATTAAGTAACCATATTCATTTTCTGTATAGAATAAAATTGTCACAGAAAAAAAGGGTGTAATTGTTTATACATATGTTACATCTTTTTCTCTTTTCTTTGAGAGTGGAAATTATTGTAAAAATGTAATCACCTTCCAAATTCATCCAGACTGGCCACTTCATTGCCAAATTTACTGAACAGATCTTCTAATGGGGTAATACTGGCTGATTCACCTCCATAATACTTGTTTCGGTCAATATGGAGAACTTTTTTACCAGAGACAGAGAGCATACCAGAAATGATACATTCTTTTAGTCCAGTACCCAAAACGATGGCATCATATTCTTCATCCATGATTATTCAAGTGTTTAGATTTAAATACCTCTATTAGTAATACCTGTTGAGTTATAACACGGAGACAAAGAGAGAGAACCGTAAGTAAAATAAAGATATTAAGACTAGGGATTCAAAGGATCTGAGTTAAGACACAGAGCAAGGAAAAAAATGGAGGCTAAGATGAGAGCAATGATAGGGTGTTGAAATTAATGACGATGAAAGGATGCAGAAAGTGGAAGAAGAAACAATATGAGAAAAAAGAGAACAGTTTAACTGGAGAGAATAATCAAAAGAAAGAGCGAGTGAGAGACAAGGGAGATGAGATGAGAGAGGGCGACAGAAAGAGATAATCAAGAGAAGACAGCAAAACAAAGAGAGACAGATAGACTGAGAGAGAGAGAGAATAAGAATAGAATAGAGGGTTGAAAGGTGAAATCAACAAAAAAAGTGATGATCGACAAGTAGACAGAGAGTAGGAGAGAGAGAAAAAGAAAGAGAAAGAGGAAAGGTAACTCAGAGCAAGAAACTTAAGGAGGTGAAGAAAAAGCAAGATGGATGAAAATGATGATGTTGTTGTTTTTGATGATGAAGATGATGATAAGAATACTTAAAAAGTGAAGAAAAGAAATAGAAAGGGTTAGGGAGGCAACAAAAAGAGCGTAGACAAAAAACAATCTGAATGAACATAAAAAAATAAAGACAAACCAGAATGGAAAAAGTCAAGCTGATGATGGGAAAAAAAGAGAATAGAAATAAAAAACAAGAGAAAAAAATTGCATGAATGTTGACAAGAAGCAATTTAAAAATAAAATTACAAACTAAACCAATCAACCTAAATAGAAACAATCAATTCAAAATACTAACCAATAAATTAGATGATGATTTTATTTGGAAACAACAATTAAATTCAGGCACTGGGACAATTAAGACAAGAATTGAATTAACAGTTGGAATCAAGAAAATCACATAAAAGGAAGAGACAAATTCTCAATTTGAAGGACATCTAGTGGTCGTTATTACTACTAAGCTGAAATTCGATTTCAATTAAACTTTTTCAATCATCAATCAAATCAATTTTCAATTAACATTAATAATTATTATTAAATTATTAATAGAAAAAAATTAAACATGATGAACAACTTGTTGATTGTTTGGTAATTTTTTGATAATATGGTCTCGTTGGAGTTGATTAGCTGTGTTGATATTTTTCTGAGTGAAAAAGGATAAACTTCTGGACAAATTGTGAATTAATGTATAACTTGAACTTTAATTTGATCAAGATTTTGAGTTATGAGACAAAATATGAATTAAATCGGTGCTCATTCAAATGCCCGTTTAATTGTCAACTTCCATTTGTTGAAAAATTTCGTTAGTTTGCTGGGTAACCCTGATGAATCTAGTTTTACGAGGAAGCTCTTCAAGTTTCGACGAACCAGTGTAGGTACAAGCCGATCTCAGGCCACCAAGAATGTCCAAGATTGTTTGGTCAACATCGCCTCTATATGGAATCTCAACAGTTTTACCTTCTGATGCTCGATATTCAGCTACTCCACCATTATGTTTGTTCATGGCAGTTGCTGAGCTCATCCCATAGAATTTTTTATATTTTTTACCATTTCTTTCAATAGTCTCTCCTCCACACTCAGTGTGCCCTGACAACATACCACCGAGCATCACGAAATCAGCACCCGCACCAAAAGCTTTACAAACGTCACCTGGATAGGTACACCCACCGTCAGAAATAATGTGCCCTCCAAGTTCATGAGCGACTTCAGCACATTCGATGACAGTGCTTAACTGCGGATAACCAACTCCAGTCTTTTTCCTAGTGGTACATACCGAACCAGGACCAATTCCTATTTTAATTATATCAGCACCAGCGAGAATCAATTTTTTGACCATCTCAGCGGTGACCACATTACCCGCCATGATGGTTCGATCGGGAAAAGCAGCTCGTGTCTTTTTGACAAATTCAACAAAAAGGTCAGAATATCCATTGGCCACATCCAAGCAAATAAAGGGTATCGAGGGCACTTCTTCTAGAATAGTACTTAGGTTGGTGAAATCCGATTCTCCGATACCAGAACTTACAGCTACATTCTGAGAGAGAGAGAGAGAGAGAGAGAGAGAGAGAGAGAGAGAGAGAGTGATAACACTAATCAATTAGTCGATTTTTTTATATCAGAAGTGAAAAAAATAGTAACAGTAATTGATCTTGATTGGATTACAATGTAAACCCTTGTTAAGGTTAATCAAACATGTAAACATAATCACAAACCTTAATTGCGTCTGGATGTTGATCCGCGAATTGTTTCCATTCATCATTTGAATAGTGTTTATGAATTGTAGTAAGTAGATTGTGCTGTTGAAAATAATTAAAGAAAAACAATTAATCAACAATTAAAAAGGTTAAAGGTAAGAAGAGAGCGAGGGAAAAATGAACCCACCTTATTCAAAGCTAATGCCATCGGAAAAGTGCCAATGGTGTCCATGTTTGCAGCGATAATTGGTACACCACAATATTCCTGATTGGAATTTTTAAATTTCATCGTTCGATTAAGATCAACCTGTTGTAATTTTTTTAAATTAACGTCACAATATAGAGAACAATCAATTAGAATAAAGCACCACAATAGAAAATGAGATAAAAGTAAACAACCGGACTCACCTCTGATCTACTCTTGAGAGTACTGCTTTGAGGAACTATTAAAACATCCTTGAAATCGAGTTTGATGTCGTTATTTATTTTTGACATTACATTACATTGACATTTAGACATTTTTTGTTCTAAACACTAACCGAAAACAAATTTGATTAAGGTCAAAAGAGAGAAAAAAAAATTAACTACAAGGCAAAAGTTAAAAGTTGAAACTGTTCATTGGGATTCGTTTCTGAATCTTTTATATTCTCAGGGAGTGACATCTATTGAAA
Organism: Panonychus citri; assembly: GCF_014898815.1. Taxonomy (NCBI): domain Eukaryota; kingdom Metazoa; phylum Arthropoda; class Arachnida; order Trombidiformes; family Tetranychidae; genus Panonychus; species Panonychus citri. The sequence goes on along the minus strand of NW_026515502.1, from coordinate 250,361 downwards.
GAACTGATAAACCACCGAAAGATAAAAATGGATTTAATTGTTGATTCGAAGATGATTAAACAATTAACTTGGTGGGTCAATTCTTCAACCAATCTGAAGGTTAAGTGTTTGTTTTGTTTTGAGATTAAAACTCGATCGCGTTATCGACTTTGTTTATAACTAATCGAAAGACTTTAAATCAACACAATTAAACTGATTAATTATTTGGAAAGTTAATTGTTTATTCACATATTTATCAAATTTTTAATTGTTAACTTGGAATCAGATTACAGTTAACTGATGGAGAATACTTTTGATTCTTATACAGGGCTATTCAACTTCATTTTCATCAGATTTTTATTTTAAGTCAAGAACCAGTGGGTTCTAAAAGATCAGACTTCGTACAGGATATGTATCCGAGCTGAAGATAAACTTCGTATAAAAAGTTTTAAGGTCATTGAGGTCACTTCACGATAAACGCATTGAGAGGCCATTTGAAGACTTTTTTGAAAAGAGCAAAAAATTATCCCTAAATGGGTTTATCGTGAAATGATCTCAATGACCTTGAATGTTTTTTGATAGTTACTTTTGTTTCAGAATTTAATTCATTAATTTTAATTGTCACTAAAATGATTTAACAATTAGTCTTTGATTAATGTTTTCTAATTTGATTGGTATCATTATGAGCCAATATGAATTAACTAATTGTGATCAAATATTGCTCATTGATGATGACGATTAACAATCAAATTGAATACTACAAAATTGATCAAATAAATAGACAATTTAACCTCAATTAATTGTCAAGATGAAACAATGAGAAGGTGAGAAAACAATTAATTAGTTCAGATTTAATTAGAATCATTAACTATCAATACAATTGATTAAGATTTCTATAGATATTTGAATTTGATTTTTATACATATTCTTTGTTATCATTAACTAATCATCGACACAATCACCTCCATAATTGGTTCAATTGTAAATTGTGATATCAACTCGTCATTCTAATTGTTATTGTAATTAGAATCGTTCCTATCAAGGATTAACTGGTTATCCATCGACTTCTTGGTTTGATCCATACTCGACAATGGATGGACTATTTCGAGGATTGTCCAAGTTAATCAAAATCACGCCAGTGACCAACGACGATATCGTCTTTCGACTTCATCGACAACTCACCGTTTTAATACTCTTCGCCTTTTCCATAATAGTGACCGCTCGTCAGTATATCGGTGATCCAATTGACTGTTTACCCAAAAGTGAGATTTCATCTGACCTACTGGACACTTATTGTTGGATCCATACCACGTTTAGTATTGAAAGTGCCTGGAATAAAACGATCGGAACGGAAGTTCCTTACCCGGGAATCGATAATTCAAGAGGTTCTGATCGTGTTCACCATTATTATTATCAATGGGTTTGTTTTTTCCTCTTCATTCAAGCTCTTCTTTTTTATCTTCCTCGATTCTTATGGAAATCGTTTGAAAATCATCGTTTATCCTCCATCGTTATGGATCTTCATTCACCGATTTTATCTCATGATGAGAGATCGAGACAAATTAAAATCTTCATCAATTATTTCATCGCTCATCTTGGTTACAATGGGATTTTCACTTTTCAATATTATTTCTGTCAAATCCTTTGTTTCGCCAATGTGGTTGGTCAATGGAATGAACCAGAATGAATTAAGTCAAACTGATGATGATTTTATTAAATTCAGGCACTGGGACAATTAAGACAAGAATTGAATTAACAGTTGGAATCAAGAAAATCACATAAAAGGAAGAGACAAATTCTCAATTTGAAGGACATCTAGTGGTCGTTATTACTACTAAGCTGAAATTCGATTTCAATTATAATTAACATTTATTATTAATAGAAGAAAATTAAACATGATAAACAACTTGTTGATTGTTTGGTCTGGTTGGAGTTTATTAACTGTGTTGATATTTTTTCGATGGAAAAGGTTTAATATTTTCTGGACAAATTGTGAATTAATGTGATTTTTTACATTTTTCAACTTGGATTTTAATTTGAGATTTTGAGACAAAATATTAATTAAATCGGTGCTCATTCAAATGCCCGTTTAATTGTCAACTTCAATTCGGTGAAAAATTTCGTTTGTTTGTTGTGTCACTCTTATGAAGGTAGTTCGACGGGAGAGCTCCTTGAGTTTAGATGAACCAGTGTAAGTACAAGCCGATCTCAGGCCACCAAGAATGTCCAAGATTGTTTGGTCGACATCTCCTCTATATGGAACCTCAACAGTTTTGCCCTCTGATGCCCGATACTCCGCTACACCACCATGGTGTTTGTTCATAGCAGTTTTGAGCTCATCCCATAGAATTTTTTATATTTTTTACCATTTCTTTCAATAGTTTCACCTCCACACTCAGTGTGCCCTGACAACATACCACCGAGCATCACGAAATCAGCACCCGCACCAAAAGCTTTGCAGACGTCACCTGGACATGTACAACCACCGTCCGAAATAATGTGACCACCAAGTCCATGGGCGGCATCGGCACATTCAATGACGGCACTTAACTGTGGATAACCCACTCCAGTCTTTTTCCTGGTGGTACAAACTGAACCAGGACCAATTCCTACCTTGATGATATCAGCACCAGCGAGAATTAATTCCTCGACCATCTCGTCGGTGACCACATTACCCGCCATGATGGTTCGATCGGGAAAAGCAGATCGTGTCTTTTTAACGTAATCGACGAAAAACTCTGAATAACCATTCGCAACATCCAAGCAAATGAAGGGTATTGAGGGCACTGCTGTAAGAATATCACTCAGGTTGGTGAAATCCGATTCTCCGATACCAGAACTTACAGCTACATTCTGAGAGAGAGAGAGAGAGAGAGAGATAACACTAATCAATTAGTCGATTTTTTTATATCAGAAGTGAAAAAAATAGTAACAGTAATTGATCTTGATTGGATTACAATGTAAACCCTTGTTAAGGTTAATCAATATTGAGTATCTAGGATAATATGGCCTAGTTTTCTCAAGGTCATGTACTAAATTAGAAATAGAATCTGATTCTCAAAAATAGAAAATGTAAACATAATCACAAACCTTAATTGCGTCTGGATGTTGATCCGCAAATTGTTTCCATTCATCAACGGAATAATGTTTATGCACTGCAGTTAGTAGATTGTGCTGTTAACAATAATTTGAGAACAATTAATCAACAATTTAAAAGGTAAAAAGGTAAGGAGATGTTTTAAATAAAAAAACAACAAAGATTAAAATAGCAGAGCGAAAAACTAACCTGACTGAGAGCAACAGCCATGGTGAAGGTGCCAATGGTGTCCATGTTTGCAGCGATAATTGGTACTCCACAATATTCCTGATTGGAATTTTTAAACTTCATTGATCGATTAAGATCGACCTAAACAAAAGCGAAGATTAAAGTCCAAATTAACAATAGAGAAAAATACAGAATAACATAAACACAACCGAACTCACTTCTGCTCTACTCTTGAGAGTACTCCTTTTTGGACGAAATAAAACATCCTTGAAATCGAGTTTAATGTCGTTGATTATGGTTGGCATGGTGGTTTATTTTTCGAAAAACTAACGAGATATAAAGTTGATTGTCAAAAAGAAGAAGAAAAAAATTAACCACAAGTCACGAATTACAAGTTGAAACTGTTCATTGGGATTCGTTTCTGAATCTTTTATATTCTCAGGGAGTGACATCTATTGAAAGAACTGATAAACCACCGAAAGATAAAAGTGGATTTAATTGTTGATTCGAAGATGATTAAACAATTAACTTGGTGGGTCAGTTCATCAACCAATCTGAAGGTTAAGTGTTTGTTTTGTTTTAAGATTAAAACTCGATCGCGATATCGACTTTGTTTATAACTAATGGAAAGACTTTAAATCAACACAATTAAACTGATTAATTATTTAGAAAGTTAATTGTTTATTCACATATTCATCAGATTTTTAATTGTTAATTAATTGTTAACTTGGTATCAGATTACAATTAACTGATGGAAATTACTTTTAATTGTTATATAGTGATCTTCATGTTGATTGTAATTAAATTTCACTCCGATCGATTATTAGATTATGAGATATTTTTTAATAATCGATAAATCAAACAATTGCCTTAAGTGTTAATGATTATATTTGGTGGTGGTAAAGTTGATCAGCGAATTTCATTTCAAATTAACTTGATTAATTTATGTCATTTTGGAACTCATTCATTAGGTTCATTAGGAACTGAGCGAGTTTTTGATTTTGTTTGTGAAATTACCAGGATTAAATTGTTGATTCACTTTGACCGAATTAAATAAACAACTAAATTGTTGTCCAATTGATCATAACTTTAATTGTAATCAATCAGTGAACGAGTGTGTGTGTGTGTGAATGTCAGAGGTAATCAACTCTCACAATCACCTAAAGACTTATTGGTTAGTTAATTAATCAAAAGTCTTTGATTAAATCATGTTGATTATTTATTCTTAACATTGTATGAATCCTCGACTCGTTTTAATTTGATTTTTATACATATTCTTTGTTATCATTAACTAATCATCTCCATAATTGGTTCAACTGTAAATTGTGATATCAACTCGTCATTCTAATTGTTATTGTAATTAGAATCGTTCCTATCAAGGATTAACTGGTTATCCATCGACTTCTTGTTTTGATCCATACTCGACAATGGATGGACTAATGAATCAATTCATGAGTGGTTTTTTACATTTTTCAACTGAGGATAAGCCACTCCAGTCTTTTTCCTAGTTATACAAACACTACCAGGACCAATTCCTACTTTAATAATATCAGCACTGGCGAGAATCAACTCTTCGACTATCTCAGTGGTGACCACATTACCCGTCATGATGGTTCGATCATAAAAAGCAGCTCGTGTCTTCCTAGCAAATTCAACGAAAAACTTTGAGTACCCATTAGCAACATGGTAAAGGAAAGGTAGTTCAGGTATTGAGTAAAATATCAAGGTCATTCCGGTCATTTTGTTAGGATAAGGTTTCAAGGTCATTTGATGATCGCAATCGATTCCAACAAACAACATTTACCTTAATCACAAAGATTTCTCGACTCTCAACCTCTTTGTTACGAGCACATTAATGAAAGTTGGGACAAAACAAAACATTGTGTTTATAACTAATCGAAAGACTTTAAATCAATATAATTAAACTAATGATGCTTAATTGTTTATTCACATATTTATCAAATTTTAATTGTTAACTTGGTATCAGATTACAATTAACTGATGAAGATTACTTTTGATTGTTATATAGTGATCTTGATGCTGATTGTAATTAAATTTCACTCCGATCGATTATTAGATTATGAGATATTTTTAATAATTAATCAATCAGACAATTAACTTAAGTGTTGATGGTTATATTTGGTGGTGATAAAGTTAATCAGCAAATTTCATTTCAAATTAACTTGATTAGTTTTTATTATTTTGGTCATTTCTAGGAACTGAGCAAGTTTTTTGATAGTTACAATTATTAGGATTAAATTGTTGATTCACTTTGACCAAATTAAATCAACAACTAAATCTTTGTCCCATTGATTATAACCTTAATTGTGTAAAAATATTTTCAACTTTTGTTTCTCAATTTAATTTAAATCACTAATTGTGATCAGAGATATTTAAAAATATGATGAGATTTGATGTTTACAATATGGTAAGTTGATTAATTTTAATTGCCACTAAAATGATTTAACAATTAGTCTTTGATTAATGTTTTCTAATTTGATTGGTATCATTATGAGTCAATATGAATTAATTGTGATCAAATATTGCTCATTGATGATGACGATTAACAATCTAATTGAATACTACAAAATTGATCAAATAAATAGACAATTTAACCTCAATTAATTGTCAAGATGAAACAATGAGAAGGTGAGAAAACAATTAATTAGTTCAGATTTAATTAGAATCATTAACCACAATTGATTAAAATATCTAACAATTAATCAAGTTAATCTGTTTTTCAACCTTTTTCCTGTTGATCAAATTTAATTACAGTTTAAACAGGAAGGTTAATAGACATTTAATTTAGTTAGTTAGTTAAGTTGAAATCTAGAAATTAACTAACAATTAACTTTCCGGTTTTGAAAAAAATATTCATATTAAAACAGTTGATTGCAATTGATTGTGTTTCTTTGATTACTAATTGTATAGAATTAATTTCATCCATAATCAAATCAAGTTCAAACTGGATTATAGTTAACGATGTAATCTAATATTATAACTTAGTGATTAACCTATGGAAACGCCATCAACAATTAAAGTAATTGTAATTTGTTTGGTCTTGTTACTTGATTTTTATTTTTCTATTAATTATTGATTGATTACTATTAATTACTATGTACCTTGAGATGGCAGTTTTCAACAATTAAGCTTCAACAACATGATTTGTCAGTATTTTAATTGTTGATTAGTCAAGTTAATTATCATAAACCATGGAAATTGTTTTCTTTTTTACCTTATAAATCAACAACCGATTGGAGTGAGAGACTAAATTGTTTGATTTAATGGTGAAAGACAGAAAAAAATAAACTAAATCATTGATACAATTAAGTACAACCCATATGATGATCAATGATTACTTGAAATCTTTATCATCATCGTAACAATCAGTGAAATCATAATTATTTGTGTACATTGACTGACGAAATATGACAAAATTAACCATCATCATTAAATCAACTAACAACAACAACAATTAGAACGAGTTAATTGTGATCAATTAGTGAGAGAAAGAGAGAGAGAGAGAGAGAGTCAGAGGTAATCAACTCTCACAATCACCTAAAGACTTATTGGTTAGTTAATTAACCAAAAGTCTTTGATTAAATCATGTTGATTATTTATTCTTAACATTGTATGAATCCTCGACTCGTTTTAATTTGATTTTTATACATATTCTTTGTTATCATTAACTAATCATCGACACAATCACCTCCATAATTGGTTCAATTGTAAATTGTGATATCAACTCGTCATTCTAATTGTTATTGTAATTAGAATCGTTCCTATCAAGGATTAACTGGTTATCCATCGACTTCTTGGTTTGATCCATACTCGACAATGGATGGACTATTTCGAGGATTGTCCAAGTTAATCAAAATCACGCCAGTGACCAACGACGATATCGTCTTTCGACTTCATCGACAACTCACCGTTTTAATACTCTTCGCCTTTTCCATAATAGTGACCGCTCGTCAGTATATCGGTGATCCAATTGACTGTTTACCCAAAAGTGAGATTTCATCTGACCTACTGGACACTTATTGTTGGATCCATACCACGTTTAGTATTGAAAGTGCCTGAATAAAACGATCGGAACGGAAGTTCCTTACCCGGGAATCGATAATTCAAGAGGTTCTGATCGTGTTCACCATTATTATTATCAATGGGTTTGTTTTTTCCTCTTCATTCAAGCTCTTCTTTTTTATCTTCCTCGATTCTTATGGAAATCGTTTGAAAATCATCGTTTATCCTCCATCGTTATGGATCTTCATTCACCGATTTTATCTCATGATGAGAGATCGAGACAAATTAAAATCTTCATCAATTATTTCATCGCTCATCTTGGTTACAATGGGATTTTCACTTTTCAATATTATTTCTGTCAAATCCTTTGTTTCGCCAATGTGGTTGGTCAAATGTGGGCCACCGATTGGTTTCTCAATGGGGAATTCAGTACCTATGGTTGGAGGGTTTGGTTTTTCACCGACCAAACTGATCCAGGATTAAGGTTCGACCCTATGGTCAAAGTGTTTCCCACTATGACAAAATGCACCTTCTACAAATATGGTCACTCTGGTGACATAGAAAAGTTTGACACAATTTGTATTCTAATTGTCAACATACTCAATCAAAAATTATATTTTTTCCTATGGAATTGGTTTTGGTTCCTTTCGATCATAACTGGTATCTGGTTGGCCTATCGCTTGATCATCGTTTTCTGGCCTCAAGTGCGTTCCCTTGTTATTCGTGGACGGTCAAAGATGATTAAAAATGACGATGATTTGAAAATCGTTTTAAGATCAATTAGTTTTGCTGATTGGTTTGTCCTTGATTTGATTGCCACCAATGTTGATTCAATGAATTTTAAAGATATCATTAGAGAATTAGCTTTACATTTTAAACCTAAAAGACAACAATTAAATCAAAAAACAATATCAACAATTGATTAGAAGATCAAAATACAAACCAAATTAACAAGCAGATAAACAATCAAATCAGATTAATCACAATCGATTAAAAAACCAAACATTGATCAGAATTGAATGAAACAAATTGACGTAACCAAAAACCAATTGAAGAAAATAAAAACAGTCTAATTATGGAGAAAATTAATTAATCACATCAAAACAATCAATCCGTCCAAATAACAATTAACAACAATTAACCAAAACATTGACAATATTTCAACAAATTACTTGTGATCAAGGGAAAAAGTGACGAGCCAAATTTAAAGTGAAAAACTTAACAAATGTTTAATTCCGTTGATAATGATAATCACAATTTAAATCATTCTCATTTTTTAAAAGCTATTTTTTTATACCATCAAATCAACAATCAACAATTAACAATGTAATTAAAAAAAACCATGAAAAGTGAAACATTAAATTTGAACAAACGGCAAATGAAATATTTTTATTCCTGAGAGCAAGTTGACAATTAACAATTAACTTTGTCAATTTAATTTTGTTTAAAATCAATCTGATTATAATCAATTAAACCGATTAAAGATGAACAATTAATTATTTTAAAGCCAATAAGAATCATTCGTAATTTATTGTAGTTAATTTAATCTTCCGTGTTGTAGATGATTAGACAAAAAAAAAGATGCGATCAATTGATGATTAGTTAATTGTTCACTAGTTAAATAACCTGATTTGATGATTATCTTTGGTTAATCAGTTAATAAGTTTCACTAATCATTTGAGTTTATTTTGTTTCAATTGTCATCTATTAGTTGTTGGTGTAATACTTTGATTGTGGATCTTGATTTTTATTCCTGGTTGACAATCAGTTGATTGTTTGCGATTTTTTGATCTGTAAAAGTTAATCACTTGTTATATAACAATTAGAATTGATTGTTTTCAATAATTTTAATATGTTTTAATGGATAAAGAAAAGACTACATAATTGTAATTATAATTAGAAATGATGGTGATCAAAATCAATAGGAAATAATTTTTTGTTTGTTAAAATGTATTAATTAGATTGTCTATCAACGATAGATAATTAATATAATTAATAAGGTAGAATTGTTTTTTTTACGATTAATTAAATTGTTTTGGGTAATTTAGAGTAGTATTTTCTTCTTACCATACTTTTATAATTAAGGCACATTCGAAATGTAAAAATTTTAAATAATTTTTTCGAAATTCGTATGTTCAATAGTTCGGAGTTTGAGCTTGAATTTTGTTCTGAGTTTTCGTCGAAGTGGGAAGAGTTCGAGTTTGGCGTTTTTCTTTCTTTTTTGGCATATTTTGTGTCCTTTTTTTGTTTTGTTTCTCTTTTTGGTTAATCATTGTCATTTTTAATTAACTTTGGCATCAGTGAGATAATTAGTAGATGTATCATCAGCTCATGTCGGGAGAAGATTTTTATCACCAGAGAATTGGAAAACTTGTCTTTCTAATTTGTTGACGAAAAAATTTCATGGCAATTTCATAATTTGGCTTTTTCTTTCATTGGCAAGTATATACAGCCATCGACTTTGAGTTTGCAACCACTTTTAATTTACTCGCGACGATAATGATAATCAATGAGAGATTAAGTTAACCCAAACATATGATAATAATCAATATCCTCTCAATTAACCGGTGTTATCTTTTCAAATGGTCATCCAATTAGATTTATCTTTGACTAATTATCAGTAAATGCGCGAGTAAATTAAAAGTGGTTGCAAACTCAACGTCGATGGCTGTATAAGTAAAAAAAGTTGTTAATTGTAACAATTAAACGATGAGAATTTTTATCATAAATCTGCTGTGCTATATCTTGCTTCATATTGAAGTCCAAGTGTCCGGTGAAGTTTCTGTAGGCGAGTAACAAATTCCTTAATTGTTGCTTTTGACTGGATACATTTAACTGAAGCTATGTCATTTTTAGTCCCTGATAATTGTGATGAAGATGATGAAGATGATGGGAGCGGTGACAAATCATTAGGTAAAGATGATGAAGGGACGATGACTCTGTAGAAAGAAAGAAAATAAAAAAAAAGGAGGGAGAAGAAAATGAGTGGGAGATGGGGACAGAAAAAATAGATATTAGTTACATGGAGTGAGAGAGAAACAAAAATAGACCAGAGGAAAATGGGTAGAGGAAGTTACAGTGAGAGAGAAAAGCCCATCATACTTAGTAGTTGGCTGGCATGATGATGCAAATTGTGGGTTAATTTTCTTTGGATATGATGAATGTTTTAACCGGATATGATTAATCCTGTGGATCGCAATCACAGCATTCACAACACTCTTGAAGCTTTTACGGTCAGAGGTGGGTGGAGGTTGATCTTCAGCTAAGATAATCAACAAGAGAAAAAAAAGAGAATAAAAGTTAATAAAAGTAAACATAAAAAAGATTCCAATTTATAACTGTCAGTTTTTAAATGGACCTTTTCAAGGATTTATCATCTGTAAAATCTCATGATAAATACAATTTTCAAAGGGTAATGAGAAGATGAGGATGAAAAAGATGATCAAGAGAAAATGAGAAAACCTTGAGAAGATGAAAAGAAATCAATCTTAACTTACTGGTAAATTTTACATGAGCAAGAAGTGCAAGAGTTGCTCTTTCTGGTAATTTATATCCACCAAGAACATTGAGAAGATATTTTTTCTGGTAAATTAATGAATTACGATGACTTAAACATCTTCGATACTGGTGATACAGTTCACTTTGATTACAATGATCAACCTTAACCTTGTTCATTGTGTTTACTTTTGGCTGTGAATTATGATTATCTTCATTGTTGTTGTTGTTATTTGGTTGAGATATTATTTCATTGGAACGGTCTTTGAGCTTCCTCTTAACCTTGTCGTACTTTTTTTGGTAAACATCCAATTTAGCCTGAGCTTTAATCAATGCCTCTTCCACAGTTGATAATTGACCAGAAATAGTATCATTTTGGTTAACGTAAAATTTAATCTTCTCACAGGCTTCCAAATAAAACTTTTTAATCTCCAACATTTTGTCCAACAATTTGATACCGAGGTTTCTACTGGTAAACTTATCCAGAAATGAGTCCATCTTGTCACTGGTTAAAACATTACATGAACCATAATAATTATCACTAAGATCATTGAACTCTATTCCAATGACATTAATATTTCCATCATCGTCATAATGATTTACTCCAATATTTTGATTCTCTTTGTTTTCATCAAGTAAAATAATTGGGAGAAGTTTAATTATCGCTTGAATAACATTATCCTGTGATCGTTTAGTTGCCTCACTCAAAGCTAAAAGTTCAGCTGATTGTTCATGAACTCTAATTAATGCTTCTTCAACGCTGTCCTTTTCATCAATAAAATCTGAATCTTTGTCCACCAAGTCCAATCCATTAACACTATTACCACAATCAACTGGTAATGTTAATCCAAGACGTAGGTTTCTTTCCTCTCGAAAACCTTCAACTTCCTGTTTCAATATTTCATTTTCTTCGCGAAGATTGTTCATTGCGAAATAGATTTTATCATATTTTAACTGAAGCTCGCACAGTTGATTCTCTAAATCGTTGTTCTTGATTGCTAATTGGTTATCTTCTTGAGTTCGTAAACCATTCGATCCAAATGAATTGTTGTTGGTCGACGTGATCATCTGTTCACTGTTCAAAGATCTTGGAGAGTTCAGAACACTCGGATTGGGGGCAAATATTTCACTTTTCATGTTTAATTGAGAATCAATTTTATCCTTTAAGATGAGATATTGGTCGATTAATTCATCTACCATAGAGATTGGGTCAGTTAAATCACGAGAAAATGGTAGATTCCTTTTCTCTCGAAAACCTGCCAACTCATGTTTCAAAATCTCATTTTCTTCACGTAAATTGTTCATTGTGAAATAAATTTTATCGTATTTTAATTGCAGCTCACAAAGTTGACTTTCTAGATCGTTGTTCTTGATTGCTAGATGATGATCATTGTAATTAAATCTAGAACCATTGGATGATCCAAATGACTTGTTGATAGTTGAGGTAATCGTTTGTTCATTATTTAAACATCTCGGTGAACCAGGAACACTTGAATTTTGGTATAAATTTTGAACTTGATTTGTTGTGGGTAATTGTAAATCAATCCTATCCTTAAGAATAAGATAATGATTAATCAATTCATCGACCATGGCGATTGGGTCAGTCAAATCTTGAGAATATGGCAGTACCAGGTTAAGCTTTTCTTTAATATCTTCAAGTTGACTTTGTAATTCGGTAATTTCATCGTTTTTATCTCGTATCACTAATTGCATTAGTTGAGGAATCAACTTGTTGGCTTTAGTTGAATCTTGAAGGCGAAGACGAGCTTCTTCTGATTCTATTTCTCGATCCATTGCCATATCTTCAATCCTTGATTCCAATTTGTCCTTTTCTTCAATAAGAAATTGTTTTTCTTTAGACAATTCTTGTATTCTCATTCCCAGAGAGTGTTTATCTGATTCAACTTGATGTAATTCATTGATTAATTGAGAGATTCGGTTGTTTCTCTCTTCAACAGCCAATTGTAATCCATCAACTTTAGAAATTAAATGTTCACTTTTCTCTTGTTCAATTGTTAGGGATCGTTTTAAATCGTTGATTGATGATTTTAATTGATTAATATCCAAACAAGAGGTTCCGTCTAATCGAGTTTTCAGCGCACTTAATTGAAGATGCTTGTCATTTAATTCCTCTTGAAGTAGATCAACTGTTCGTTTGGAATCTTTTAATTGAATTTCCAGTCTCTCCTTTTCTTTTAATATCTCACTCATTCGAGTTTGAAATGTTAACTTCTCATTAAAGAGATCATTTTTCTCCTTTGTTATTCGTGAATTGAATGAAGTTAATTTATCCGTGTAAACATTAAGCAGTTTAAGCTTCTCATCAAGGAGATGAATATCAACATAGGAACATTCAAGACCAGATAAATCAGTACTTTCATTGTTAATTCCATTTAATATGAACTGTGAATTGTGACCATCATCAGTATCATCAAATCCATCGTTTTCCTCGTCTCCATTTTCAAGCAGGATACTTTTAATCTTTTCAGCACCAACTGATAGATTGTGCATCAACGAGCTATTTAACATGATTAGATTTCCAAAATATGAATCAAGCAGCCGGAAAATCACAGGTAAGATTCAAATAGATGGTTAATCTTGTTTTTGATATTTTTTCGGTTGATAAAAACACAGAAACAACAGCTACATGGTTACCAGTAGTAAACAACAAGTAGATTAATCGATTATATCATAAAATCTTATTTCACTATAACAATTATTCAAGATACGATGCACGATGATAATAATAATAATTGGATGGGAAGAAAAAAGATGGACACAACCAAAACATGAAGGAAGACAAGATACAAGTGAAAATAATCAACACGATTCACCAAAGAAAATCATCATATTAGATTAAAACCAAAGCCCAATTTTGATTACCAAACCGAAGCGAATCAAACCATAGTGTTAATAATAATGTAAGGATAATAAAAGAGAGAGAAAAAAGAATACAGAGAAAAACAAAAACAAAATAATTACACAGATAAAGCGAATGAGAGAAGAAAAGAAAAAAACTGTTGTAACCAATGTAACATAAAGACTGTTGTTGTTTGTCAAAAATAGAATTCAAATTGACAGAGAAAAAAAGAGGAAAAGAAAAAGAGAAACAGAAAAAAAGATAAAAAGAGAAACAAAATGAATCATATAGGAAGTGGTAGAATAATTTAGAAAATGATGTTACTAATGTATTTCCAATGATGAAATTAATCAATTATAATTAAATAGTTGAGAGAACAATTAGTTAATCAATTGTGTAATAATTAGAAAAATAGAGTTGATTAAAAACGAGGAAATGAAGAGAATGTTAAACGAAGCGCCATCGCAACTGTTTCTTTTTTATTCTTCTCTCTTTTGAAGAGCAGGCGCCAAATATCATTTTCTTTTCTTTTTCATTTGTTTACGTTTTTTTCTGTTTTAATTTTTTAGAATTTTAATTATGTTCTATCGTCGTATTATTAAGGTGAGTTTTTGGTGGAATTTTTTTTTGTATTAGGTGGGCTCTTTTTCTGTAGAGATTTTGTTCTGATGGTTTGGATTTTCTTGTTTTGTCACTTTCACTAGGATTTGCTTTCGGTTAATTTGTGTCAAAAGCGTTTCAGTTCACAGAGTTGGAGGATTTCAGGTGGAAAAGATGTTGCCAGATATACTACTGCGATTGCTGTTGGATTTCTTGGTTTGACTTTTGCTTCTGTTCCTTTGTATCGTATGTATTGTCAGGTTACTGGTCAAGCTGGTCAACAAGGTTTCCTTGGGTCAACGGTTGATAAGGTTGAAGAAATGAAAATTGATAAAAATAGACGTTTAAGAGTCTCTTTTGTTGCTGATGCTGCAACTGATTTACTTTGGGAATTTAAACCTGTACAACATTCAATTGAGGTTAGTTGGTGTTCATTTTTGTTTCTATATATTTTATTATCTTACATCTTTGTTGACATTTTATTCTAATATTTTGTTTTCTCTTGATACATAGATTAGTCCTGGTGAAACAACGTTAGCATTTTTCACTGCTAAAAATCCTCTTAAAGATCCTGTTATTGGAATGGCGACTTATACTGTTCTTCCATTTGAAGCTGCTAAATATCTTAACAAAATTCAATGTTTCTGTTTTGAAGAGCAAAGATTAAATCCTGGAGAAGAGGTAATTTTAATCAATTAGTTAATCAAAACCTGGAATTGTTAATTATGTCTTCTTGAATCTTTTTCATTTTAATTTAGGTTGATTTACCTGTTTTCTTTTACATTGACCCAGCTTATAATGACGATGCTCGATTAGATACAGTAACCGATATTATATTGTCTTACACCTTTTTCATTGCCAAGGAAGGAATTAAATTACCACTACTCGGACAATTGAATCCACTACCAAGCTGAAATTTATGACTAATTTATTACAAAGAGACAACGAAAATTGAATCGTCGCTTTTGTGATTTTATTTTCCTTTCACTTTCAATCCATCAACAAGTGTCAATATTGATCAATTTGTGGCTATAAGATCGGATCTTAACCACCATAAGGGCTCTAATCTAACATGCAACACCATCGATCCTTAAATTGTCAACAATTTATCAACAATTTAGCCACCAATTCAGCCTTAAAACTCAATCAAACTGTAAAATTGAAACTGTGCATATAATTTAGGATTACTTAGATAAAATGGATTATTTAATATTATCTGTCAAGTGAATGTTTAAAATTATAAATATGTATACTAAATTTCAATTAAATGTCTAAAAATTTAGATTATAAATCAAAAATTTTGATTCAAAATTAAAAAATTGTTTTATAAATCATCTTCTAGATGTCGTTTATTAGAACTTGTAATTTAAACTGGTCATTTGCGCTCAAAAGTGTTCATTTTAAACGCGACACTTGTTGATTGTCACCACGTTTTTGATTGTTGATTCTCATTTTGTTTCCAAATAATTTCTTCCAACATCATGGTGGAGTATCTGAATATCGAGCATCAGAAGGTAAAACGGTCGAGGTTCCATATCGAGATGATGTTGGCCAAACAATATTGGACATTCAATAAAAGTAACCCAAAAAATAACGAAATTTTTCACCGAATTGAAGTTGACAATTAAACTTGGGTATTTGTAATTAATATAAGAATATTTATTAAATGAAATTTAATAAAGATGAGAATGATAATCTTTTAGATTAGAACTCTGGGAAGAATTAAAATAAGGAATTAGAGAAGATAAATCATGAGAAAAACAGAGCAAAAGATACTCACCATTCGGTACTTTCAGAATTGGAAATTCAGACTCTAAACTTTTCATTTTCTGCTCAAAAAAAGTTTCGATTTTTTTCTCGAATTCAGATTCCAACTTTTTCATCGAGGTTTCAATGTGCTTACAGAAATGAACATACTCTTTACGTAGTCGAATCACTATTTCCTCTAATTGCTGATCGATTGTTCCGGATAATGAATCGACGATTTCAGTGGGAAAACTCGCGATAATTTTTTTATTGAGTTCAGATTCGGACGAACTCATGAGACTTCTGACCTGTTTCCGGAAAACAAACAGCTCTTTTCCTAGTGTTTCCGCGAACTCGTCCCTTTGTTCATCGATTATCTCATCATGTTCATCTGGTGACGTAGTAACTTGAAGACGAAAAACCAAAATGCATTTAAAAATTATGATTCTTTTCATTATTCGGGATTGTAACTTTTCAATTGAAGTCGCAATTAGTTCAAGAGGATTGGCAAATGGATTAGATGATTGGTCACTTGTTTCTTTCGGACCATCGCCGAGTTTAGCTGACGAACTCATGTTAGCACTGAAAAGTAAAGAACAATCGTAGAAAACTAATTACGAGTAAAACACAGAAAAGAAAATGCAACTTGATGAAGAGAAATCAATCAACTTGATTGGTGAAAGTTTAGAAATGAAATGAACTCGAATCCGTTAAACGTGAGAAGATAAAAAGACAGAGAAATAGACAGTCGGCGAATTGCTTTCAACTATTAATTAACGGATTCAATTTTAAAAATGACGGTTAATCGTTTTAATTAGCTCACAGTTTTCAATAAACTTAATCCTCTTTCCAATTACTAATTTGTCAACAATAAGTTTATATGAAAACAGCTAATGCATTTTCAGACTCCAAGGCTCATTAGATTAATTAACTAATTGTGAAAAAGTTAGTCAGACTAACTAATCGTTAAATAAAATCATTTTACTAAAATGTTTGCAGTTAAGAGAGTGAGAAATCAGCTAGTTTATTGGAAGTGTAAATTGCAACTTGTATTTCAAAATTAAATTAAATTTAAATTGCAATTGACACATTCGTAACTAGAGTATTAACAATAATTTTCAATAAAATAAGATTCTTGCTTAATTGGATAGCAAAAGCTAATACAAGATAATTTGTATGGATCACAATTAGTTAGATGAGCAAATTAATTAATTGATTTGTTTTTCGTTTCTGCTTTTAAACCAATGGACCTGTTGCCGAAAGACCATAAGATTTGACTCGACTGAACCAAAATGGAGGGAATTTGGTTAAATTTAAATCAAATGTACTAATTGATTCTTCGAGATAATTTTTCCTCGATATAACAGTGTAACTTGACCAGACCAATTGATTGTTTCGACCTTTTCGAGCATTTCGAATGTCTAATAATAAATGATATTCCTTTTCCATGGTAATCAATCGATTCTTATGTCCACGTTTACCATGAGTCACTCTTTCCGTCCAACTTGTTTTAGCCTTAAGAATAGCGCTGACCTGTGATCCTTGAATAAGATAATGACCTTTAACGATCCCGTTGTGATTAGAATTGATTGTTTTCAGCTTGGCCAGTGTTTGGTAAGGATCGTCGGGAGTGTTTAACATCATAATTGTACCTTTCAATGAGAATCATCAGAATTAGTTAATCACCAGGACAAATTTTGCCGAATTTGAGGAAAAAGTTTCTTACCTCCGGGAAAAAATCTCAGGTATCGATAGTATTCAACTAAGTAACAAGGGCGATAATTAGTATCTTGAAATGAGGCTTCGCCTTGTCGCACATAAGAGGCTTTACTTATGTAGGCACCGTTAACGTTAACTCGAGGTCGCTCGATGAAAAGTGACCTCCAGTCATTATTGTAATCGATTAAAATTTTTTCTTCCAGTATTTTTGTTGACCACATCAAAGTGCAAGCTGATCGCCATATTTGTGGTTCTCGAGAGAGCACATAGAAACCTCGACAAACTTGACCAAAGTTTTCCAACGATCTCATGTCAAGTTCATCAGATACAATCCAACGAAGGATATAAAGGACAACTTCATATGGAAGATGAGAAAAATGAATTGAACGTGTCATCAATTGACTCGCAGGTTTACAGATGAAAAAACTTCCATTCTCATCAATATTGAGAGAATTAAATTTTACTATTAAATTGTCTTCTTCATCTTCATCTAAATTTGTCTCTTCGTCTTCGTCATCATTTTCTTCTCCCAATCTATCATCACTTGCGACAGAATTTGATCGTCCAGCTTTGCGCATTTTTCGCTCATCTCGTTTCGCCTTTTCTCTGGAATAAACTCTCGATTCAATGTCGGGTACAAGTTGAGTTGCTCTTCGATAATAGGCCACTGCATCGTAAAGTTTTCCACTCGATTCCAGGCTACTTCCTTTTCGAAATAGTTCCATAGCTTCAAGTTCCATCTCGTGAGTATATTTATTATCGCAATTTGTCCCATCTTCTGAATTATTGATGATTGATGATGATTTTTCTCGAAGGTCACTTTCCTTCTCAGGTGAATTGACTTTACTTTTAATTTCTTTCTTCCAATTTTCTCGGAATTTCTCCAATCGAGCTTCAATACTTGTCCCTGATTCCGATTTACTACTCGATGAAATATCCTCTTCATCCTCTGAATCCAAACCAATAGGTTGAATTGTCTTTGAATCCTTTTGATCATTGTGATTTTCACTTCTCTCTTCAGATTCCATGACGACAATTTAATCACCTGGTTAAGATAAGTATTTACAACTGAGGAAATTTATCAAAAACCGTTTCACTATTCACGGTCAGAATTATATTTGATTACAGTCCAATGTATTGAAACGATAAATCCGAAAGTGGTCATTTTAAAATAGTAAAATCCAATAGAAGGGTGAAACGAAAAAGGAAACAATTTAGTTCATCATCGACAATAAGAATCAACAATCGGATTTAAGTGAATTTAAAAACCAAAACATTGTTATGTCAACAATCAACTGCTAGTGACTCCAAACGATTCATCTCATAGCGCAATTTACAAAACCTGTTGATTAGCAATCTTAATTAGTCCATACAAATGTAAATTATTGACAATCAAATGAACGAAATAAACGAAATCAAAATCAAGCAATTAAAAAGATTTGCACAATCAACTAATTAATGAACATTAAAACAACATCAACATAAAAATTGATCCAATTGATTGAATTGATTTAAATCGTTGTCTTGATAATCACCTTAGAATTTAACCTTTTTCTCAGCAATTAATGAACACCAGTAATGAATACATAATTTTTCAAAACAATAATTTAATTCCTAGAATTAAATTGTAAGTTAATTTTGATCCATCTTTTCCTAAAGTGAACACAAAACAAACCAAATCCACACAATCACTTGTATTCAAACAAACATGTAAAGGATACAACTGTAATCATATTTAGATGACAATCCATGATTGATTTAGGAACACACAACCACCAAGTAAATGATTATTAAAACGAAACATCCAATCAATTGAGTTGATTAAACATTGAATCATAATTCTGATCCGATGAAAGAAAAAAATTTTTCCCATACAATTGAAATTGAAACACTAACATACAAATAGAAAGCGATGTTTAATTGTCATTAACAAATGATATCATTAGAGATAAAATGCTAATTGGTTAGAGAGAGAGAGAGAGAGAGAGAGAGAGACAATTAGTCAATCAGTTGCATGACAATTAAAGAAATTAAGTTGATTAAAAGGAGAAAAACAACAGATCGGACAGTCCGATTCGGACTATTGAACGAATTGTGATCAACACAATTACTTTTTGTTTTGTTTTCTTTTTGAAAAAGGAAAAAGCGCCAAATATCAATCCTTTTTCTCTTTTCATAATTGTCACTTTCTAAATCTAATTAATCATGATAATCTTATTCTCACACGAGTTTCAATAATCTATTACAACTTTTTTTGAGCCTTCGAATGAACCTGAAAAGTAAAATTGTGATATTCTTCATTTAATTGATAATCAATCGATTTCATATTCTGCAAATTAAAATTACAAACCACCGATTGTTGTGTATCTTTAAAGTGATTAGCAAATTAGATTCTTGTTTTGATTTAATTTGATTAGAAATAATTGTTTCATAGTAACTTTGCATTCGTTTTAATTGGGCGTCCCCACGATCTCTCCCTACTTTCGATTGAGTATATTAATCATTAATTGATAGTTTACATAATTGCGATTTGCTAATTGAAATTAATTTACCTTCTCAAGGTTAATTACATGCATATTTATATATTTGAATTGCACAAGAGACACAATTAGTCCATGAAATCAATCATTCATCAAGATCAATGTTTATGTTTGATTAAATGAGGAGTGGTCAATAAAAAGATTACAGTCAAATTCACGATAATTAGAGACAATTAAGATTCGGGGACTCCCTATGATTCCATTAATTAAATTGTTATTTAAAAAGATCTTTGGTTAGGTTAACAAATTAATACAGAGTTTGATAAGAGCTCAAGTAAAGAGATATTTAAATGCTCGAGAGGGACGATGATATTTGGAATTAAGAATTGGGTCATCATAAGGCCTCAGAAAAATTCATATTCAAGACGGGAATTGATTGAGAAAAGTTCACCTTGATTATAACGATGCTCGTGCATGGGAGATGAATAATTTAACATAGTTAATGATTGAATCATCTCTTTCCCACCACAATATACTCTTGATTTTACGATTAAGGTGTAACTCATGTTCATTTAAAAAGTGATCCTCAATCAGATCTCATCACTTGATTGTCAGTCGTCAATCTATCAATCATCCTGGAGTAATAATCTTTTAATTTGTTTATTGTGCTGATCACAATCATCAGATTTAATCTAAATTATTTATCATCTTACTAACTGTCAACTGTTATCATGATTAAAGTTTTACTATTTGTGGTTTATTGTTTGATTTGTATTCCGTTTGTCCATTCAATACACGAATTTCATGTGACAAAAAACAGTGAGTGAAAATCACGATCTGATCAATTAGTCTTCTCATGAATCTTTTATCTAATATTAAGATTTCACTAATTTCAAATATGGAACAAGATGAATAACTATGAAACTCTAGATGAAAAGTGTCAAATTGTCGGATATCATTGTTATAACCTGGAAGCATTTGATAACGGTAGATGCTTGGATTGTGGGGACGATGGTTCAAAATGTACTCTTCCAATAGCGACGAAAATCGTTACGAAATTTGGTCGATTTACCGGTGAACACAAAACGAGATATTTTACACGTGGATTGATGGGAAACTATTATTACAAGATCAGTAACAAACCTCCTCATTGTCGTAAGTCCAAGTATTCTGGTTAATTAATAACAAATACCATGAATATATTATCGTTGATACATTTTTCACTATTCGTAATCTTGTACCTTACAGTTTATAGTTATGGAATTGAGCTTCACTTAGATCCTCAATCTGATTCAGCCTTTGGACTATTCACTCTTGACATCGAAGGTTCCAAAGGAAAAGTCAATGGCATTAAACTATCAAAAAACTATTCACCCTACAGACCTGGAGAGAAATATTTTTACCTTTTCAGTACTGAACAAAGTCTAGGACCCATTTCAAGAGTATCGATTTCGTGCTCATTTAAGAGAGTGGATTATCCCGACCAAATCATTCGGAATCCTACATTGACAATTCATCATCTTAAGCTCAAGTATTTGAGTAACATTGATCAAAGGTATTAATCATTGTATTCATTATTCATTCACTATAAATCTTGACACATTTGATTATTTTACTAATTTTGGAATCATTTTTACAATAGAATACGTGAAAACGAGTCCAGATATTTGTGTCCCAAATTTTTTTCAAGAATCATTTCCAATAATAGTCGATCGAGCCTAATTAACTGCCAATGAACTCGAATACTGCCAAATGATATTGACTTAATTCAATGAATCTCCTCCATTAAGGGTCCGGATACATAATAATCGCCAACAAAAACAATTTAATATCAATAATCAGTTAAAATGAAATGAAGAAATTGATTCAGAAACAAATCATGAATGGAAATCCCTCTGAAGTAAATAAAAAGGTCCAAACAATTAACTAATGAATGAACATTGGAGCAAAATTGTTGTTACTCTTGATTTCTTTTTGAAAAAGGAAAAAGTGACAAAAATCTTGATTCTTTTTTCTCTTTTCACAATTATCACTTTTTCTAAATCTAATTAATCATGATAATCTTATTCTCGATCTGAAATTGCCCAATGATTAAACAATTAAGTTACTAAAATGATTTCCAACTTCACTAGTTACAAATTATTACGATTTATTAACTAACATGATTGAAACTTGCGAACATTAAAAAGTGACTATTAACTAACAAATCTAGAGTGATTAAAATGTGATCATATTATCTAACAATCAACTAATCATGATAATAATAAACTAATAAATAGATAAACAGTTAATTGTAATAACAATTAATCTTTATTATACATATCAGAACTGAAGGACTTCGTATAAAAAGTTTCAAGGTCATTAAGGCCATTTCACGATAAACCCATCTAGAGGTCATTCGAAGGTTGTTCGCGTTGAAGGTCATTTGAAAAGAAAAATTTATCGAATTTCAAAGCTCTTTCAAAGTAGGCGCTTCTTTTTTTTCTTTAAATTCCAAATTTAAAAAGAAAGAGAAATTTGGGTCCGCCCATTTTTCGGTGACGTTCAACTTTTGATTCTTTTTGTTTGATCTTCGTTAATTTAAACATCTTTAACAATTAATTACCCTAATCAAGTTTTGTCCTTAAATTATTCTTAATGTTTCAATTGATTTACTTATCGTTAATCCTGTTAACTAATCATCATCATTTTTTTTATAAATCAATTTAATTTCAAGTGATGAAAAAGAAGAGAGGAAAAAAATTGAAGCTTTTGTTTCATTTACTTGATTGTTACTTTCAATATGAAATTATGATGTGTTACATGATTAAATAATTTCTCGCTAATCATCTAACTATATTACTCTTCTTCTTAAATTTATGACATTATCTCCAATTACTCTTTACTCTCTCTCTCTCTCTCTCTCTCAGTCTCTCCTTCCTCTTTCACTCATGAGAAGATGATGGTGGTGATTCAATGAGATTGTTCAATCTCTTTCTGATTTATTCCTAAAGTGCCAAGTTAAATTCTAGACTTTGATGTCTCTTGATTTCTGTGTTTATTTTAAGTGCCGTTCATTGTTACACTTAGTTGTTCACTCACAATTATTTCTGTTTAAACACAATTTCTATTTACCTTGTTGTCCTTTTATCTACCTGTTTACTTTCAATTCTTTCCAATCAAATCAGATCAAATCAAAAACCTTTTTTCCCTTTGATGAGCTTACCTTGTTTTCTTCAAACATTGATTGTTACACAAGAAAAGTAAAACGATATGGATGTAAAATTACAAAAGTTAAAAACTTATGGAACTCAGAGAGAGGTAAGTAACCTTTGAATCTAATCAGTTTTCATTGATTTGGCTAAATTGTTTCTATTAATAACTGGATATTGTCTTTTATCCCATTCTGTTCTATGTCAAGTTGGTGATATTAATTGTTGATTATTTTCTTTGTTACAGGATAAATCTGATCTACGAAAATCAACCAATAGTGTTTCTAGCACCAAAGGGTTTGCTTTTGGCTCTGATGATGTCAAATCAATTAGTCGAGGTATGTCAGTGTTGACAACAGTTTTGTTTGTTGCTGGTGAAAACGCTGGCGCCGGTCTATTAGCACTACCCCATACACTTAACAAGACAGGGTGGATTGGTGTTCCATTGATGATATTAATGTGCTTCGATGCAGCGATTGCTGGTTCTTTGATTGGAAAATGTTGGCTCATTTTAGAGGAACGTTGGCCTGAATATCAGTCCAATTGTCGGAATCCATATCCAGCGATTGCAAATATGGCTTATGGATCGAAGATGAAGTAAACTATCATTGATTATCTAGTTAGAATACAATTGTTTCAAATTAGTTTCGTACATATTTTATTGTTCAATGATAAGAGTAATTCATTTTAATGTTTCTTCTTTATTGCATTTTTTTTTAAATTTATATTATAGATCAATCGTCACTGTGTTCATACAGTGTAGCTCAGTTGGCTCATGTTGTGTCCTTCTTATGGTTTGTGCACAACTAACGCAAAGTTTAATCGATCCAAATCATAATCTTTCTTATGGACTTTGGATACTTATAATTGGTGCAGCAATTTGCCCGCTCATGTGGTTAGGAACCCCAGCTGAATTTTGGCCTGCCGCTGCCATTGCACTATCTACATCAACGGTAGCTGTTGTATTGTTACTTATTGAGATTTTTAAAGATTTTGTTAAAATGGATTCATTACCTGAGCCATCACCTGTTGATATATCAACAATTTCACTTGCTTTTGGCTCATTTGTGTTTGCATTTGGAGGGACAGGTCCATTTCCGACTTTTCAAAATGACATGAAAGAGAAAAACAAATTCACCAAAGCCGTAACAATCGGATTTATTAGTAAGTTAATCAAATTGGATACACCAGCACAATAAATTCACAATTTTCCTACTGATTTTCTTTTATTACAGTTTTAATCATTTTATTTTCACCATTGGCAATCATGGGCTATCTTACTTACGGCTCAAATGTCAGTACAAATATAATCAATTCCATCCCCAGTGGACTGAATCACACAATCGTCTCTATTTTGATGACTGGCCATTTATTTTTCGCATCTTTATTGATGATCAATCCAGCGCTTCAGCAAATTGAAAATAAACTTGACATCCCACATTGTGAGTATTTATGAATACAGAGATGGCTGATTGAGCGATACATTCATTTCTTCCCGATCAAAATCAATATTATCTAGTTAATCAAAATTTATCTCGAGAAAAAAAAACCACTTTGAAATTTATCACAATTTTAAGTACAACCTGTTGCTCATTTATCTAATTTATTTGTACAGCTTTCAATTGGAAACGAGTTGCTATCCGAGTATCGATGCTGTGTATTATATTATTCGTTGGTTTATCGATCCCCCATTTTGGAAAAGTACTTGATCTTGTCGGCGGATCAACGGCCACCTGTTTGGCCTACGTTTTCCCGCCTTTGTTTTATATAAAATTATGTTCGATGAAAAATTCATCATGGCCCGTCAGGTACATTGTTTAATAATCTGATTATTGCTAATTATTTGATAATCGACCTAAACAATAAAACTAATTCCTTTCCTTTTGTTTTTGCTCTTCTAGACGGATACCATTAATCAATAGATTGTATTATTATAAAATTATATTATTGGGAATCATTGGTGGCATTTGCGCTACCATTTCATCAGTAATCGCAATTTTAAGTCCAAACACTTTCGTGTTACCTTGTTACATTGATTTTAATTGCTCATACGAGTGAATTGATTTTAATCTAAATACCTGATTAGACGGTAAAATCAACAAAAAAGTGTGCAATCAATTAACTTTATGCTTTTTTTTTCATCAATTGTGATTTTTTAATTTCAACATTTCATCAACCATCTTTTATGTGCAAATCTTAAACTGAATTGAAAAGAAATTAAATTACTTCATTCAGTTGTAAATGTAATAACAACACTAATCACAGACTAGAAACAATTCTAATTGTTGAATTATCTGAATGATTTAAGCTAAATACACTAACGGTTTGTCATCAAAACCTTTAATATAATTTAATTGTAACAACATATGTTAAACAGCAACATTTAAAAGTGAATCGTAATCATAATTGAGGCAGAAAAAATTTGAAACAAAGGAAAACACAATTAAATCAACAATCAACAAATTAATCAAAGAGTATATAACAAAAGAGAGGATTTAAATTGTAATTATAAATAGTTGTTTTTTTTCACTTTCCTTTTTGATTAACTTTCACTAATCAAATGAAAATCCAGATTGTTTTGAACGTGTTTAACGACTGATTGACCAATGGTCAATTTAGATGATTGATATTTGATGGAAGTAATTTTTTTCTCAATGATCGATGATTAAGTAAATTGCCAGATAAAAACAGCAACAATTTACTAATTGTTGATGAATCTGTTCTGAAGGATTTCCCATGAACGAGCTTCGTCCATTAATTTCTGAGTCAATCGTAAATAATTTAACCAATCACCAGTGGTCAAGGATTCGTCCGTCGATAATGATGTAGATGATTCATCCAAGTTAATTGTCGAAGGTAAATTTGGATAATTAGGAATTGAAACTGACCTTTTCTTACCACATCCAGTGAATGCATTACAAAATGGCCTCTTCGCCATCGAGTGACCAGAGAGACTGTTAATTAATTGTTGTTGTTGTTGTGCTTGACCAACATCACGTTTAACCAAATTACCAGAGGTAAATGTTGATCCAATCAGGAAGAAGGTGATTACTAGAGTAATCAATTTGTTCATCATTCCAGTCATTGTATTGTAAATTGTTTAATCAGAATCTATAATTAATCAATGAAAATGTATTAATAGTTAATTACCAGAAGGAGATACTGGACAATTAGAGGACACACCTTGAAGGTAAATCATGATAATCATCTGGGAGGGAAACCTTAATGTCAACAATTTACTAATTATTTACAATTCTCATTATTATTATTAACCAAAAAGGTTAATTGTTTGACAATTTAACTTAATTGTTCACAAACAATAACCTTAGGCGTTTGTCCTTTCTTGATGTTTATCAAAAGTTATTAGATACAAAATATAATCAGACAAACTAATCATGATTAAGGTTAATTTTAAATCCTTTCATTATTTACTAATTTAATTTAATTGATTTGTTTCTTGTCATCTTGATCCACAATCTAATCATGATTGTAATTTAATATCAAATTACTAATGATGAGTTAATAATTTTACCATGATAACATTAATTGTTAACAACAGTTAACTTAATCAATTGGTTTACTCTAATTGTTGATCATTATGAACAAAATAATAATAGATTACAACTTATAAGTATCACAATTAATATCAATTGGATTGTTGATAATCAAATTAATTGATAGAGTTGTTTAATCAGTCAACAATTGATAAATCATATTGAAACAATCAAATTACAATCAAAACTTTTAAATAGTCACAATCAATTAAGGAAAAAGTAAAAAAAAAAGTTCAATCATAATTTTGATAATTCAAATTGAATTAATATCAAGATAAATCAATTTATTTGATTAGATGACAATCAACATAATGGCAAATCATCAAGTTGATATTTATTGATACTGATTCACAATCAGGATTGATATTTATTTGAATCAATCAATTTGATATTCAATTGATGATGAAAAGTAATCAACAACAATCAAATAAAAATGGAAACATCAATGATAAAAGTTAATTAGAAATCATGTTTTAACCTCTAATCAATTGATTGTTCACTTTGCTAAATCATTAACTCCGATATTTAACTAAATCCCTTTGATAATTAGACACTTTCAATCTTATAGGTTAGTTAATTGTTACCTGGCTGGAAAGTATCAAAAGAGTAACAATTTAAATCACAACCTTAACAATTATCATCTGATTTATGTTTAATTGAGTGATAAACAACAATCAGTGAATAGGAAACTAAGAAGCAATCAAATTATTAATATCAAACTGTTTGACTTTCAGACAACAATCAACTGATAATCAACTAATCAAGTTGTTCATAATTGTTGTGACAATTATCAAAATTACAACAATCAACTAAAAAAGGTCAACATATTAATACATAAGTTGAATGTGAAACCTTTTAATTGTTAGAGTTGATCAACAATCAATTATTATCATACAATAGGAATCAAGTTTGTTCATGAGTTGATGATTTATTTAATCAACATGATCAAAAAGTTATAGGGTTAAACTATCAAATTGTTGATTGTGATAATCAAGATTAATAATGATAATCAAAATATGGAGATGATTTAATTTAAATACCGACGGTAACTAAATTAACTAAATTTGTAAATAAATTTATCGTGACAATGTTATTTTTAAATCCAGTCTGAGTCTTTGTAAATTGTTTAAAATTAAATTACAATCATAAATCAGTTTAAATTTTCTGGGTTAAATTGTTTAATCCAAAGTTATTCTGATCATGATAATAACAATTAACTAATTTACATATTTGTCTCATTTTCAAATGTTGATAAAATTTATCAACGATAATTTAATTTAATGATCAACAGTTAATATAATAAATTATCAACTAATCATAATCAGACTAATCTACTAATTTAACTAATTTAGTCGTAATTGTTTATCTTTACCTAGAAATTGATTCAACTAATTGTTGCAAATGAACCAAGAGTAGACTTAATTTCATTACAATACAATCATTACACTTTTCTCAATGTAAGTAAATTTAATTGTATTAATTATCAATCTAAACAATTGTAGATGATTAACAAAAAGCAAACAATTAGCAAGCAATCAATTGATTTACTTACGTGATTGATTAAATCCTTTGGTGTGGAGGAAACAAAAGTTTGATTCAATTGTTGCGATCAACTTTTCAATCCCAGTTTGATAAACAACAATTTAAGAATTGTAAAGTTAATTAGTTGGACAAATTGGAAAAATATTGTTGGTAATCAATTGATTTGGATGGTCAACAATTAATAAGAATTTGATTAAATTGAATTGGCGATTATCTTATTTTAAGAGTTGCAGATGAAATTGAGACGCTTTTTATACACTGATGGCGATTTGTGAGTGAGGCTGAAGACAGAAGTGGGAGGAAGATAAAGATGATGAGGATGATAAAGAGGAAGAGAAATATGAAGGTGACAATAATTGTCTTTCTTTTACTCTTTCTATTTTTCCTCGGAAGTTTGCTTGATTATCATGATAACTTAAATTCTGAGTTGAAACATGATTCTGATTCTTATTCTGAGGCATGACAAGTAAATGCACTTGAATCTATTGCTGATCAGTTATTAGATGAATAATATTTTGCTTATCTAGTTGATTAACATTCAATTGCTTTTAATTGTATTATAATGTAAATGGTTTAGCTTCCGATGTTAAATTGTTCAATATCTTAATAACAATCAGATGAAACGGAATCAACAATAATCAGAGACACAACAAAAAAATTCAATTTCCTGGAAAAGTTTTACTCTCCAATTTGATTATAAATGATGATTATCAACAAAATAATTAATAAATTAACAAATGTTTGAGTTTTAATCATAGACAATTGTTTGACGATTATTATTATTATCAAATTGTAAACAGTAAATTACGAAATATGTTGATTGTTAACAATTACTTTCAAATCGTATCAATCAACTAATTGCTAAGTCTTCATCTGGATTCAGGTTGAAATGATAAAACATGAAAAATAATGGCAACAATTTGATGAAATGTTAAAAGTCAATTTGATTGACCAAATGAAGTGAAAATTAATGATTAAAATGATTCTAATTAAATTGATTATCATGAGATTAGTGGGGTAAATTGTTGCTCGAATCGGGAATCTGTTCCTGATTCCCTGTTGATTGTTAAGAATCAGAATCAGAAATTCTGAGAGATGAATTAAGTTGAAAGAAAAAGAAAAAAAAATGATTAACTTTTCTTGTTAATTCTTAATTTCTAAACAATCGAACAGCATTTAATTTCAATTCCTTGGGAAGTCTCAGCATTTTAATCATCATGAATAAGGAAGCAAATTGAGATTCCAATTGTTTTCATTGGTAATTCACTTCAATTGAGAATCAAAGTTAATTACTAACAATCAACAGGTTTGTTTTCTGCTCAATGACAACAATGGGAGAGAGGAAATAAAAGTTGATAAAGTCAATAATCTTAAACATGATTAAGATTCATTTCTCTGTTTTGATTTATATAACAATAGGTTAATGACTGATTGTTATTATTAGAATTGAAATTATAAAGATAATTATTGGTAAACAATTAACAAATCCAAACAGAAATTGGGTCATAATAATCCATTAAAATCCATCGGATTTGAATTAAAAATAACAATGAAACGGTCAAGATTATCAACTGATATATTTTAATGGTGAAGTTCATGATATTTAAAATTGATTGCACGTTGTTGATTAACTAATTGTAATAGAAAGCTGATTGTTTAATGATAATTTAAGAATCATAAGTTATAATGTAATCGATCATTGAAAAAGTTACATTTTCGTCGTTAATAGATCAAGTTGATTCGTTGAATTTTGATTTTCAGGATCAGATTTTTTTTTCTCCGTGATAATAATAAATGAGAAATCAATTAACAAATGAGATTATTGTATAAATGATCAGGTAGTAATTAAGATTGATAATTGATGTATATTGACTGTCTTTATCCGCAATGTTTGTACTTAGAAATCAACTTATTTCTTATGAATCTTTTGTGTTAATTAAATAACAATTAGAATGAGAAATTGATGGAAACCATGATAATCGGCCTATTTAACTGTATTCATTTCTACGTATGTTCCTGTTTAATTGTAACAATTAAGTCCAAGGAGAAATGTAGAAGAAGAAGAAAAAAATAATATCACAATTAGATAAATGATAATAATCAAGGTTGACGAAAGTTAATTATGAAATGAATTGGGAATCGGTAACCACAGGTTGACACCAATCGTTGTTAATGTTGTTAATATTGATTGTAAAGTATTAATTGTTAGTTAATTGATAAATTTTCTAGACTGTTCCTCACTTTCAACTTCAAACGATTGTGCTGGCCAATGAAGACTAATACAAATTACATATATCCAAGAGCCGACGATTCCTCCGATATGAGGGGCAACCAATGGAAGCCAAAAGTAATTGTAACCACGTAAACTGTTAACAATTAGAGGGAACAATTAAATTTCCACCCTGTTAATTTAACAAGAAATGTTTTCCATTTACATCCAAAGACTTTGAGTTTACAACCACCTGTTAAATCATTCACGATAATCAAGTAAAGATACTTTTGATCAATCAATCAGTTGACCATTTTAAGAGACTACATCAGTTAAATGAGTGGACAATACTTATTATCATATCTCTGGGTCAATTGTATCTCTCATTGATTATATTCAAGTATTTAAAAAGTGGTTGTAAACTCGAAGTCTTTGGCTGTAAATCGATATAACTACTTACGAGAAAACTTCACCGCCATATCCAACCAGGGAGGAGAAAAGTCTTGGACCGAAATCTCGAGCTGGATTGATCGGAGCACCGCAATTGAATCCGAAGGCGAAAATCATCAAAGACAAATCAGCAATTCCAATCGCTATTGGAATTAGTCCTTTGGGACAGGCCATGTTTCGTTCATCGGTGATCGCTTGGATGATGAGGAGAAACAAAGAGACACAGATGACCTGTTTTCGAAAGAAAAAGCAAAACCATGTATTCATATTAGCAAGAGAAATAAACAATTAAATCGATAGATGAATATAGGAAATAGAAATAAATTGTTCCTCTTATTATTGAAACCTAACAATTAACTTTCTTGATGATGGTTAATCATAAACAGTAAGAAAAAGCTTAGGCGAGACTCAGTAAACAAGGGAAACCATTTTGATTGTTGGTTACATTGATTTTGATTCATTTTTTTTATGAGTTCATGATATAAATGATATTGTGATTACCTGGTCAAGGAAACAGGTGCCAATTGAAACGTCAGGCTGGGGGAAAGTGCCGAAGATACCTGCCGTTGCATTTGAGCCTTCGGTTTGTAAATCAATGCCAAAATTTGTGGTGATCGCTTCAATGTAGACAAAGTAAGTGACCATTGCACCAAAAAATGACCCAATATATTGAGCGGCAAAATAATGAGGTACTTTGAGCCAAGACAATTTACCAATTGCTGCCATTCCTAATGTTACTGCTGGATTAACATGTCCCCCTGATAGTTAATTTAGATAAACTGATTGAATCAAATGGAATCAATGAACATACAAATCAATTCAGAAACAACAATTACCTGATACACCACCAGAGACATAAATTGATGCTGTTAACGCGAGGCCCCATCCCCATGGTCCAGTTAATCCACTGACCGGTCCATGTTTAGAAACAGCTGATGCTGCATTAACACAACAGCCTAAAGTCTTAATTAAGATTAACAAATGAAATTAAAACACAATTAACATGGAAAAAACTTCAAAATAAATCCACATCTATTATATTAATATTTCTGATCAAAGTATAACAATTTACTCAATTTCCAGCAAAAGTTTCGCGATGTTGATGATGAAAAAAGTAAAAATCTAAATGTTAACCAACAATTAATTAATTAATCAATCAAATTCATTACTTATCTATGATATAATTAGTTAATCAACGGACTGACCAGTTAAGATTTGAAGTGTTTGCACTTTAGAACTGGAAAAATTGGAAAAGTTTGATTGGTGAAGAAAAAAATTCTAATTGTCAAAGTTAAATTTGGATTGAAAACTAATCGACAATTAAAGTTAATTATCAAGGTTGAAAAACAATTACAGAGGCAAAATTTGATTACATTTGTTGGCTAATCATTTGAAGACCAATGGAAAGTAATTGTAAACATATCGTCTCACAAGTAACAGTAATTAAATGAATCGCTCTTGATGGAAACTGAATTTGTTGATTGTAATCAAATGAATTAAATGACGATACTCACAGTTAATATAAAAGTTCCCAAAAATTCAGCTAAAAATTCACGAATGACTGAACTTTCAGTTCGTAGGTCAACCATTTTTAATCACTGGGCAAATGATCACAATTATAATGGTAACAATTAGCTAAATGTTCAACCACCAAATAAATTTCAACAAGTAAATGGTAGAAACTGTTAAATCGTAATCATCATCGTCATTAACAATTAACAACCAAGGGCTAATCAACAGAATCAGCAGAATCATTTGTTCACCATCATCATCAATTTAATCATCATGATCATCATTATCATCATGATAACAATTATAAAATGTGTAACAAACAATCAATAACAATCAACAATTACGGAAATGAGATTGCATTTGCAATAATATTAACTTCTAGAAATTAATATTAACAATCAATTGTAATTTAATAACTATTGAAATTTTCACCAGGAATAGTTAAATACAAACACTTATGAACAATTAATTAATTTAGACTTGCAAATATTGTTAATATTTGAAGTAATTGTTGTAAATCAATTGTAATTAAGATAAATAATTAGCGCATCGTGAACATGAATTAAATTTTTGACTACAACTAATTATCAAACATGTAAAGTCAGTCACAATTGAATTAAGGTTAATCTAATTGTTACCGTTATTTGTTTACCTTGATCACAAGTTTTGTTCATTTAACTAATGATAATTAATTATAATTGTAACCTTTTTTCAACCTGTAATTTGCTTTGTCATATTAATCATTAGCAATTGTTTGCTTAATCAAATTGTTCATGTTGATAATAAGTAACAACAATCAAATTATTTGATATTTACTACCAATCGTTAAATTGTTTGGTATGTGAGTGTGTAATTGAATCAATTCAGTTTAATTGTGATCACTGAATCAATTTGAAATTCCCAATTAGTGTCACAATTACTAAATCTTTATTTTTACGAGAAAATTGTGAAAAAATGTTAATCATTACAAATTAATCGTAATGGTTGATAAATATCATTGTTTAATTGTCAATCAAGATATTATTACAAAAGTTAATCAATTAATAGTATATAAAAGTACAAGAGGATTTACATAAATTATAAAGTTAATTGTTGGGGTACTTTGATTGTGGTCTAAAAAGTAGGCAATTTGAGTTAATTGTTGGTTGAGAGAGCAATTAAAATGAGTGGTGGGTTGATTAATGATTTAACAAAAGAGTAAATGTAATCAATGATCAAGATGATAATGATTAAGCAGAAAATTAGAATCAGAATCAAGAATTTTGATTGTTGTGAGATCGAAACAAAATTTTGGGGAAAAAAAGATCATTGATATTTGATTAAATTGTGAGATTATAATTAATTGTGATCAGGAAAAAATCAGTCAATCAAGGGGAAAATCAAATAAGGAAGTAAGTAATATGTCTAAATGATTAGGCAGTGATTTAAGAGTGATTAAAAACTGAATTAATCAAATGATCATCAAAACAATGATTAGTTATCCTCTGCACAATTAACAGTGTAAATTGTTTGGGTCACTTCCTTAA
The DNA here is from genome assembly GCF_014898815.1 of Panonychus citri. Classification (NCBI taxonomy): domain Eukaryota; kingdom Metazoa; phylum Arthropoda; class Arachnida; order Trombidiformes; family Tetranychidae; genus Panonychus; species Panonychus citri. The sequence goes on along the minus strand of NW_026515502.1, from coordinate 216,210 downwards.
ATTAAGTTAAATCATTTACAAACAACAAATACCATTGATTGTCATTTGTAAATGAAGTTAAATCAATTGTTTAAAGTTGATTTCAATCACAATTAAATTGCAAAGGTTACAAGAGGACAATTAGCAAATTGTTGTACAATCAGTGGACAGTATTAAGAGATATATAAATAGAGAGATATAAATATTAGAGGGAGAAAATTTTGAACAGTAGCCAAAAATTATTGTTGTTGTTTGATTAAGACGATTAAATGAATTGATTAATAATTAAGATGGAATAGTAAAAAAAACCTTTGAGAAAGTTTTAAATTAATCCAGTGATATAAATCCAATTGGAAATTGTTGCAATGAGATCTCCATTTGCTGCTGTTTGTTAATTGTGATTATTGCAAATATTATTATTCAATAATAAATCAAAAGTTTGGTTAATAAGATGATAAATAAATCATATGTAAAATATATACACAGTAAAGTGCATTATATTTATAAGTGCATATGAAAAAAAAATGAATGACTTTTAATGATGATGATGATAATCATCATTTGAGCAACAAAAAAAGTCATTGAGGTTTTGGTGGGTGAAGATGAGGAATCAAAAGGCTATCCAGATTTTTGTTAACAGGTCAAAGGTTACGTTTAATGTACATTGCAAATGCAACTGATCCCAAAATAGCACAAACAGTAACTGCAGTTCCTTGGACAAAATCTGAGATCACTTTGTTCTGGATAAAAAGATGGAGGAGAAAAAGAAAATATTAAAATATCAATTGTCAAGAGAGAAAAGAGAGAGAGAGATGTTGCAAAATGCATTTATAGAAATTTGCAATCAACTAACTTCGTACTTTTTTATGTGAACAATCAAGAAAATGAGAGTATTTTATTTGTAACAATGATCATGTCTGATAAATTTGCAAAATTTTGATCTGATTGTAAAGTGTTAATTGTTTGGATGATAAGGTTTATATATTTATGTATTTGTTTAACCACAACACAAGTTAAAGTGAAGTGTCAAAGTCCTGAATAGGGTTTCCCTGGACGGGGGAGAGCGGGAGAGGTCACAATAATAGAATATATTGTAAGAGTGAGTGTGTATATAGATGATGATAAAGTTATTGTAGAGGTTCTGGTTCCCAGGTAAGGTGTAAAAAAGATGTAAACAGGCCCTTAAATAGAGAGTGGGGATAGAGAATCATCTAGGTTCCAGAGTAGAAATTGCCTTAAGGCGAAACAGACTCAAGACTATTAGGTTTGTCTTTTCTTATTCATCTTCATCTTCATCTTTATCATCATCATCATCTCCTTCTTCTTCTTTAAATGCTACTTTTTTTCTAGCTGATTTTCATCTTCCATCATTAATCTTCCCTCTTTTCATCATCATCTCAAGTTTTCTTGTCTTCTCCCTACTCTTTTGATACAAATTGACTGATTGATAACATTATCATCATGAAATAATTATTTTCCTTTTTTTATCATCATCATCTTCATCTTCATCTCCACCATCATAATAATCCTCTTCTTCCTCCTCCTCCTTCCTCCTATTTATTGCAACTTTTTTTTCTGACCATTGAAATGAACTCTTTCCCCTGCTGCATGATTATTATTACATGTTGACTGTTTGGTGATCATTAAATGAAGCAATTAGTTTATTGCACTTACCCAACCTCCTTGACTTCGGACCCAGGAGCAGATATGATTAAAGATGAATTTGATTGTCCATCCAATGAGTTGATGAAAGTGGACAATTGGACTGGACGAGTATGCACGAAGGGCAATGTCCGAGCAGAAGTAGAAAAGTACAACAATACCTTCACGGGTTATGCGATTATCGGGAAATAGTTCACGAAGCATAGCACTGAATCTATCGTAAGAATCGATTCTTATGTTGACCTGAATGATTAATAAATGAGATGATGAGTCAGAAAAAAAAGGAATTACCATTAATAAGAATTAACTTTTAAGGTGAAAAATATGGGCAAATATATTAATTGCAATCATATTGCCAATAGAAGAGCAACAATTGATAAAATTGATCACAATTAACTTACACTTTGCGCTCGTCGACGGATAATATCCCGTTCTCTTGATGCCTCAAATTGAGCAGCGATTCGTCTTAAGTCTTGACCAACAGTGGCCATCATTTGTTCAGCATAGGCCTCGTATTGACTAATTAAAATGAACAAAGATTCAAATTGTTGTAAAATGCAAACATTAATGCAAAGTAGAAATCAATGGATAAGAAAAAGTTGTGAATGTTACAATTAACCGTTGAAAGATGATACAATTAATCAAAGGAAATTGCAAACATAAATTGTTTACAATTAAAACTAATTTCGATGTTAGTAAACAATTGCAATAAAGGTAATGATGATTGTTGAAAGTGTTAAAAATGGTTAACCTAAATTTGTCTAATGATATAAAAATTGCAACAATTTAATAATCAATTGGCTTGGTGAATGCAATATAGTCAAATCAATTGAAATGATCTGTGAATTTTACAATATTGCAATTAAAAGTTGCAAATGCAAAATAACAATTAGAAAATCATTAAAAATTCTCTGAAAATTAGATAATAGGAATAAGAATTGACTAGTGATAAATTTCATTCTTACTTGAGGATTTCAAGTGATGAATCCTGAGGAGGTTGAATACCTTCATTATTAAAGGTACTACGAAAGGCATCAGTTAAAAGCACCTGAGCTGTGGCGGTTGTTTCATCATAAGGTACGACGATTTCCTCAGGGGAAGATCCACCACGAGTGATGTATAATTGCTGTTGACCTGAGTCACATTTTTCGATTCGAATTCCAATGGCCATGATGATGGAAGAATCATGAAAAAAAGTTCACAAAACTTGGAAACAAATAATTCACAGAGGCACAGAAAAAAAGAGATGATGAAGAGACAAAAAGAAAAACGAAAACAGAAAATGCAAAATGCAAATGGCGGAAAAGAAAAAAACGAACCAAGGAAGTGTCACAATCGCTCGTCAACGTAGAAAACAAAATGACAGTTAATTAAGAGATGGTGGTAATCATAACAATCAAGGTAATAAGAATAAAAAAAGAAGACAAAGAAAAAGTAAGAAGATGAGTAAGATGAAAAAAAGACAGGGTTGAAAAAGAGGAAAAGAGAAATGAAAGAGATGAGTGAGTGAGAGAGAGAGAGAGAGAAGATAAAGAGTAAGAGTAAGAAAGGGAGAATTGATAACAACAGAAAGAGTGGGAGATGTAAACACTGGACAAAGCTGAGTCAAAATGAGAAGAAGACAGAGAAAAAAGTAAGAGAAGATAACCTTGGAGAGAGAAAGAAAAAAAGAGAGTAAGAAGATAATCTCTCTTTTTCTTCTTCTCCCTTAATAATTTTGTTCCACAACAAAACTGGTTTAACTCTCTTTTCCTTAATTGTAATAGTTTATTTTGATTACCTGTTGCTGGAAATTAACTGTAAATTGAATCACATAGGATAATGTTCACTAATTGTGATAATTAAAAATAGAGAAAAAGAGAAATGTTGATTAACATAAAGTCGATGAAGATCATAAGAGTCACAAGATCTTTTTCTAAATGTAAACAAATAGAAAAGCAACAGTAGCGACTCGAAGAAACAAAAGGAGAGAATAGAAAATAAAGAAAAGAGAATAGAATTTTTTTTTATTCGATTTAATTTTTTCTTCTTCCATAATCAACTGATCCATTTGATAACAAGATGATTAATTAGGATTTTCAATATTCTCACTATATGTTAATTGTTTTATCTTCAATCATGTGAGATTTATGAGCTAATAGTTTGATCTTTTTTTTTGTTCTTTTCTTCTTCTAAGTTGGTTGATTAGCCTTTCTAATCATGTTTATAGTCACAATTATGATTATTATCCAGATTGTTCTGGACCCTATTTTCATTAATCATTGACACATGATTGTTAATCATCTGATTGTCACTTGATTGTCAAAGTAAATTGTTCACTTTTGTGCATTATTGTTTACACTTCTATAAGATGTAAAGTTATCTTATGTGAGAAAAAGGATAATCTATATTGATGGGATTAGATTGTTGAAACATTGTTGAAATCATAATCTATATGATTGTTATAAACATTTCCCAAAATTTTAACATCCAATCTAATTAAAATTAAGTGTAAAATTAAATTAATTGCAATTGGCAGTGAAGGGGAAAGTTGATAAAAGTTGTCGCCTTGTAACATGGAAAATGAATCTGTAACCTCTTCACTCCTTTCCAACGGTTGGTTTATAAAGGGACAATTACTAAATTGTTACAATTAGAGAATAATAAATTCAATTGCAACAATCGATTGAAACAAAACAATAAGATCACAAGAAAAAAAATAAACAGAAAACCAAAAAATCTCAAGCAAATGGAATCATTTCAAAGTGTGAAAAAGTGACCGTTCATCCCAAGAATTAGTTCAATTAGATTAATTGATAATTCCAATTGATAATCAATTTGATAATCAATTGATTAAAGATAAATGTGATTAAAAATTTGTCACATTTCAATGAAATGATTTCATCAGAAATCTGTTTGTATCCTTGGTAACCAGTCGATCGACTGTTGAAAAGACGAAACAACCAATAGAATTGAAGAGAAGTTGAATTTGAATTTTCGGTTTGGTTAGTCGTTCTTGTCTCTTTGTATTTCACTTTTTAGTCTCGGACACTTTAGGTTGGTTTTAACTCTGTGATTTTTATTTCTATTTAGTTAATTTACTTCATTTTATCTAATTATCTTAATCTTTTTATCTTCGATTCATCTAATCAGCATGTCCAATACTAGTTTCTTTTGGGAGTTTGCTTGTCCAAAATATGTTGATTTCACTGATTCAAAAGTATTGGAATTGAATGGTGACGAGGTTGATTCTTATTTTGGTAAGTTCTTTTTCAATTTATTATTACTTTTTTTAATTGTTCTTTTTTTTAATCTCAATTATGAGTAGAAGATTCTTTTGCTATGTTTCTGTTGATCATTCATTTGTTACATGTAATTCAATTATGTTACATGCTTTTGGTTTTTTTGTTAACCGTCGTTGATATTAACACGTTTCTATTTTCGTTTATTTTTCCATTTTTGAATTTATGTTTATTTTATGGTTAAAATTGTCAATTGAATTGTTAATTTGGATAGTATAGATTTTTGATTTGATTTGTATTTCTATTTAAGTGTCTCTGATTTATGATATTCTAATCTTCACTTGAATCGTTTGTCAACCATTTTCTCTTTGTCTTCAATTTTTTCTTTCTCATCAACCGTTTTTTTTTCTCTCTGTTCGATTTATTTTTTTTTTAATATTAGATTTGGAACACGAATTTAGCTTTCAATCTAATTTAGGTGAAGGGCTGAAAGTTGAATCTTTACTAGCTGAAGTTGATAAAATGGCCTCTCCTGTTGTCTCGCCCGTTCGACCAGCGAGCTCATCATCCAACTATCGGACCCCAGATGGTAGTAGAAGTGATCTTGAGTCTGATGATGTTTTCTATACGACAAGAAAATCTTATTCTCTACGAGAAACTGAGTGTAGAAGGTTAACTCAAATTGGTGCTTCACCCTACAGAATCCCTGGAGGGACTACTACCAATAAAAAGAAGTCACGAAGAACACCTCTTCAGCCAAGACTCATTGAAGAAAATGCTAAACAAGTCGAGGAAGAAGAAATTCTAGTTGAAAATTTGAAGAAAGCTCTTTTCTTGGATGACGAGAATGAGCCAGTTAAACAAAAGGACGAAAATGGTAGACCTGAGCCATCGAAACTTGAGCCGATCCAAGAGAAAGAGAACTCTTTCAACAGCCCTTCGAATGTAGAAAAATCGGTTATGGATGTCACTCAGAATTCAAATGATTATTCAATGGAATTAATGGCTGTTAGTCAAGATATTGTTACCGAATGTGTTTCTAATGTTTGTTCTTCTGAAAATGACGACTCGATGTCACCTTTACGTCAACAATTGAATGATTCTGTTGAGAAAACCATTGAAAAATCCTCTGTTATTGCGATACCTGAGGAATCTACTGCTGCTCACACTGAAGTTGTTACTTCAGCAGTCGGTCAAGAGGATGTTTACTATTCCGCTGTGGATTTTAATATTAAGAACACAGAAACTGCAGAAATATTGGAAACTAATTTAGAAAAAGAGACAAATGTTCTTGAAGAGAAAAATCTTTCAACTAAAGTTATCCAAGAAGAACATCAAGTTGAGGAAATTGTTGCCGAAAGCTCTGCAAAATGCATCGATGAAAAGGAAGAGGAAAAAGAAAGTGATTCCAAAATTCATCAAAACATTCCAGAGATTCGTGTAAGTCCACAGATCGCCAATAAATCTGCCTCAACAAGTTCCGATGAAGGTTACAGTAAGTCAAGTGGTGGACTTAATTCTGATAGTTGTTGGACCGATGTAGATGATGAAAACGTTCCTGGTACCAGTGCACCTCAAGAAAGACGTCGACGACCGTTAAGACGGGAAAGTTTTGTTAAATCATCTGCAACCCTTGCATCAACTGTTAAGAAAGTCGATCCTCAGAAAAAATTGTACCGACTATTATCCTACACAGCACCACCAAGGAATAAATACCGTTCATTAGCTGAATTATCTCGTGACTTCGAAACAAAGATTCGCGCTTATACTCCATCCAATTTGAAAACAACGAAAGCGCATTGGACTCCAACCAAACCAGTCTCTCCAAAATTGACGGCATGTAAAAGAAAGCGAACTCTGACCTGTGTAAGTCACAAAGAACAAGAAGAAAATATCGCTCAAAGTATAAAGAAAAACACCTTTAAAGCAACGCCTTTCAACAAGAAAACATATCTTTCAACCGTCAACGTCGGTGTTAAGAGGGTTGACCCTAAGCCAACCACTAAGCCAATTCCTTTCTCCTTCCGTAGTGAGAAGCGACTCGAAGCTCGTAGATCCAAAGTTCCAACTGATCTTTTCAACAAACTCACTTCCCAATCAGCCAGAAAAGGAAAATAACTCACCTTAAATGGCTCTGCTCTCTTTCAGCAAAATTTATTTTTCTTCAAATTAACTTTCCATAATGTATATATTCAAAGTGGCACAAGAAAATTAATTTTTTTTATTATTCACCTCACCATCAACAACATCACCAAAATCACATGAAAAGAGTTTAACAAAACCAAAACAATCAAATCTAATTGTAACTCAAATCAATTGGACTTGAGCCTCGAATTACTCTCACATTTTGAATCAGTAGAAGGATAATTTGATTTATGATTTTCAAGAGCAACATACAAACTATCATTTGAAATAATCTTTTCTCTAATTATCCTTTAATTGTGAACATAATTTACGATCTGTTCTCTTCATTCATAAAATTTAACTGATTCAATGTAATTCAAATGACTGTGTAAACCAAAATGGTTTTGTCACTTTAAACATCATGATACAATTGTCACTCTACATCAATTCATCTAATTGTCAATCATCACCAACAATTCACATTTTAACCAGTTACATTTAAAGGGCTAGAAACAAAATGGACAATTAACTTGTTGAAATTACTGCGAATTAAATTAGACAATTAATCAAAACTGACCAACTTTTCACTTTAATTTTTCCACTAATCACTTCAAGTTAATCAATTTTTCTTAAACAGGTCAAACATTGATTTGAAGTTAATTTGAGTTTTCACCTCTCTAATTAACTATTGGCAATTAACCGGAAAATAATTGTAAGTTGAAGATAAATGAATCAACTTTCATCCGGTACAATTGTGTATCAATATAAACAATTAATTTACATAGTTAATGATTAAATCATTTCAATTTATAATCGTGGACATTTGGTAAGTTACATTTCCTTAATTTCGTGAAAAGTTTTAATCAATATAATGAAGAAGGTTGAAATAATCAAAGAATTAGAGTTAAATTAAAATGACGAAATTAAGAGAACTAAATTTTTGATTTGATTCTCTAAATTGAGAAATTTAATTTCAATATTTGATTGAGAGAAATTAAGAATTGTGAACATAATGACAATTAATTCCCACATAATAAGAAATGATCAGAACAATTAAGAATCAAGTTTCATTGAAGCTGATCATTTGATTCTCTCTGGTTACAAATCGCAATTAAATTCTTGATAACCATGTTTCCTTTTGTCTTTGATTATTAAAAGTAAATGATTGTAATTTTCAATTAAAATTTTTCACAATTTAAAGAAATGTTGACTTTATTTATATTTATAGAGTAATAATTATCACGAAAATTTTTTTTGATCAATTTTTGCTTTTTCATCCATTGATAAATGGTAAATATTGGATTTGAGTTAGATAATTGTTCACTATAAAAAAAGTTATGATACATATCGAAAGTTAAATCATCGCCAGGGTATATCAGAATAATTAATTGGTATCATCACGTTATTTGTTTTATCACTTAATGGTTGCAAATTAATGAAGTGTTAATTTCTAAGATTTTAATATCTTGAATGTTTACTCTGTCTTTTCCTCTTTCAATTTATCCTTTGTACAGAGATTAGGCTTTGTGTTGTTATAGCCTCGCTAATTGTTGTGGTAACTGCGTTTTTTTGTGCTTCAAGATGAAAAGGAGGAAGATGAAGATAATTGATGTTTCATGATATATTGATACTGTAAGAGGTGCGTGATCGATATTCAGTTGGAACAGCAGAGAGAGAGAGAGAGAGAGAGAGAGAAAAGTAAACAGGAAAAATGATGAAACATATTGATGATTAACGCTTATCATGATCATTTGGTTAGATATTGTTGATAAACGATAGCACAAACGACCATTGTTAATGTGATCGATGTGAAAGTATATTTAGTTCCTTTATCGAGTAAAGAAAAGATGAGACTAATTAAGGCACTTTGCTCCTTTCTTTTGGTGACAATTGAACGGGGTTTGAACTTTTGTAGGGATTTAAGTTTCTCGGGAGGATATTTGACAAATAGCTCTTTTGATTGGATGATTAAATCTTCAATTGGTAGATCATCTTCATTTTCCAATATTCCACAAAGATATTGATGTACAATTGACATTTCACAGTCGAGCTTTAAGATATCATCTTTTTTATAAAGTACGATGGCGGTTGAAAGGTAAATCGGTAGGAGAGGATCGTCAGCAAGGAAAAGGTCAAATAAACGTCCAACTATTTTGTAATCACGGAAAATGTGACTAAACCAAGTGATTACCCAGGATAAAGCAAAATAGTGCCCACACCAGATTTATACATAAAATCGCCCAATTGTCCATCTTCTTCATCGATCATGATTAAAATAAATTCCATTAGATCAGCAGTGGTTTCCATTGTTTTCTCCATGTGTTGCGTTAAATGGGTCCGAGAGATGGAATCGACAACATGGAAAGCCATCTCTTCACCCAATATGAGTAGGAATGTGACACAAATATCGTGATAACCTTGATAATAGTAGAGACTAGGGTTTTTGATGAGAACCCTCATGATTAGTTGGATTAATTGTTGCTGCATGGAAAGTCTTTGAGTTTCTTCAATACTTGGAGGAAATCTTTTAAGTGATCGGTTAACATCGAGTACAACTTGGGTATAGAAGGGATGTTTTTCCATTTCTGTGGTATCAGGACGAGGAATAGTCTCAATCGTATCAACACCCACCAATTTAGGCCAAGCAAATAATCGCAAGGAGTCATTGATCAAACCAAGTTTTTGTCGTGCTAAATTGGTGTGAGAAAAAAGTAAACAAAATATAGAAAAACAAAGGAAAAGGTAAGAAGAGAAACAAAAATTAAGACGTAAAATGAGATTGACATTGGATAATGAGGAATAATTATACAAACCTGCACGTTTAAGACCAGTTATATTGGATGAAATGAGACATTTAATGATAGAACCAATTTTAGGCTGTTCGGTTAGTGGACTTTTCCTTCTTGATTTATCTGAAGTTGATTGAGTGTCAAGCTCTTTGTCACAGAGAATCCAAAGATCTTTACCACTTACATCACTGCTTGTAAGACTTTGAATATCTGCAATGGTCTCCTCATTATCACCATCGCCATAACGTAAATTACTTGGCAATGATTCAAATTTTTGTAACAATGATTGGGTCAAATTATTATTAACCAGAGATGAATCATTTTCTTCATCACCAAGATCCTCAAAAGAGGTTGACGAAGAGCACATATCAGTCATATTCACCTGATTCCTTTATTCTTGTTTAACAACAAAAACAACAACAAAATAGAAAGAGAAAGAAAGGAAGGAAGAAAAATAAAAGAAATATATTATTAGTCAAAACAAAGAGACAAAAATATAATAATAACAAAAAGAAAACAAACAAAAACAAAACCTATGACATAGAGAAGAGAAATGGAAACAAATAAAAGAGAATCAATTTTATCAATGATTAGAATTAATTAGTTTACCTTTTTAAATGAAGATCAATAATCTTAACGTGATGGCAAACAAGCAGAATAAGATAATTAATAAGAATAAAGATTAAATCAAAATGGTGATTAGTAAATTGTTAAAGAAATAAAGAGTTAATTTGATTTCTTGTTTTTCCAAAACAAGTTTCAATCTGAGAATCGATTCGATTCGATATATTCGGTTTACTCTGTTCGATGTATCGATCGGTTGCTGAGTTTCTCCTTCAACTAAACGAAGTCAAATCTCACCTTCAGACAAATAACAAGATTAGAATAATTAATTTCTATCTTAATTAATCCAGTTTATATTTTATATTTTTCTTTCTTTTTTCTTTAAATTAGCAAATTCCAATTAAATTTAATCAAAATGATTAACGTTTGCAGGACTATCGTAAGTATTTATCTGCGAGTTTTTAGTTTTCCATTGTGAATTTTTTTTCTTTTTTAACATTCAACCCAAACCATTGGTGTTATTTTTTTAGGTTTTATTTTCATTAGAATTTTATTTTGTTCTTTTTTTTTGTTTCAATTTGATTGATTAATTGTGAGTTTTTTTTCGTTTTTTTTCTCTCTCATGTTCTCTGTTTATAGAGAGGTACTTTATTCTCAGCTGCTCGTCAACTTAGTGGCCTACAATCATCAAGAAATAATACAACAGTTACTTTGATTCCTGGTGATGGTATTGGACCAGAGATTTCCAAATCTGTTCAAGAGATTTTTGAAGTTGCCAAGGTGGAATTTCACTTATAACCTTTTTCTTCATCTCTCTGTCTATATTTTTACTCAATGATTTTCTAAAAATGAACATGTATTGTTTATCTAGGTGAATGTAGATTTTGTCTAAATTATATTTTCTCTTTTTTCTTAGGTTCCCATTGAATGGGAAATTGTTGATGTTACTCCGGTCAGATATCCGGATGGTAAATATGGTATCCCAACCAAAGCGATAGAATCTTTTCTCAAGAATAAAATTGGTTTAAAAGGACCTCTTGCTACACCAATTGGTAAAGGACATAGATCTCTCAACTTGGAAATTCGAAAGTAATCAATCTTTTTCTTTGGCATCCCTTGACACTACTGTTCTATTCACCTTTCTAATTATTCTATTTTTCATTCTATTCTCTTCCAACAGAGTTTTTTCACTTTATGCTAATGTGAGACCATGTCGTTCAATCGAAGGCTATCAAACTCTGTATGATAATGTTGATGTAGTTACTATTAGAGAAAACACTGAAGGTGAATACAGTGGTATTGAACACGAGGTAAATCAATTTGATGAAATTTATTTGGAACATTTATCTAAATCATTACTTCAATCTATTAATACTTAACCATTTTTACTTCCATGTATTACAGATTGTTCGTGGTGTTGTACAGAGCATTAAGCTCATTACCGAACCTGCAAGTCGTCGAGTAGCTGAATATGCTTTCAATTATGCCAAAGCTAATGGACGTAAAACTGTCACCGCTGTACATAAAGCTAATATTATGTTGGTTTAGATGCAATTTTTTGATTTGATCTGTGAAATTGATCCATTTTTTCTTTGTTTTTCACACAATTCTAGGCGTCTTTCTGATGGTCTCTTCCTTCAATGTTGCCGAGAAGCAGCTGAAAAACATCCTGAAATTAAATATAAAGAAATGTATCTTGATACTGTTTGTCTAAATGTAAGTTTAATCATCTAATACATAGATGACTTATAATTTCATTTTAATTTCAAACTATCTTCTATCAATTTTATTAGATGGTTCAAGATCCAAGTCAATTTGATGTTCTGGTCATGCCAAACCTTTACGGTGATATTTTGAGTGATCTGTGTGCTGGTCTAGTTGGAGGTCTTGGTCTAACTCCCAGTGGTAACATTGGTAAAGATGGAGCTGTTTTTGAATCTGTAAGTAAAATCAAATGAGAACAATTGAAAATAATAACTTAATTCTTTTATTTTCTCAATTCAATCAAAAGGTTCACGGTACTGCCCCTGATATCGCTGGTCAAGATAAAGCCAATCCAACTGCTCTTCTTCTCAGTGCTGTGATGATGCTTAGATTCATGGATCTTGCTGACCATGCAAATAACATTGAGAATGCCTGTTTAAGTGTTATCAAGGAGGGTAAATTGTTGACCGCTGATTTAGGAGGTTCTGCTAAATGTTCTGAATTCACCGCAGAAATTTGTTCTCGTCTAGTTTAAATTTATCTTCTCACTTCCTCCTTCTCCTCCTCCCTCCCTCTCTTACTCTCTTTTTTCCTTTCTCTTTCTCCATCTTTCTCTCTCTCTCTCTCTTCTTTCTCCTTTTAATTTATTATTAACAAAGAAAATCAACATCAAAAACCATAGCATTGAATGAGAGAGAAACAATTGAAACAATTAGATCCAAATCAACAATCAACACTAAAAAAAGGACAATTCATCTATTTCGAGACAGTGAACTGCTTAAAATGAACATTCTGACAATTAAATTAAATCACCAATGATTAAGGTAATAGTTTACTCTAAGACTATTCAATGTACTTATACAACATTAGTTTAATGTTAAAGTAACATCCAAAATCTCAAACATTTAAATTGTTTCCCAAATTTTTGCAAACATAATTGAGTTAACCAGTTAAATTTAATTTCTAACTAATCAATTACACAATTTAATCAACATTAGTTTAAATCCCTTTTGAAAGCAACCCGATGATGAAATGTAATTAAATAACAATGTGTCAAAAATTATATGTTTCAAAAATCAAGAAACAATTAAAAAAACGAAGATACTAATACAATCAACAAAGTAAATTTAATTTTCACTTTTTCAAATTTATTTTTAATCAACTAAACTAAATCAAGTTTCACACTTAATCATTTTTTTCAATCATCAGATGATCAGAAAGATATTGATTAATATAAGACAATCAGAACTAAAATACGATTAAAATTGAAAACCAGCATATAAATTAAATTGTTTTGATTAAGGAAGTGAAGCTTCCGTAAATTAAATCAATCATGTTCACAATTAAACCACAAAAAAAACTACAATCAACATAATTATAACAATTAAGATTTTGAGAAACAAATTGTCTGTCCAATTGAAAGTGAAATTACAATTTAACCAACTTTGATTCACCTAAATCATAACAATTATATTATAATAGAATGACAATTATATTAAATTGCTGGTAGTTCATTGATCAGGAAAAAAAACTGTTGCTGATTTATAAATTGTTGATTAATTTTCAACAACAACAATCAAATGGTCAGTTGATTGTGATAATATTTTAATTCATCTTTAACCATAAATCAAACAAGGTTAACATGATGAAAACTTTTTCCCAATTCATGAGAAACAAATTAACTGATTGTTGTAATCTTTTAATTTTTCACCTAATCAATCAACAATCAATGTTGATTGCAACCTAATTGTTAATTTGATTTCATTTTTCCCCTTAACAAAAATTAACCGGGTAACCCAACTTCCTGTCCAAATCGTGAAAGTTAATTGTGATTGTTAATAGCAGATAATTTAACTTTCAATAGTTAATCATCATCAACAGTAATCACAATCTTAACAATTAATCAAATTGTAAATATTTTTCCTCAAACAATTACAATAATCATATGAAAGTAAATTTTTCTTCACCAACAACAATTAAATTGTTGGTAAATTATATAAATCAACTCAGGTTAATCAAGATCAAACTTAATTAAGCTATTATAAAATCTAGTAATCACTTTGATTGCTTAATTAACACCCAATAGTGATTGTTACTGGACAATCAAATGTAACTGTTAATCATTAATCAAGGTTAGATTACAACTAATTAACCAATTTAATTTCACAATAATCAACTTTCCAAGGCAAAGGTTAATTAAATTTGGTTTCTTTTTCATCATTTATTATGATTAGTTTATCTTTAATTACCATTAAGCCTGATCTCAGGTTAATCTTTAATCGTGATTTAATTAACTTTAATCCATCAAAAGTGACAGATTAATTTACGAATTGGTTAGCTGATTGTTGTTTAATCACTTTTCATTTAATTTCATCTTCCACCCTCTCAAGAAAAACTGATTATTAACCAACAATTTACCCTAAATTGTCATTTCTATTTTTAATCATCTCTCAATCCTATCAATAGTTACGATTTATTTTCCCCTTAATTGTGATAACCAATGTCCTAATCATAATCATCATTATGATGATTAATTTAATAGTTAATCTAAAGTGACCTCAATCTAGTGGTGAACTTGAAATAATAATATCAACCAATTTAATTTAATAGTTAATCTCATTGATGACTACAAATCAAGAGTAAATTTTTTCCCAATACTTTGAGTTATATATTTCTCATCATCATCATCAGTTGATTGTTGATCAAATTGTTCTGTTGTAATGATCAGAAATCATGAACGTTAATCATCAAATTAACTAAATTGTTTCATCTTTTCATCAAGAAAATCATACAACTGATATTTCAATGAACTTTTCCTGAAAAAAAAACTCTGATTATCTGTAGATTATTATATTCTTGATTCACCAAAAAGGTGAATGATTTATCCACCATATGAATCAGCTCTTCCCACCAAGAGAGATTAACTAATCAGTAAATGACAATTAATGGTTAAATTCCTACACAATTAATATTCAAAGCATTGAGAGTTCAACAATCAACTTAATATGAAAAACTCACTAATCACTTTAATTGCAATTCAAAGGAAAACGTTGAGAGTTTGAAAAAGTTTTGTTTCAAGAAATAATTTACCAATACTATTACAATTAAATCTAATTGTGTTACAGGTTATCAAAATTTAGATTTGTCCTCAAATAAATAATAGTAACAATCAGCAAATAATCAATTAATTGTTATCAGTTGAACAGTTTTTGCATCTTTAACCTGAAAACCGTAACATTAAAGACAAAAAAGAGACACAGAAAATGATTCCAATTAGTTAATTGTGATTAACATGAACTTGATCAAGGGTGAACACGATTAAAACACTGATTTAGGACTTGATTGATTTTGAAATTGTCCACAATAATCACAATCTATCTAATTGTTGATTATCTTTGTCTCTCTCCATCATCGACAACAATCAAATTAGATTGATTTTAATTTATGTGAGCGTGAAACAAGAGTTTAAATTGCTGATCCAATACAACAATTAGCACGCTAATTGTTTAACAAAATTAATCTCACAATCAAAATCTCACAATTAATACAAATCAATTGTCAGGTTGACAGTTCAAGGTTGGAAAATACTATTACAATTAACTTATCGTAATTGATAATAATCAAAAAAAGCAAAAATTTATCAAAAACTTAAGATAATAATCTGATCATTCAATCAATTGATTAAAGATGATTATGAACATTTACCAATAATAATAATAAGTTGATCAACAATTAACCTTAAACAACATTCAAAAGGTTGATTATAATGCTGTACAATTTAAGTTGACTAATTGTTAATTTAATTATCAATTTTTAGTTCAAGTTTCCCAATCACTTGAGCGTAAATTATGATTCTGATTTATGTAATTTCATAATTGTTACATGATGAAAATTTGAGATAATCATGATTAGGCTGAAAAAACAACAGTAACAATCAAGGTAATTACTGTTACAATTAGAGTATGATAAAGTTAATTTTTTTGATTATTTCAGTTTTTTTTTTACTGATTCCAAAGTAAATCAATACATTAAATAGCCAGAGGTTGATTTAATTAACTTTAATTGTTGTTGTTGTATTGAGATCAAAGTTAAATTTTTTTTTCGTCAATCAAATTGCTTAATTGGTTGATTTAGTTAATTGTGGTTGCAAAAATTGAAATTGACACTTTTTTGTTATTATTATTGTTGTTGTTACTATGCCGGTGTCACCAATAATTTACTAATTGTTATAGTTAATTATTTGCAATAACAATTTAACAAAGTTATCAAAATATTGTTGTTTTCATCACGATTTGTAATCAAGGTTTGCTTTTGAAAAAATTAACTTTCAATTTGTTTAATTTAATTATGATTGTTTCAAGTGTTAGTTAATTGTAATCAGCTTGTTGACAGTAATTAAGGTGTCACGTTTTTAAATTCAATTGTTAAATACTATCACTTAATTGTCTATGGTTTATAATAATCAAATTAAATCTAATTTAATAACATCACGTTGATAAGTATTAGTTATAAACCTTAATCAGTTAATCAGTGAGGAGTGAAAGTTGTAACTTAATTGTTAACAGATTTGTACCTTTAACAATTACTAAATTGTCATGATAACAATTGACAATTTGTCTAACTATTGTTATTAAGGAAAACAATTGTCACATTAATTGTTTGGGGAAAATTTTGATTGTAAAAAATGAACAATTCAAACAAAAGGGTTAATTACAAAGGGATGGAAAAAAAATTGAAAGTGTAACAATTAAAATCTAGACTCTGAATATTAGTTAGTTAATTGTCATCAGCAACAATCAGTTAACAAATTTCCCTCTTGTATTTTTCATCATTTCAATTAATTAAAATCTTCAACCCTAAATCAGGGTGACAACAATCAGCAAAGTGATTACAATTAAGTGTCTTCAGATTGTCAAGGTTTTAATCAGAAATTAATAATAAATTAGTTGTCACAATTTAACAATGATTAACTTTTGAGTCCATTAATATGAAAATTACAATTTAAAAAGTGAATTAAATTGTTAAAGGGAAAATTAACTTAAATAACTAATCCATCTTATTGATTTAATTGTAATCAAGTTAATGGATTAGTTTAGTTAACTAATTGTTGATCTTATTACTATTTAATTGATTATATATCATCTCTTTAATTTAATTGTACAATCAAGATGATTATTATAACATAAGACACTTAATTATGTTTGAGTTAATCAACAAGATCCAATGGTTAGTTAATTTGTTTACATAACAGCAATTTGATTAATTGTGAATCAGTTAACAAGCCATTTAGTAAATTGCTTAGGAAATCAAATGTAAATTAATCAGCTAACTAATTAGCAAACAATTTGACCCATCAAACAACAATCTGATTAGTTGAATGATTTAATCAAGAGTATCCTGTTAATAAACAGAAAGGTTAACAGTGGTTAGCAATTAGCAATCAGCTAATTGTGTGAGATGAGCTATTCAAATCTAATTAAACTTTAATCTGTCAGTCAGATAATCAAATCAACTTGATGAATGAAAAAGCAAACTTGAAGTTAATTCCGGAAACAAATGATAATAAACTTTTTTTTACTAATCATATTGATTAGATTACAATTTAGAAATCAAGGTTTGATATCAATTGGATATGAAAAAATATGCAAAATAATCAGTTGATTGTAGACTCGCAATTAACATAAAACATGAATCCAATGAACTTACAGCAATTTGTTGTATTGTTGTTACAATTAAAGGTTCAGGTAAGGTTATCAAAAAGGTTGTTGTATCATCAACAACACCTCAGTAGATTTGATTGTAAACATAAATTGTTACCAATTAGGATTAACCATGTGAATCCTAAGTGAAAGTGTAAGGAAGTTTAAAAGGTTGAGGACTTTTTGATTCTATGAAAAAAAAGTTAAGCCACTGACCAGAGGTCAGTTTGTTTGTGGCCGAAAGTTGAAGTGAAAAAAAGATACATAATAATGATGATGATTTTTGTAGTTTTTGAAAAAAAATTTCTGTCAACCGATGTCCAGTTGGAAAAAGCTTTGGTCAAGCAAGTTGAATAACCCTTAGTGTCCATTGAGGAACAGAAAAAAATTTCAAAGGTAAAAATCATCTAATGGTCAAGCAATAATTTCAAAGTCCAGTTGATTTTTTTTCTTACCAAAGTCTCATAGGAACCATTAAGTTGGATTTGATTTGATTGTTGTAGTTTATTTACCTTTTGAACCCACACAATTAACCTTATTGTTGATTTGTGTACCTGATGATTCAGTTAATCATTCATTGACAATTAACTCATTGTTAATTAACACTAAGATCACAAGTTACTCTGTACTAAATTTAGACCAATTGATTATTGATGTTAATCATAATAAATATAAATAGTAACATAAATTTCACAATTGATTATTACCAATGGTCACAATTAGCTCTGATTAATTAGTCATACTAATCAATTGTTTCGAGGAAAAATAAACAAAAAAAAAAGATGAAACCAATCAATGAGATAGAAATCTAGGACAAATCATCAAGAAGTTACAATCAACCAACAATTAATATTAAATCAACTAAATTTAGATGAAATTTTGGTCCTCCCAATGAAAACAAATAACAGTAACAATTAATCAAGGAGACATTGAATAGATGTAAATACAATTAACTTAAATTGGCCTAATTGTGTTAGAAACAGATTCTCATCTTCAAGTAATTAAAACTAAATGAACAACAAGCAAATGTAATTAAAAACAACTGATTATTTGATAGCCATGAAAATTGAGTAACTATTAACAAGGAAGCAATTTAATGAAAATTGTAAACACATAATACATTTGATGGACATTACCTTGACCTGTAGATTTGAATGAGTTAATCAAATTAGATAGTAATTAACTAATAACATTGAGATTAAGATGAAAACTTTATGAATTAAGATTTTGATGTTTCCATTGACAAAGAAAAACTGTAAAAGTTAATATATATTTCTTATCCAAGGTGAACAGAAAAAGATACAAATCTTTTTATCTATTCAGGATTCAGGATTCAGTTCAATTGTTACCTTGTTGTAATTCACTGGTCATCATGTCCAGTATAAACTGACCATCAAGGATTTTGTCTGTCTCCATGTACTTTGACTTAATCTCCAAGTCTACTCAACATTGATTAGAGAAGCAAAAAAAAACAATCCTAATCTGTTTCAAGTAATCAAACTGATTAACCATCAACATGATGGTTGAATTTTTCATGATAAACAATCTGATTCATTATAAATTATCATCTGTTGACCACTCGAGATGAGATCAATTCAATGTTTCAAGTTAATCAAATTTAATTAGCAAATTCAATTTCATTTGTAAATCTTTTCAATTCCAATGAAAGTTTTTCTATGATAAATTAATTAACTTTTTTTTTAAGGGTAATAATTAAGCGTTTTATTAATCCAGTTTCCTGTTTGTTTAATCAATAAAATCTCAACAATTTAAATGATAATTTACACAAATTACCAGTCTCTTTAACAGTTAAATTGTTCATTATTTTGATTGTTATTACTGATCACAATTAACTGTTACTCTTAACTCAGATGATTGAGTTACTTTTGGTTGATTGTTATGATTAAAGATCAACACTATGAACTTGATTTAAAATTAAACATGAAACTTTATTCCGATTTCACTTTTCATCATGATAACTATTATCATGTCTGATTAAGTTAATATCATAATCATTAAACCATTGAAGGTATAATAATAATGATAATAATACTAATCCTTAATTTATCAAGGTAACAAACAGATTATCTCACTTTGAGTATATGATTCATTACATTTACTCATCAACTTGATCATATTAACCATACAGGTAATTTATTTTTACCTTTACAATTACATGTTCACATAGTTACTATTTCATTTCAAGTTAATCACAATTTACCTCAACCCATCATCATTATCCAAGAGCCACGAATTATAATCAAGAAAAGAAAAGTGCAATTACAATTAACTGTTAACTGGTAAATTGATAATCTGTTGATTATCACAATTTCCTTAATACTAATCAACAACAACAATCATCATGATTACTGTCAAAAATTGAAAGTAAACTTGATCATTATAATGATCAAAGTTTTGGACATTTGTTATGTTACAATAATCAATGTTGATTTAATTTCTAGGTCAAAGTTTGATTACTAATCTAATTGATTGAATATATTGATCAAGTGGTCAAATAATAATCCACATGGTCATTTAATTGTTGTCATTTTGATTTCAAAAGGTAATTCAATCTCTTGATTGTTGATTGAATATGAGATTGGAAAAGTTGATGGGAAAAAGATGAAGAAAAAAAAATTTTGTTATTCTATTGAGAAAATCATATTATCCTCTATTTATGGATGATAAATGATGACGAAAATGATGATTTCAATTTATCTTCCTTCATCTTTATTACATCATCTTGATTCCAAATCATAACAATCAATTAATGTCAACAATCAACAATTTAACCTTAACCTCAAGTTACAATTTTGTTTACATTTGTCTGGTTATTATAATTATAGTAATTGATTAGCTATTAAATCATTATGATCAATTAATTATTAGTAGTTATTGACAATTTATTGGTTAGTAATCATTTCCCGTTTTATTTTTAATTGTTTGTTGATGATTGTTACATTGAAATTGAACAATTAACTTTAGATTAGATCCTAGAAACGGAAATCGCAATTAAATTAAAACTACAATTGATAATTGATTAACTGTAAATTGCCATTGAAATTGATTTGACTCACAACAATTAATGATGATTTTTCAAACTTGTAGAGACACAATTAACTTGAAATAAAAGTTAATTAACCATCTAGTCAATTAATGATTAGTTAATTGATTGTTTTCAACAAAAATCAAATTTCTAACATTGAAAATCAACATCAAAACTAATCCATATTTTCAACAATTAATAATAATAAACATCAAATTACCAGAATTTAGATTTGAAATTTGATTTGATTAACTTCAACTTTAAATTGGTTGTGTGATTAACTGTTGCCAAGAAACAATCAATTGATTGAATTATTTTAAACCTTGGTAACAAATACAATTTGCTAATTTCATTATCAAATTGTAAAAGCAATCAAGTTAATCACAACTATTAGCAAAGATTATTTAACATGATATATCAATACAATCAAAATTAATTTGATTGTTGCAAGTTTGATGATCAGATTGAATAGTCAACAGCCCAATCAAAATTAATGATTATAAATTGTTGTTTCAACTCATTATTGATAATCAACTTTGAATTGATTGTTCAAACTGTAATGTTAACTATTTCAAAAAAATAATAAAAATCATAATTAAGAAGACATTTAATCCTAATGATTAGTGGTTACAAGTTAATTAAAAGTTGATTAACTTCCGCTGTCAAGTTAATTATCAATCAAAAGTGTAGGAAAAACAAAATTTCATGTTTTTATCACAATCAAAATTGATTTGGTTCTTGATTAGTAACAATTTGATAATCTTTTTCATATTAATAAATATTTAAAGAGATACTATTAATTATGATGGATCTAAATCTTAATTAATAAGTAAGTAATTAACTTTTAAATGGTGGTTTATCTTGAATCTTACTTTTAATGTTTTGCTCTGATTTCGAAAGTGATTAAATTGATTAGATGTCAATCAGTGAATATAAGTAATTAATTCTGTTAATAAACATGATGACGATGATTAAGAATCACATAGAAAATCAATGAATTAATCTGATGATTTAACGTAAACAAATAAGCTAAATGTTAATCTGTCATTAAAAGTGTACATCTATTAATAGTTGATCAATGTTTCAATTAACTAACAATCAGTTGTATTTAATGTCTAATCCCATGGCTAATATTGAGATTAGCAAGTAATTAACTAATCATCATCCTTTGTAGTAATCAAAATATTGGGATGATAATCGGAGGAGAGTTTAGATTTGTAGTGAAAATGAAACAACGTGATTGATAAAAACAAAATTGTATTAATCATGGAGAATTAGATTAATAACCCGAACAATTAACAATCTGAAATTTTTAATCATAATCTTAATCATCTTCATATACTGAGATTTAATTGTAATTTAAAACCTCTAAAGCAACGTGAACCAATCTGGAAATTCAGCTTCATGTGGTTTCCTTTGAAAATTTCAGGAAAAGTTTCAAACTGTAATTATTGATTCTTATGGTGGATGTAAAATATTATAATAATATCATTTATCATGATAACAATACTTATGTTTAATAATAATAATGGAAACACAATCCATGATGATGATTGTTCATGAGAATGGATGGAAAGTTCAGAATTTCATGAGCAGAACATGGGAATCAGAAGAAAATAGAAAAATACAGATAGAAGAGAGAGAGAGAGAGAGAGAGATTCCATTTTCATCTTCATGGTCAAGGTTAGACATTCGAGTAGACACTGTATCATTATCATGGAATCCAAGGATTCGACGCATGAATTACACCACCATGTAGATGAAAATCTAACCAATGAATTCAGGGGATTGAATATTTACCGATTTAGAGGAAAAAGTTTTCTCTCTCACCCAAAATTCCTGAACATTGAACTTATCTACTGTATTTCTATTGCTTTTGCCTCCCTTTTCAAAAAGTAATCGAGTAATCGTAATGTTCAAATGAACCATAATTCGAGAATATAGTTTTATTTTCACCTTCGATTTCCCTCCTCATGAATGATCATCATTTCATTACCTTTGACACCACGTAAATTGTAACAGTAATTTAATTTGATTATGTTACCAAAGTACAAGAAATTTTTTATATAATTCTAGATGCAATTAATTAGCTGATAATTGAAATCTCTATAATCATGGTTAACAAACAGTAAATTAAATGTTTTCATGAGATAATCAGTTAATTGTCATTTCATTTATCAGTTACAAAAGTTGCTTCGTTGATTGTGAGTTGTTTCATTTTTTGACTGATTTTTAATTGTTGGTATTACCAGGTTATTATAACAATTAGTTTTGAGTTGTGATGATGTTTCCTGATCAATTGTTTCCAATCAGTTTTGATGAAAATCAGTTGATTATGTTTAATCAAAATCATCTTGATGATTGTCAACAATTTGAGATGCAATAATAAATATTCAATATCCTGACAATCAAACTAAAGTGTGATTAAAATGTATTGATGACAATCAAATTAATATTAATCACTTGTTGACCTTTATCATTGATTATTGATTACTGGCAATATTATAAACTATTAATTCAATTAATTGGTTTGAGTAAATTTCAATTTACAACCAAATTAATTCATTTACATTAATCTTGTTGTCATGATTATTATGGTTTTGGTTTTAATTGAAAAAAACAACAACAATCTCAACCTTAGATACTAAATGAATTAATTACAATTAAATGATAATCATCAGAAACATGATCAAGGGTTAACTGGTTAACAATTAACCCCAGTTCAAGTTTAAAATGATTAATTCAATTACGAAACTAAGATCAACAACAATTAACTGGTTAACCTTTTTTTTTATATTTCAAAAATTTGATTATCACTGATCATTATTGGATTTACTGATTATTGGTAAATTGTTAAAGGAGGAAATGATTAAGATTCATGACAATTAAATAAGTTTCAAGTTTAATGTCATGATAATTTGAATAGTAACAACAACAATTTAATAATTTGTATTGAATGATTGGTTAAATTGATCAACAATTAATTGATTAAAAAAAAGTAATTGGATTGAAAAATATTAAATTACCAAAGAGTTGGTACCAGTTACAATTAGCTGATAATCAATAAGTTAATCATAAACAGTGACGTTGATTGTCAATTGTCAAAAGTAATCAAGAAAAATTAACCAATTGATTAATAATCATAATCCTAATCATCACAAGTGACTAAAAAATTGCTAAATTGTTACAATTAAACATTGACACAGCTAAAAACAATCTAATAGTTGAGATAATTACACAATTAAACAATAGAAAAGTTTTTGTTTTAATTGTTTTAACAATTAACTTGGAATCTGAAATGAAATCGTCTCAAAAAAAAAATGTAACCAAACAATTTGTTCATCATCATCGTTGATCGTCATCGTTATCATTAACATTAAAAGTTAATTTGCTTTGTCATCATCACCAACGATTACAATTAACGACGGAATCATCGTTAACGAAACAAAAGTTTCTTGATTGTCAGTTTTATTTAGTTGATTAGTTAATTGTAGTAAAAATGAATTAACTTTTATTAAGGTGAAAAAAACTTTTCACCGAATCTCATTCACTATTATCAATGAACAATTTATCCTGTTGATCCTGTTGCTTTTGCTCAATAGTAACAATTTAATTTTCTTTCCCCTCTCATCATCATCATCATCATCTCTTTCCTTTCCTCTTTCTTTATCATCCAACTCCCACTCTCTCTCTCAGTAACTCACTCATTCATTTACTCACTCACTTTTTGCTTCAGTTGAATTCAGTTGTAATCGTTGCTTGTAGACTGAAGCTGGAATTGTTTCCTCGTCGTTTCCAAACAATTTACAACTGAATTAACTAATTGTATAAATTATATTTTCATCTTCCAATTAAACTCTTAAATATGTGATCAATTTAAAGACAACACAATTAGTTTTCAAAAAGGTGTCATTACGTTAAGATTGACAACAATTTAGAGTCTATTTTTAATTCATAATTTAAAGTTTACTTTTATTAACAATTAAATATGATTTACCTTTATTTTATTAGTTGATTAATGATATTTAGTGACCATTTCTCATCATCACAATTTAATTAAAGATTTAATTTTTTTTTCTTCTTTCGTTTAAATTGTTTATATTAGTGTTTCCTGTTAATCACAATCAACAATAATCAACTTAATTAGATTGTCCATTAAAAGGTAATCAATGTTTTCCAGGTTTATTTTGGTTAAAATTTTAAATTAACAATTAATTAAAAATTGTTCATCATCATCTTTAAATTGCTGTGAGTGTTTGTTACCTGTTAACTAATTAAATTGTTTGGGTAACAATTTAAATGATGATTAAAATTGTTACATTAATCATTACTTTTAATTCATATTTTCATCATCTAATTAACTTAATTGTTACAATGAAACGGATTAAAATTAAAAACTGATAATCAACTCAAATCAACTTATCAACAATCACAATTAAAAGTCAACACCATTCCCATCATCAAATTAAATCAACTATTTTCAACAATAGTTAATCAAGACAGTGTGAACAATTAATTGGTAACAGTTTCCTTAATTGTCACTAATTAACAACAACAAAAACATCTATATATTTATAAATAAGTCAACAATTAATTACCAGAAAGTGAGATATATAAAAAAAATCAATCAGATAACAATTAACTACGATAATTAATGTAACTTGACAAAAGTGATCAACCAACAATCAACTGAAAAGTGACCTTAAACAATCAACCAAACTAAATCAACCTCATCTTCCGTCTAACAATCAACCTAAATTACTACAATATTATTATCGTTACAATCTGTATATCCATTATCAAGTTTAACCATAATAATTAATTTTAATCGTTATATTGTTAAAGTTAATTGTTGATAAGTTTAAGAAACAAAAAAAAAGAAACCAGATAACCAGAAAAACTCATAAAACTTTTTCGCAAAGTAAAATATTCAATGAGGACAAAACCAATAGCTTTACATTTGGAAGCCATTTCAAAAGAGGAAGATAAAAAAGAAGAGAGAAAAAAAGTTCATCTTCATCTTCATCTCTCTTTCTTTTTCTCTTACTTATCATCCTTTATCATCTTCATCCAAGTCCAGACCCAAATATTGTAGCAACACAACAAGATCCATATAAACTGACGGCATCTTCCCTCTTTTAGGTCACTTTTTTTCAACGTCCGAATTTGCCTTAGGACTTTTCATCCTCTTTCTTTTCGCTGAAAGGGAAGATATCGTCAAGAGAGAAAGAGAGAGAAGATAAAAAGAGGAAGATAAAGAGAGAAAAATCGAGAGAGAGAGAGAGAGAATTGAAAGGGAGGAAGAAAACGAGAAGATAAATTTTGGCGAAAAAAAAGAAAGCAAAAGGTAACAAGTTGTTCTAAAGGAAAACTTTACCTAAGGAAGTTACTAGATAATCTTCATCCGTCATCCCTCATCTTCCATCATCTTTAAACCCATTAAGTAGCCAATGGTTATTCATCTTTAGGCCCACAGCAACATCAACATTGACACTTTAAAGTGACCTCAGCGAAGCAAATATTAAACGTACGAACGAAACGCCAACACCATTTCTAACACTGTGATCGTAATTGTTGAACTAAATTTCACCATTTTCATTATCTTTGTGTCTAAAAGTTTAATCAACTTTGATTATATTTTAATCAACTAATCGTCTTCATCTCAACTGTTACACTTTTAATCCTAATCTAATCCTCTTCATCCGAGTGAAACTTTTAAAAATCAACCAACAAAAACAACAACAACCAACCGACCAAAATTTACCAAAGGAAACACAGTTGAACTACAACAATTAACATTCAAAAAAACCCTTAAATATCACAATTTACCAACTAATCAGCAATAATTTACGAGATAACAACATCAACATTAAAATTGCGAGAAGCAAAATCTTAAATCGTTAAAGCGTATTACATTTCAATAGCTAATTTGGTTTACTTTTTTTGACTTTTTCACACACAAAACAATCAGTTAATTGCAACAATTTAACACCAACAATCAACACACGAATTAGAAACAAAAAGCTGAAGCAACAGTCGCAAGAGCGTTTATTTTATGAATGTGTTCAGATCCAAGGCTCGTCAACCCGGAACAACAAGAGCGCTTACCTGAACGCTTGGAATAACCAAAAGATTCTAATTGTGAACACCCAATTCACCACCAAGAGCAACAACAATCAACTAATTGTCATCACCTTAATCATCATTTTCTCATCATCGTTGTTTACCAATAATCTAAAATCTCAAAAAGTAAAGGTAATCAAATTAGAACAATAACTTTTCTCAATTTACTTTTTGGTCTTAATTGTTTGACCATTCGAATGTTAAATCGTTGTGATAATCAAATCAATCTTTGAAACAATCAGCACCAATGTTGACTTTGTTCGTGGTACAAACTGTGGCCTCAGCGTTTGCAGCAACTTCTGGTCTACTTTTCAATGGTTACATTTTGAGCGTTTTAATTTGGCAGAAACGAATTCAAAATGCTAACAATTTATTTTTACTCAATCTCGCAATTGTCGATATACTTTTCTGTTTAACAGTATTATTTGGTAATACCTCGTTAAGTATTGCCATAGGTTCAAATTTATCGACCTCAATATCGTCACCATCATTGTCCAGTTCAGAATTGACCTCAACCGCTTCCACAGAGACAATAATAGCGTTACCATTGATTACCGAGTTCTCATTACCAAGTGATAACAATGAATCAAATTCATTACTAACTAATCATTATCATCATCATCATCATCATCATCATCACAACAATCATTACTACCTGATGATGAATTTAAATCAACTGATTCAATAATTTTAAATCAACAATCATCCTCATCTTATCCTGACCCATTGACTTTAAGTGACCAGTTAATTAGACAAAAATTACATTCACCTTTATCATCTGATCAACTTTCTGATGATATTGGCATTTCAATTGTACCAACATTCACTCAGGATGAAATATTATCTCCATCACCTTCATCCTCATCAACACCACCACCATGGATAATATATCCTAAACCTTTAAGTTTACTTTCACTAGTCACTAATTTTCAAGGTTACCTTTGGACCGCTTTCCCAATTATTTTTGTCTGGACTGTAGCTGGACTCACCATAGACAAATACATTGCCATCTCCTCCCCACTCCACTATTCTAGGCTGATAACCACTCGAAAAGCAACCATAGCCCTTGCAACCTCTTGGCTTATGGGCTTAACCTTAGCCTTTCCACCTTTAATACCCTCCTCAACCGGGTGTAGTTATACCTACAGTCTTTACCGTTCCTCGGCCACAATTACCTGTGATACCTCAACTTACCCGTGGTTTGGACTTGTTTATATTGTTATTTATATCCTATTCTCCATCCTATTACCACTCCTTGCCATAACAATTTGTAATTTTCATATCCTTTTAATTGCTGAAAATCATCGTCATCGTATAATTACCGCAATTTATGAGATAACCTTACGTGGAGGCGTTGGCAATCCAGGTGAAGCCGATGATCATGATGAAATTAATTTATCTCTTGCACAAAAATCAACAGGATTAGTAACATCCTTCAGTCCAGGTTCACCTTCAATCGGTTCACCATTACCCTCATCACCAATTTCATTGGCACCCTCATCCAATATATCACCTTCTTTCAATGCTAATGATTCACCTCCACCGTCTATTGAGAGTCCTCCACCTACAACAGTACCAACAACAACAACAACAACTACTACTACTACAACACCTCCACCTCCACCTTCAACAACAACAACAACAACAACTACAACATGTCCAAAAAATCAATCAGTTCATTATCAACATCAACCAGTAACTAAAACGGGATCTTCAACATCTTCATCAGGTAAAAGTCGATCAGCTGAATCGTTATCCCGACGTCGTAGTCGTGATGCTTTCCTACCTGTTACCCAACTTGTTGGATCTCTACTTTTCTTTACCACACCTCATTACATAATCTTCTGCCTTGAAACTCTTGATCGTCTCACAGTTAATCCCATAATCATCTCATTAGTAACCCTGTGCCTAATCCTAATGCCAACAATTAACGCTTACATTTATGGTGTTAAAAGTCGCCTCATTCGAAGTACATTTAAACGTCTCCTTCATCGATATTTGTACAAACAAGATGTTTCCCTTGAAATTGAACGAAGACTTTCACTTCGATCCCAAGGATCTCAGAACAGCCTTTTCAGGTCACATTATGGTCGGCGCAATTCTTGTCCAATACTCGTTCAAACAACACCCTCACCACCTACAACCACAGCAACAGCAACATCGACACCAACCCGATCAATAAGATCAGATAATTTCTGGTTCTCTTTCATTCCACCAACAAATAATACCAATAATAATATTATAACGACGACAATTAACAATAGTAATTGTGTCAATACTAAATTAGGAGGTAACAATTGGTCACCATCGTTTTTAATTAGCTACGGTCAACAACAACAACACCAGCATCAACAACAACAATCAACACCAACATCGATATCACTTCAATATCCTAATCATCATCATCATTATCCATCTAATTATAATTACACTTCAATCTCAACAAATAATAACAATAATCATCCAATTCTGAGACGTCAATCATTATGCATCATACCAACATCAACAGTTAATCACAATCAATTAACCAACAACAACAATAATGATAATGACAATAACAATTGTATCACAATTAAATCCAGTTTAGCTTATCCAATCCATAGGATTTTTAATCAACAAAGCTTCAACCGTTTACTAGCAATTGATTCAGTTGTTAAATTAAGTCCAATTGAAGAATCAACAATCACAAGTGAAAATGTTTAACGACAATTAACCGAAACAATTAACTTTCTAAAATTGTTATTCAACTGTAAATCTACTTAACGAAAAAGTTCATCATTCATATTAATTATCACGATTGAAATTAGAGGCAATTAAGTTTCAAAAGTTAATCAGTAACCAATTAGTTTAATTGTCAATCTCTGAATAATTCATGATGATTGATTTACATTTTTTTTTGTCCCCTCATCAATAACCAGTGATTAGTTTTAATTATAAGATGAACAAAAATCATTCCAAGATAATTAAAAGTTTTTAATTGATTAAGTTAACCAACAATTAACTTTTAAATTTACTAATTGTTGATCAATTTTTCGGTGAGTTGAAAAAAAAGTGCCAAGTATTTTTTTTATATTAAAATTTTGATGGACCAATTGATTAATATACTAAACGATTGTTAATTATGGTAACAATTAAAATTAATTATATTGGAAAATCAAGTCTGATTCAAAGAGGGGATAAAAATTAACTACCTATGTTTTAATTGTGAAAAGATTAACAACAATTAACATGATTAATGATCATCAACACAAAGGATTCAATCAATTTGAATGCAACGTTAAAGTTGATTTAGTTTGGATTACAATTAAAACTAATTGATGGCAATTTAATTTTGTGGAAAGTTTCAAAGGCCAATCAAGAGATGAAAAAAGTTGACAAATCAAATGAGAACCCCCAACAATTAACTTATTGAAAACCCTAACAATTAAAACCTTATTTTGATTTTTACATGAATAAAAGTTGATTAACAATTTAAAACCAAAGTCTCATAACTAAATTAAATTTCACTCTATTAAACTTTCATCAGTTAATTGCTAAATTTGATTATACAATTGAGAAAATTAATCTGATCCATTTCTTGGCTCATAATCAACAACGTAATAATATGTTGATTAACTCTGAGGATATGAAACTAAATTAGATTTAACAATTAAGACAAAAATCTAATCTTAAACATTGAGAACACTCAAATTAAAGTTTATTAATATCCAATGACAATGGAGACATAATTGAAAATTAGTATTTAAAAAGTGTTAGCAATTAATTAGATGATTGAGGCAAGAAAAGTTAATCAATTGATTAACCTTTAATTGTAATGGATATTTTAATGATTAACAGGTAAGTTTAATGAAAGAAAAGTATAATCAATGAATTTATTGATTTTTTCACTCGATGTGAGAATCATTATGATAACAATTACTTAATGATGTTGATAATTAACCGGCAAACAATCAAATCGTTACTGATGAATCTTAATGATGCTAATAATAGTTGTGGTTCCATGAGGATTCCTGAGAAGTTCAAGTTCAAATTATTAAATTCGAACCAAAAAAAAAGAAAAAGAAAAAAAAAGTTCTATTCCAATTTTTTTCTCTCTCTCTCTCATTTCCATTGAACATAAGATAACAAGGATATTATTATACTGATGTTGTTGAATTGTTTCAGGTTGTTCATCATCATGTTCATCATGCAAATTCAGTTATTGACTAATCTTCATGGTAAAAGAAAATTTCAAGATTGAAATAGTAAAAAAGCCAATAAATGGATAAAGATGAATCCAATCTACTCCTGAACATCTCGAACTTTTTTTTTAATCTTCGACGTTCACAATTGAACAATGAACATGATTATTGTTGATATTTTATATTTAATATCAATCGATAACAATCAATATGTAATGTTCAATAGATCCCAGGTAATGATGAATAAGAGAGAGAGAGAGAGTGAAACAAAATCAACAGTTATAATAATATGATCGATATCGAAATGTGATCCTGACCTTGACCATGTGAGTGAATTTCGTTGCAATTAAATTGATAATTTTACTAATCAGAAAACAAACAATTTCATTGAGAAAAAAAAACGAAATTTTCTACATTCATTTGATCAATGAAAATATTTGTTTCTCTCGTTCAACTCTTTAAATATTTTTCGATAACCATGTTGGTTATCATGTTTTGTTGGCAAATCATCATGGTGATTATATAGATGATGACAAGAATGATAATATTGTCATCATGCTTGTCATCCATCCAAGGTGTAAGCATTGATGAATCTGTAGAAATCATTAATCCCAAGATAATATGACGAGTCACATTGAAATATCTTGACAATGACACGAAAAAGTTTCAGTTTTTTTTTGTCTCTCTCACTATTTGTTCATGAACGTGTTCAATAGACTGAACAATTTCAGGGTAACCTAACAATTAACCAAACTCTTAATTAAATCAATAATTAAATGGATATAAACATGTAATACAAACATATTAATCTCTTAGAGACATTAAACTCAAAACAGTTAAGCATTTGATTGATTGATTAAGTTAACATTTCTAATCAATTATTGATTACAATCTATTACAATCCACACTTTACAATTAACTCGTAGCTTTGATCAGCAATTTGCAAATCTAATCATTACTACAAATACAAAAACAAAAGTAAACTGGACATTGAAATGTTTATACTGGTCAAGGGAAAGTAAAATTAACCTACCGATCAATTGAAATCAAGGTTCTCGATAACCAATCAAATTAATCATGACAATTGTAAAATCGTCAAGTAACTGTAATTGTCAACATCTCTTAATCAATTATGGTAACAAATTAAATCTCAAATTGCTGAAATTGAATATTTTTCTGTTTCCATCTCATTTGTTTTCCTCATTCAAATAATCATTCACAACATTTCATTAAACACACACACAGGTAAATAATAAGCAACACAGGAAACAGGTAAATACAAATACGGTTATAATATCAATCTAATAACCCAAAGAAATCCAGGGAAAAAAGGTGAAAAAGGTTAATATAAATACTAGAGAATAAC
This sequence comes from Panonychus citri, assembly GCF_014898815.1. Classification (NCBI taxonomy): domain Eukaryota; kingdom Metazoa; phylum Arthropoda; class Arachnida; order Trombidiformes; family Tetranychidae; genus Panonychus; species Panonychus citri. The sequence continues at coordinate 183,752 of NW_026515502.1, read as the reverse complement.
CTAGAAAAAAAAATAATTGTAATGATTGTGATGATGATGAGGATGAAAAATGATTGCAAATGGTAAATGTGTACAGGTAAATAACATTTAGAGCAGAAATAACAACTAATGTCTCTGTGAATTACAGGTAACATCATCATCATCACCATCAACATGATGATAACTTTCAGGCTCAACCCAAATTAACCTACTGTAGGTTGAATATAAATACAAGTACAATCAGTTGAACATAAATTATGTATCATGTCCTTGATCTTAATCAACAAGTTTACCTTTAATTTTGTCATCTTACCTTTTTTTTGCTCCTTTTGATTATCTACTTAATCTAATTCCCAGTTGACTGGGAGTTAACCAGGTAAAACTTGAACAGGTAAATCATTTATTTCCTATTCCAGTAACATTTTCATTGGTAATTATTATGAAAAAATAATAATCACTTTAACTATTTCATGTTTCATTCATGTCAGTATATTATTCAATCAGTAAATTAATCAATGAAACTTTATTATTATCGATGTTTGGAAATATTTATTTTAATTGATTATACAACTGAATTAAGTTAATTCATTGATTGTCATTGGGATTTTATTTTTAAAAGGTAAATCAGTTAATATTTTTTATCGTAACAGAAAAAAAAAGTTTCAATTTTTTTCTGTCATTGATAAAATTCAATTAGATTATAAATTGACTATTATCATTGACGATTTAAATTGTTGCATCAACTGGAAAGTTAATCATAATCATCAATACAATTAATTGTAATGATTTGATGGTCATTCCAAAAATATATAATGTTAAACCTATGTAAGTATCTCTAATTGTTGATCAATATTTGTCCATTTTAATCAACCTTGACCAATCACAATTTCATGTTTAATCGGTTCAATTACTTAATTGTTACCTTATTTAAAGTAATTGTATGAAAACAATCAACGTAATCATTTAGACACAATTTACTATTTGATATAATCACCATCAAGTATCAATAATCAAGAGATTAGTGAAAACCTTTCAACCTGAGCTCTTGCTGTTTGTGATAATCAACCTTTGGGTGTTAATTGTTGAGATTTACTATTATTTAATTAATCCCGGTAGGAGATTAATGATGATATTATTTACACTTATGGAATCAAAAGTGACTAGTTAATTGTTATTCAAAAAGTAAATCAATGTAATTGAATCCTTGAATCTTGAGTGGACTTTTTTTTTTGGTCAAAATTTTTTGTCTTTTCCGTTTCCGTTGTGATATCATTTGGTTGATTGGTGGTGATAATTGAATGGGTAAGAGAGTGGGTTGGAAAATCCAATCAATTAAACTGGAAGAGGATGTTGGGACTATTTAAAGGGAAGCGGAAGTATTAACCGCTACTTCCGGAAGTAATTAAAGGGTTGATTAAAGTTGATAATTAGTTTAAATCATCAATCAGTTTTTTCCTTGTTGTAAAGTGAAAAAAAAAGTTTTCACTTTTTTGGATTAAGAGTAAGGTTATTAAAGGATTTAATTATTTCATCTAATCAGTGATCATCTTGATGATTGTGCTTATAACAATTAACTCGTCAGTTTGAGTTTCGTATTGTTTATATTGTTGATCAACTTGCTTGACCATTGAACTAAAAGGGTCAAGTGTAATCTTCAATGTCCATTTAGCTGTTGTTGTTATTGTTGTTGTTTTGATTGTTGAGTGACAATGTACAGGAAAATTAACTCTAATTGCTATCATTTTTTAATCATCTTGACCCAAGAACAGCAATTTTCCTAACACATAATTGGTCAGTTGTGGGTGGACATGATTGTTTTGTTTACCTTTTTATCTCAATTTAATTAACATTGAAAGGTGTGAGTATCCTACACTTAATGAGTAATTAAATACGATTAAGTTAAGAGTGTAAGGTGAAATTAATTCAATCGGAAATCATTGATTATTATTTTTTTCGTGACAACAACAAAAAAAAACTCAATCAATATTAACTTTTGATTGTTGTTGAGATACAATTACAATCTAAGTTAAATGTGATACAATTAGAGAGGGAAAAATTAATAATTTTTTTTTTTTGATTCAATCATCAAATTGACCTTGAATGTCCAGTTAAAATGACCAAAGGTGATTGAATCATCAGTTTTTTCACTTGATATCACAAATTGATTTTGATATAAATCTTATTATTGTTTTCTAGTGGGTTTGGTTGATTGTGAGTTGATCAAAATCATAATCATGATGATCAATAATCTTTATATTTAGCTGATTAGATTTAATCTTATTTCACATTAAATCCTAATAAATCTTTGATAATAGTGATTAATTTATTGATGAGCTTTAACCAATCAACCTGATTTGCTGATTCAGTTGTTTATTTGTCGACAATATTAATGATCAACCAATTGAAATGACAAATACAATTACAGGTAAACTAAAGTATACCAATGATCATTTATAAATAATAATAGTTTCACTTCGAGTGTATTTTTGTTCAATGTTCAAGTATAATTAGTTTTTCTAATCAATTGATAATCTTTAATCAATGAAGAAATTGTCAACTAAAACTTTTTTAATCAAATTTAATCAACTATTTATGATTTCTAAATAATCAATAATCAAAAAGGCTCAACAATTGAGTCAAATCACCAATTTGATACTCTGTTAGTTTAAGTTAATGTCGACTTTTCCTCTCATTGAAATATAATCTTAATTGTGTTCAACCATGATTGAGAAAATTTTACAATTAATATGATTAAATCAAAATCGACGAAAAACTTTAGTTTATATGTTTGATTTTCTCTCACTAGATGGAGCCACAAATCTCAAGATCTAATTGTTTATTCAAGTTTAAATTGTTTTCGTTAATTTGATTCAATTTACTTACAAAACAACCAACAGACTTACATTGTTGATCATTAGCATAGTTTGAACCATTCGAAGGCCCTGAAAATATTCTTGACCAAAGGTTTGTTTTGTTCCAAGTGATGATCTTTATCATTACTGGATAACCTTTAACCTCCATCGATATTGTTGTAATGATCTAAGAACTAACTATTATTTGAGACAAGAAGAAAAGTTTTGAACTTCGATAGAACTTTATATCTGAGCTTAACTATATCAGTTTCGTAACTTCTTAAATCGTTAGAATAAGAAAATATCCAAAAAAAGTTAATCAATCACTTTGAAAGAGAATTAATTTCGTAACTTTTAAATGAAAGCTAATTAAGAGTTAGAAAGTAATCCAAGAGTATCCATGAGGAATTAAGAAAGATTATCACTAATTTGGTTGAATAAATCAAAGAATTATCGAAAAATAAAACACTACAATTAAGCCAACTGAATCATATATCAATTTTAATTTGATTACTATGATTACATGATCAAGGTAATTTCAACGTCAGTGACAATTTAAGTAACGTCAGAGTTACGGGCAATCCCAAGAAAACAAAATGGTAATCGTTTTGATAATTACAACAATCATGATGATAATTCAACTTTTAAAATCAAACTGAATCAGTTGACAATCAAGTAATCAGCAGACAGAATTAGGTTCATAAATGTCATCTCCATGTAATAGTTAGATAGACACTATTAATAGTCGTAAGGTTAACAAAGTAGAAAATGATTAACTATGAATGGAAACTTGATTTATCGCCTGAGGGGTTAATTGTGAAAATCTTATAACTAATAATATATATATAAGAAATTTCTGTGTAAATTTTGAGTAAACAAACATGATAATCATGATGATAAACATTTCTGACGATCATTTCAAGAAATATAAAAAACCCACAACAACAATTAAGACTCATGATTACAAGGAAATTAATTAAATTATATCTTTTACTTTTGCCCTCTTGTTTATAATCAATTTAATTCATAATCTATGAGATTTACAGATTGACTGTTAACTCAAATGTATTATATTAGTAGTGATTATAATTTAATTTTGATTGATAGGTAATGATAATCATATAATAACAATCAATTTAAATACATAATAGTTTGTGTAATAATAATAATACCTTTACAATGATGAGACAATCAGTAAATTGTTGCTATATGATTAGTTCATGTGATTTATCATGATGAGCATTATCATCCTCTTCATGACAATTAACATGGACCCGTTGATGATGAACAAAGTAAAAGTTAATCACAATTTATTTTGATGATTATAAAGTAAAATAGTTAACCAACTCGTGTTAATTGTTGAATGGAGTAAGAAAATATTAATAAATAAGTTATCACTAAATTGCTACTTATTAATCAACACCAACAAACTTAACCATTACACTTATGGTTATTTAAATTACTGATTTTCTGGTACAATTTATTAATAGTTGATTTAAATTGTTCATTGGTTCCTCTGGAAGTAATTTAATTTGATTGCTGTTGATTACAATACATTTACCTTACTGTTTACAGCTTTTTCTGGTTATTCATATGCTTTAGATTGGTCAGTTTCAAGGTCCATTAGGGATTTTCCTGTTAATAGCTATTACTAATTCACATAATCATGGGAGATAATCATGATTAACTTGATGATTAAGAGAATTTATTTTTAACTCTTTAATACCTTAGTTGACCTTGGAAGGTCATTTTGTAAACATTGAAAACAAGAATGAAATTTTTGTTTACAATCAAGTTGAGATTGTGGAGATACAAAGTTATTAAGAGTTGATCGATTGTTGATCAACTACCAAATTAGTTTATTCAATCATTTGGTTAATAGTATTGAGAAATTTGATCACAATCAGCTAATTATTAATCAAATTACTTAAATTGTTGAAGGACTTTATCAATGTTATCATAATGATTGATATTTTAGTTAATTTAAATTTCCTAATGACTATTCATCATTTGCCCTCAGGAAGTTTACAATTAATTATTTTTTTTCCGATAATTTAATGTCATTGAAATTTAAATGATGATTTTCATTTTTAATTGTTGTTAACATTGTTTAAAGAGAATGACTATTGAAACAATTAACTCATCTTTTCGCGCCAAAAGTTTTAACTCACTAATTGCTTGCCAACAATTAGTTGATTAGTTTTCTTTATATAAAATTTACTAAGGTTGATTAGCTGTAAATTTCACAATAAATGTATATAAAATCAGTTAATTGTGATCAATGAATGATTAAATAACAATTGGGTGTTAAATTATTAGCAGTGTTTCAGTTGATTAATGATGAATCTTGTTAAATTATTTGATTATGTTTGATTGTCTATGTTGTTGTATTTGCAATTAAATTTTCGTGATTAGATTAACAAATAATTAAGACATAACTTCATGTTTCATTGATTAACCAAAATAATTACAAACTAATTGCAGTTGGGCGATTGTGGTTAAATTTCAATTTGCAATTAAATGCATAATTTCAATAACATTACGATAATAAACTAAATTAAGTAATCAATTAATTAACTACTTGGTTCATAAACTATTACAATAATCATTAAATAATATATTGATTATTGAAATATTGTCAACAATGACATTGTGATTGATTGATTGATTTGAGTGTAAATCTAATTGTTTGTGAGCATTGGAAACAATTGGTACAAAATAATTTAATCAACAAAATGAAAATTAAATCATTTCAAATTAATTTAATCATTTTCCGGTCTTTAAGACAATCAGAAAAATTCAATAACTCACAAATTAAGATGATTACAGAATTAATGAGAAAACAAGTGATTAAGTTACAACAATTTGTAACAATTAACCTTCAATTAATAGTGAATATTTTTAGTATAAATAGTTGATAGTTTCATGTCAAAAGTTATCATTCAACAAGTTCAATTGTAACAATCAACAATCAGCAAGTTAAAAGTTAAAAGTTAACAAATTAAATCAAGTTAATCGTGAAAACAATCAACTAATCAATATGAAATTTTCAATGATTTTGGTCGTAATTTTTACTGTTTTGGCTTCGATTGGAACCAATCAAGTCCTCGCCGCTGGTAAAAAGTCACCACCGCCAAAAAAATCACCTCCACCAAAGAAACATGGATAATTGGTTAATCAACACAATCAACTCGATCAACTTAATCAACTCAATCGACCCAATTGATCTGAACCACAATCAACAACCAACAGAAAGTGAATCCTCTTAATCCGTAAACATAATCAATACCAAAGAGTTAATAATAATGTAGAGTTAATTGTTACCCTAGTTTATTGTTTTCCTTTTTTTTTAATTTTTCCAAAACTAATTGTCACTTGAATTTCCGCTAATTAGATTTACTCTCATTTATCCCAATAAACTGTAATCAATGTTCAACAACAATTAAATATCACTGATATCAAATCTTTAATCAATTGTATCCAATTACAATTATTTCAAGCGTAAACATTTCATATTCAATCAACTTGATTAGATTTAAATTGTGATTAGCATGACGATCAATGTAAATGATTTAATCTAAATTGCTTATGATATTTTATTCCAAAAGGTTAGTTAAATATAGCAATTAAATGAATATGTATCATAATTATTGGCTAATGATTGTCAGAAAATTAAATAATGATTTATAATTTGATTCATTTGAGTTACAATTGTTAATCAAGTATCAGATTTTAATTGTTAATATTAATTGAGTTGTTATTGTTTTGATTAACTTTGTTGATGAAACAAATTAAACCAATCAATCAATCGGAATCAAAGTTAACATTCAACACACAATTAACTAAATAATACAATCTAACTGTAGTGGTAGGTAATTAAGTAATTAACAGTTAATCAATTTTCAATGTAAGAATTGAATTAAATTGAACAATTTTTAATTTAATTGTAAATGATATTTATTTTAATCAGATGATTGTGATAATTTATACATAATAAAATAAATTGTTGTTTCTTATAATAAGTGAAAGTTAAACACAATTAGTTAATTATCATCAAGTTGTTTAAATTGCTCTAAACAATTGAGATATTTTCATTAAATTGTTACAATTAACCTGAGAAAATAAAACACAAACCAAAAAAATAAATTGCTATTCCCGTTGTGAGTTTATGAGTGTATCACAATTAGTTAATTTAATCACAATTAGCGGTTGTTGTTTAATTTTGTATGATTAATTGTTGTTGCCATTGAAAGTATGAAACATTTATTGTTATATATTAATTGATCTTCCTGATAATTGATTAATTGATCAATTGAAAATCTGATATGGACAGAAAAAAGGTGATTACAAATGATGATTAATTAAGCTCGTTAGGTTAACCATTGATTGTTGCGAGTGTTTAATTATTTGAGAAACTTATTGTGAAATCTATAAGTTAATTTTTTCACTCTCTCAGGATTAATTACAATCTTTTCCGGATCCGCTATGTGAACCTTAACAGCCACAGCCCTTTTAACCAGGTAAAGTAAATTAACTACCAAATGCCAAAGAGCCAAAACGTTTTTCAATATAATTACGACTCGACCCTTTTCATTGTCCGTGTCAACGTAACAATTAAGGTCACAATCATCTGATTGATCCTCATTTCCCAGAATTGGGGATGATGATGTTGATGCAATTTGTTGATCAACTGTTGCCGATGATGATGATGATGATGATGATTGTTGAGTTGAGCTTGATGGTAAATCAGGTGAGGTGATGATTTGTTTACCTTCCTTTAAATCACTTAAAACTGCCATAAATCCGACAATTAAACCGTAAATTGTTTGGAAACTTGATTGTAATGTTGAAATGGTTTCATCAAAAGTTAACATTTCTTTGTAAAAAAAGTTTCTCACTAAGTTTCTTGACTTCACAATGGATAAAGGTCACTTTTCTCGTGTCGAAATCGTTCACAATTAGCTTAATTACACATCATCAAAGGTAATCAAAGTCTGAATCTATTACAATTAACTATTATTACACAATTGATTAAGTTTTTTATTCTAGCTTTTCAATATCAATCTCGTTGTCACTTGTTGTAAATTTGTGAGTTAACTGAACGTAAAACCGATGATGATCACAATCAACTGATTGTATCTGAAAACGAGAGTGAGAATAGGAAAAAGGTGGAAATTACCTGTGAGTGAGAGAGAGAGAGGGAGAGGAGATGATAAACTCGAAATTTACTCTTTCTATCAATATTAGACAGAGAGATGATGATAATAATGGAAGGTAATAAATTACATGGATGATTTGAATAAGGAAACAAAAATTATCGAGACTAAAATTCAACCAAATCTGAATTTAACTAGTTAACCTTGGAGTTGAACCACAATTTAAATCCATCCCACTCTCACTTTCTTATCATCTTAATCATCATCTTCATCTTCATCTTCATCCACTATCATTATCCTCTTTCTTTTTTCTCTTTCTTTTCTTCCATGAAAATCGTACGTCAGAAACACTAATCATTTGTCTTTCTCCATTCATGTAAACAATTAACTCTCACTTTGATTATCTTTCGTTCATCTTCCTTTTTAACAGTTAAATCAAACAATCAATTTAACCATTAGGTTCATTGTGAGATGAACAATCAACTAATTAGTTCCATCTTAATGTTAATCACAATTTGTCGAGTTTTATTTGAGTCCTAATCAAACAGAAATCGACAATTAGTCTTAGAACTTTTTTCCTTCCGTAAACCAACATTGAACCTTTCAAATCTAGAATTACGATTAAATTGTTGTAATTTGTTGAAACTTGATTTGATTGCTATTGGAAAACAATTTAATAACTTCACTTTTTCATTTACAATTAACATTTCTCTTCATAATTCATTCAACTGTATTCATCGGGATAATAACAATAATCATAAACGGGAAACTTTCCCAACTCTCAGGCAATTGATTCTGAAAATTTCAATCCATTGATTAACTGTAAATTGTTACTGATTGTTAGTTGATTGTTGTTGTGTAAAGTTAATTGTGTTGTTAATTCATTTTCTTTGAATAATTTACAGAATAAATCTTTTCATTTCTTTACCAAAGAAATCAGGTATTTCCACTTGAGGAGAGCAATTGAAAAATATTCATCATCTTGATTACTGTTGATCAAATTATCGGTGAAAAAAAAGTTCGCAACAATTAAATCTAATTGTTATTCCAATTTGAAGAAAGCGCTTCTTTGGTGAATATTAATGAAATGGAAATTGTTGTCAGCTGATTAGTTGCCTCATGTTTTGATTCTGTTTGTGTTTTGGTTAATTGTTGTGACTCTCGAATTGTGAACAAATTGGTAATTTAATTGTAATCTAGTTGATTTGATGAGGACTATTTTTCGTTGTTTATCTAATCGTAGTTTAGGTTTAATTGTTAATTCTAGAATTATGTCTTCTCTTGTTAATTGTGATTCAACTTGTTCCTCTCAAGGAACAGCTCTGCTTTCAATGGAACCTGATTGTGATAAAATGTCATTAAGATTCACTTATTGTCACAATTTAAATGAGAAAATTTTTTCACTTAATCGTGATAAAAATGAATCATTAGCTGTCGCTTTTTCTAGATTACGTCTTAATCTAGAAAGATTTGTTAATCCGATTACCAAGAAAACTAAATGGACCAAACAGAAAAATGGATCAAATCAACTGATTGATGAAAGTAAACAAGACAATCAGAAAAAGTTATTGGAGATTAAATTAATTGTCGATGGTCAAACAATTGATCTGAATACACCTCATTCTCAAGCATGGAAAGACAATTCAATTCTAATTATCGGTGATTCCAACTATAAGGTTTTACTTAATAGTCCAATGGTTGAATCGGTAAAATTGTCAAATTGCCTTCTAACTGGTTATATCGTTTATCCAGTGATTTACTTTGTAAACGCAACAATTAACGATTGTGATTACTCTTGGTATAGATTTAAATCAAAGTGAGTAGAAAAATTAATTCTTCAATGTATTGGAAAAGTTAATTGCTCAATTTTGTGTTCTTTTGCTCTTTCTTAGGTCTAATTGTGATTCCAAAAAGCGACAAGCAGCAACAATTGAGGATAATGATGAAATCGCCAAGGAATTAATTTCAACTGGTTTCATTTACCATGTGAAAAACGAGGACATTGGTCATCATTTAATGGTCAAGATAACACCTAAGGACACCCGATTAGCAGGTTTAGAGGGGTCATGTGTATCAGATGATGTCGTTAATTGTGGTCCAGTTGATTGTCCGTTTATGGAGAGACAAAAATTAACCTCAACCCGAACAGATTCTGAATCAATCAGGATAATCACATACAATTTACTCGCTGATTATTATACTCGCATGAAAACAACACCAACAGAAATTTTCCCTTATTGTCCAATTGAATATTTGAACTTTAATTATCGAAAACCATTACTAATCAAAGAGTTAATTGGTTATAATGGTGATATCATTTGTCTCCAGGAAGTTGATAGAAAATTTTTTGATTATGAGTTAATTGAAATATTCAGTAAATTCAATTCAATGGAAGGATTTTTCACTCGAAAATCAGGCCGAGAAATTAAAGTTCCCGAAGGTGTCGCCATTTTTTATTCTCGAGATAAATTTAAACTTTTGGACCATTGTGATCACGATTTAACCGAATTATGTTTAACCGATGACAATTTAACCAAATTTTCTCAGGCCGTTAAATGTAATCAAAAATTACACGAACGATTGATTGATAGAAATACAATCGTTCAATACGTTTTATTGGAAACAATTAACTCTCCTGGAAAAGGATTACTAGTGATTAACACTCATCTCTATTCTAATCCTGATTCTGATCATATTAGACTTCTCCAAGGATCAATTATAATTGTTCATGTGGAGAAACTATTACAAGATTATTCGGTCAAAGTAATTAGTTAACTAATCATTTTCCTAAATAGATTCTAATTGTAACAATTATCTCTTTTCAGTTTCCTCATCTGAAAATTTCACCAATTTTCACCGGTGATTTTAATAGTGATCCTGCTAATGGTGTTTATAAATTGTTCACTAATGGTTACATTGGTTCTGATTATGTTGATTGGAAAAGTGGTTTGTATTAATTTAATTGTGGTGATTAGTTTATGTTTTCTTAATTTCAATATTGTTGGTTAATTTGTTGTTTCTGTCCCATTGTCTTAATAGTTCCTGATGAAGCAATTGAAGGAGTTGAAGTTAAACATTCATTACAATTAACCAGTGCCTATGGGACACCAGAATTTACTAATTACACTCAAAATTATGTTGGATGTTTAGATTATATTTTCTTTGACAATCAGTTAATTCAATTAGAATCAATTGTACCTTTACCATCTCGTGATCAAGTATCTAAGCAAATAGCAATTCCAAGCTCTGTTTTCCCATCTGATCATCTTGCTTTAATTGCTGTTATTAAGTGGAAATGAGAACAATCAATTATGTATTGGAACTGATTTAGAAAATTTAAATTAATTGTTGTAACCCTTTCATATTATATGGGCATTGTTGATAATTTTTGCATTAATTACTAATTCATTTCAAATATTGTTCATTTCTTGGTCCATTAAACATTAAAATCATTAAATTGTGATGGAAAAAGTTTTCTCAATGAAATTGTTGTTTTGTTGTAGTTAATTGTTATAATGAAATCGGTACAATATGATTTGATCCTGAAACTAATTGTAGATCAAATTTAACTAAGTGTTTTGATTATTTTATGGTTAAAATATTGCAATAATCATTAAATAATATATTGATTATTGAAATATTGTCAACAATGACATTGTGATTGATTGATTGATTTGAGTGTAAATCTAATTGTTTGTGAGCATTGGAAACAATTGGTACAAAATAATTTAATCAACAAAATGAGAATTAAATCATTTCAAATTAATTTAATCATTTTCCGGTCTTTAAGACAATCAGAAAAATTCAATAACTCACAAATTAAGATGATTACAGAATTAATGAGAAAACAAGTGATTAAGTTACAACAATTTGTAACAATTAACCTTCAATTAATAGTGAATATTTTTAGTATAAATAGTTGATAGTTTCATGTCAAAAGTTATCATTCAACAAGTTCAATTGTAACAATCAACAATCAACAATCAACAATCAACAATCAGCAAGTTAACAAAGTAAATCAAGTTAATCGTGAAAACAATCAACTAATCAATATGAAATTGTCAATGATTTTGGTCGTAATTTTTACTGTTTTGGCTTCGATTGGAACCAATCAAGTCCTCGCCGCTGGTAAAAAGTCACCACCGCCAAAAAAATCACCTCCACCAAAGAAACATGGATAATTGGTTAATCAACACAATCAACTCGATCAACTTAATCAACTCAATCGACCCAATTGATCTGAACCACAATCAACAACCAACAGAAAGTGAATCCTCTTAATCCGTAAACATAATCAACACCAAAGAGTTAATAATAATGTAGAGTTAATTGTTACCCTAGTTTATTGTTTTCCTTTTTTAATTTTCCAAAACTAATTGTTATTTTACTGCTAATTAGGTTTACCCCAATCAACTGTAACTGTATCAATGTTGAGTTAATAAAATTTTATTATTCGCAAAATCCTTTGAAATTATACTCATTCCGATAGTTAATAATTTGAGTTAATCAACGATCGTGATTTAGTTTCGTTTAAAATTTTCCAATCCAACTTTACAAATTTCGTTTGATTGTTGGTATTTTAATCATTGCACTTTGCCAATTACTTTTCAGTACATTATTTATATAAACTTCAATCATCAGGTTATGATTATAATTGTCTTTTGTTTTCTTGGTGAAAATTGTTTATAACTATCAATTTATGTTTAGAAAATTTGTTGATTGTTGATTATATAAATTGTAGATTGGAATTACTTTTAGGTAATTAAATTCAATTGGCAATTTATTTTAAAGAAGGCGCTTATTTCCTTGAGAAATTTATTGGTAACAGCTGATGTGTTACCTCATGTTTTCCGTTAATTTTCTGATTATCTAGTAACTCTTTTGCTTGCTAATCGCTTATCAATCAACAATTGATAGAGATGGAAAATCTTGGGCATCATCAATTTTTGGAAGTGAACCTTTGGGTAATTTTCTAACTGCAGCGGCCATTGTAGTGGGTTTAATTGTATTATCACCAGAGCTACTCGATGTATTTCTAAGAGCTGGTGGGAGATATCGACTTTTTCCAATTCCACCTCCTAAATCGCTTTTAGATTCTTTGCTTGCCACATCTTCCTTTTCAATCTCAGGCTTGGGTTCAGGTTTTGGTTCTTCGGTTACTGGTGCAGGACCTTCAGCATGTTTATTCCATGGGCCCGAATCATCTCTAGATTTTTCAGCAATTTTCTCCTGTGCAACTCGTTGTTTTTCCAACATTTCTTCTTCTTTGCCTCTAAATAAATTCAATTAGACAAGAAAAAATGCAAGATTACAAATTAATTCGTCAACAAAGATAGATGGAAGTTAACTTAACCCTTGAATGCCCAATACTAACCTGAGATTAAGAGAGACAATTTTTAAACCACGATAATCTTTTTCTCTATCATCTTCAAAGTCTTTCCATTCTTCATCATTCTAATAGCGTAGACAGATAATAATTGAGAGAAAGATGGCAAAAAAAGAAAATCAGAAAAATCAGAAGAGAAAAAAAGAGCTGACATGAAATGGGATGTGATAGAGAGAATGTGGGAGGAAGAGTAAAAGTAGCAAGATAATTCACAGGTGGTTAACAATTTAATAGAATAGAAAACAGAACAAAATTGATAATCCAAATGTTTACCTGATCAAACAATTTTGAATTAGAGATTAAATCAGATCCTCGGTGTCCACCATAATCATCATCTTTCTTCTTTGAATGATAACCACTACTTTGAACCTCTAATTGTTTAGCTAATTCTTCTGGGGTTAATTTGTTTTTCTTACCCTTTTTACTTTTATCCTTTTTAGCAAAAAAATCATCTAAACTTGCCATGATTACTAACAAAATCAATTTCAAACCAAATACGAACAACAATTAAGGAGTAAAAAAAAAAATTTAATTAAATGAAAAAAGAAAACACAATTAACATAAACAATCAAAATGTGCAATCATTAAGAACCAAAAGGTTGACACAACCAGAAGAGAACACAGGCCAGTGGCTCCATCTATGGGTAACCCTCGGCGAGCGAAATTCAAAATTCGAATTTTCCATAAACAAAATATTCTCCCCAAGGTGGAGCCACCGTAAGTTCTCTTTGTGATTTGGATAAATAGGATTTTCTGGCCTTTGATTATTTCCTTTTTTTGTTTGTTTAATCTTCTTCTTGTTTGTTTACCACAAAATTGTAACATCTTATATTTAGAATTATTTTCTTTTTGTTATATAACTGCAATCGTCAATCATGGTCGATAGATTAGTTAGTCTTAAATATCTCAATCCTCACATTACTTGTAATATATGTAAAGGCTATTTAATAGATGCTACAACGGTGACCGAATGCCTTCACACATGTAAGTAGTAATTTGTTTGTTTCTTTCATTTAATTGGTGACAATTAGACTTTTTTCTCGGCTTCTTTTTATATAATTTACTATAATTTTACCTTTTTCATTATCATATTGTTGTTTTATTCTAGTTTGTAAAAGCTGTCTTGTTAAGCATCTAGAGGAAAGGAATACTTGTCCATCATGTCATCTCATCATTCATCAAAGTCATCCATTAAATTACATTGCCTATGATCGGACAATGCAAGATATTGTCTACAAATTGGTGCCCAATTTACAATCAAGTAAGTGGAAAATTAATTCACTATAATTGGTAACATTATTAGTATTCTATACTTTATTTCAACCGTACTGATTTAATGTGTTCTTCTAATTCTGATTTTCTTTTCTCTTTGAACGCGTTTTTTTTCCTCCTCCTTAACTCTGTTTGTCCATTTTTTTTTCTTTCTTTGACAACTGATTTAGATGAACAAAAGAGGGAACGTGAATTCTATCGGAAAAGAGGTCTACCTCATCCCAAGGCTAATTCAAATTCATATTCAAACAGTAATGATAAAGATGTTTATAAGTATCAAAATGAATCAAATACCAATGAGGAAAATAGCGATTATCATAGATCAGATGAACAAGTTAATATACTCTTAGAAAGTCAAAATGGTTGCAATTTGAAGCAAATGAAACGGAAATATATTAGATGTTCATCTCATGCCACTGTTACCCACCTTAAAAAATTCGTAGCTAAAAAGCTTTTCAACAATTTCGACAAATATAAAGAGGTAATTATAATAATGTTTTAAAACAGAGTATTGGTCATTTACGATTTAAATTAATCTCTTGTCTTTTCCTCTCTCTCTCTCTCTCCCTTTTAGATTGATATTCTATGTAATGATGAGCTTTTAGGTAAAGATCATACGCTGAAATTTGTATGGGTTACAAGATGGAGATATAAGGTTAGTAGCTTTTTTTTAATTCTTATTAATAAATTAGCTTTCAATTTGTTATTAAAAAATATTTTCGTTCTTTTCTTACCTCAGGATCCACCGCTGCGGCTTAGCTATCGACCAAAGATTGACTTTTGATAGAAAACTTTTATCCTTTATCCAATCATTTCGCCTCCTCCATGTTGATCAAAATTGTGATTATATTATTTATCCGAGTCTCTCTCTCTCTCTCAAAATGAGATACAATTCCAGTCACCACGCTCTTTATTATCTGGAAAAAGAGTCACTCTTAGTTACAAGAATTTCGCTTTAAAATACGCAAAGAGCATTCATGTACTTTCGACACCTTAAGCTGGAACTATTTTTTTCGCTTAATTAAATTGATTGTGGACGAACTAAGAATTGGTTAATTCTACCCAAGACAGAACATTCTGCACTCCAGACAAAATTCCAAGTTTCCAAATCAGTGAATCAAACAAGTTGAAGTCAAATTTAAATTCCACTGTAAATAAGAAAAAAATTATCGATGGAACAAGTTTTATTTTCTTCGCTCTTTCGCTCTTTCTCTCTCTCACTTTTGTCTTCTTCCTCTCAATTCTTAAGTTTCTTCTTCTTTGCTGACTTCATCTTAATCCGATCCTGAAACCTGATGGATACTCAATGGATTCATGGAAATTCAATTTATTGACCTATTCGATCTTTCGTGATTGTTTCTTCTCATTAAAACTGAAGTTCCAATCAAATCAATTTTTAGCTCGAATTGTGTGAATCTCTCTCTCTCTTTCCCTCTCTTTCACAATCTTCATCTTCTACAATTGAATCCAAAATCTGATTCTGTGAAATTTTGTGAGAAAAAGACAATTAATTCAACCTCGTTGATTCATAACAATTAAATATTATCGATTCATTTTGATAAACTTTCTTCTCTGTGTAACATATTTATTCACAAGATGAGATGAATATTAATTGTGATTGTGTTACATTAATTGTCAGTTAAATTTATAAGGAGAAAAAAGTTATGAAGTAAACATAATCATCCATAAGATTCCAGATGATTAATGTTTACATAAATAAAGCAAATCTGAGGATCAAGTGAAATATACAAAATTAATCAATAAACTTAATTTGATTATGATAAAAGTTATTAATTGATGGATGGTGAATATTTTTCATTGTTTCCTAAATCCCTTGAGAATTGGATAAATATTGTCAAAGGCTTCATAAATTTCGGATCTGACTTTGGCTCCTGAAGAGAGAAAAAAAATTAAGTGATTGGATTAATTTTCCATATTCAAAGAAACCCTTTTGAGTCTAATTAACATCGATTTGAACTTACCAGTTAATACAACTTTCCTGAGACAAAAATGAGTAAGACAATTCTGGGTTTGACCATTCGGTAAATTAAACCAGGAAATAGTTCGGGTTCATAGGAAGAGAACTGACTGTGTGTAAGGACGAGACCCTCTAAACGAATTGGAAATTTAACATCGCAACTACCCACCATGTTCTGAATTTTAAAATCCAAAAATTTGGCCTGAAATAGAAATAAAAAGAGAATTAAACAATTAACCAACTAATGGAAGTGATTGGAGTGACAATAGATTCACTCTTTTCTTGTATCGATCATTTTCCATTGAACCTTTCGATCAACTTACATCGAAGCCTAATTTTTGTACAATACGAGCGTATTTACGAGCTGCCAGTCGAGATTGTTCTTCACTTTTAGCACCCGTACAGACCATTTTACCCGAACTAAAGATAAGAGCTGTTGTTCGAGGTTCCCTGATTCTCATGATCACAGCGGCGAATCGTTTTGGATTGTATTCTGCATTCCTGGCTTGTAAAGCAATCTTTTTCAAATCCAATTTACAACCTAAATTAACTGTGGAGACAATATTTTGTAATTGTGGTGCGATTCCAGGATCAGTTGAACTTGGCGTAATCGGAGTCATTGGAGTCATTGGTGTCATTGGTGGTTGATGTGGAGCGGGAGAGGGTAAATGTGAAGCCGGTGGTGATTGTACATGTTGGGGTTGTGGTGTTTGTGGTGCTGGTAATGGTGTTTGAGGTTGTGGTGTTTGTGGCTGAGGTGTTTGAGGTTGTTGGGGTGCTGTTGCAGATGATGAAGATGAAGATGATAATTGAGATTGTTGTGGTGTAGGTGGTGAATTTGGTGGTCGAGATGGTGAAGGTTGAACCAATTGTTGAGTTAACATTTGAAGATGACGCTCTTCGGCATCATCATCATTCTTAGCAAAGAAATCATCTAAACTAGACATTATAAATTTTTAAATAAACTAATTAAAAACAAAAGAAAAACAATAGTTTAAACAGGACAAATCAAAGAGCAATTAAGAAAATATTAATTTAAATTAACCAAAATAAAAGAGAAAAATTTTTGTTTTTTTTTCTCCAAATGTAACAAACAAAACTCCAAATGCAAGTGGCTCCATCCATTGGTAACTCGCGGCGAGCGAAATTCGAATGTAGAAAACTTTTCAAATTCTCTCTCAAGATGAGGCCACATTTATTGTAGATTCTGTTTTAGATCAACAAGAAACAGAACTAACTTCATTTGATCTTCAACCATCTTCGAACTACCAAAACATGTTCAGGTTGAAAGTGAATAAAGGTTCCGATCGCAACAATTAACGAACCGACAACATTATTGAATTAATCAAATTCTCAATTCTTAAACTTTGAACTTAACATTTTCCACTCATCGAAAATCAATTTCCTAATAAAAACAAATTCTAAATCATCAAAATTCAAGAATAATTCAATTAAGATCAAAAAAAATTTTCTTCCGAATAATATGATTTTCGATAATAATTTGCAAAAACAAATTCCTTCGAAGTCGTTCAAAGAGAATCGGTTTCGAAATCAACTTCTATGAAAATTAGATCGATTTTTTCGCTAATTCGAACTAGCAAAAAAATAATTCGTTCGATCGTAGCAGGATTCGAACCTGCAATCTTCTGATTCGAAGTCAGACGCCTTATCCGTTGGGCCATACGACCTTAATGAGTTCGAGGAAGTTAATTACCAAATATATCACTAAGTTCGTAGCAACGACAAAAAAGTCGCAACGATTTACTATCCAATGTTTATAATCTTAAATTCTGCTAACGTAGTAACTTTAAATTGTTAAACTAATCACTAATCCTTTCCTAATTGTGTAACTGATGTTTATCAGCATTTTCATGAAAGCATCAATCAACTCAATTGATTAATTGATTAATTGATATAATACAAACAACTGTAAACAATAAGGTAAATTTATTTATATATATTTGTCAATATAAAAAGCAAGAGAGAAAGAGAGAGAGAAATTAACAATTTACAATTTAATTATAAGTAAATTACAAAACAATTAACTTTATCTTTCATCTTATATTATCATCTAGTAATTTGTTTTCTTGTTGTTGATGATTTTTTGATGATGGTTCATGATGATTACGATTTACAATTGGATTAGTAATTAATGGATGAGTTGATGTTGTTGCTATTAAAGACGATTGAGTTGTACTGTAATTAACATTTCTTGTACGTTGCTGTTGATGATTTGGATTGTGATAATGATGATGTAAACTTAATGAGGTTCGTCCTGACGAACGTGTAAACGTTGACGTTAACGTATTAGTATTTGTATCACTACGAACTGTACTTCCTCGTTGGTTTGATGTTGGGTAGAGTCTTGGTAGACAAAAGCAAATGATATTTGCCAACCAAAGAAAAGTTGAATGATTTCTGAAAATAATCAAATTAAATAAATAAACATAAGTTTAAGATCAACAATCAGCTAATCACGATTAACTTACCGTAAATTTTTTGCGACATGAGTTGAAAATAGACAATAGATTAACGGATTAGCAGCACTATTCAAAGGTGCTAAGCTTTGGATGAACGTTGATATGGCAACGGTTGTTTGAGTTTTCGGTATTTGTTGATAAACTTGAAGTAAATCCCAGACAAAATATGGAGACCAGCATAGTATGAATACTAAATAAGATATTGATGAAAAAGAAATTGATTAAATTGATTTGCAATCGAATCGAGAAGATATTGATCGTTAGAATTTACCGAAAATAATGACCAGGGTCATCTTAACTGTCTTTATCTTGGCTCTTGGTATAACACCTCTTGAACTCATTCGTTTGAAATCAATGTCAGATGATTCGAACCCAGAGAATCGAGATTCGTTTTTCATCGGACTTACTAGTGACCCATTGTTATTATTCACTGAATTAGTCCAGTTTCCACTATTATCGCTATCACCAGATACCAATGAGCATCCATTTATTCCTGTAATTAGAGTAAAAGGTGAAAAGTGAATCTCTAATTTTGTTCATCATTTGATTTACTGAAATGTTTACTTTGTAATCGTTTTCTTTTACTCGATGAGCCCATGCTTCGAGATTTGGTCCAAATGGTATAGACGATTATTGAATAACAGGCTGAGATTATAATCGTAGGTATAAAGAATAAGGAAATCGCTACAAGGGTCATGTAAATCTGCCACTCGCCGATTTCCAAGTGAATCCAACATTGAGGTTTATCTTCAATTATATGAATTTTATAAAGGAAAAAAGTTGGAACTGAAAAAAGTCCTGATAATATCCAAGCAAATGCTATCAGAAATTTTGCTCGACGTTCTAGAAATTGAATAGAAAATACAACAACAATTAACTTGAATAACCAACAAAATCTAATCCAAACTACTCACCTCGACTTGTAAAGTTTAACGGGTGAGTTATTGCATCGTAACGATCAATACTCAAAGCAACTAGAACATAAGTTGACCCATAAGTGACCATAACCTAACGATAAACGATTTTAACAAGTTATTATAGTTGACCATCACAACTGAATTAACTAGAAACTAAACTAACTAACCTGAGAAAACTTAATTGCTTTACAAGCAGTGTGTCCAGTATAAAATCCAACAGTAAATCGCCAAACAATATCAGTTAAAACGTTAATCATTCCAACAAGTAAATCTAAAAATTGACAAGATTAGAAACACGCTAATTAGACAATTAGATCGAGTGATAATAATAATCATCTAAATAAAAATAATAACATATCAATACGATTAACTGGTTGTACTTGATGATAATATTAACAAGATATAATATTATTTTCAATGTTTTACAAACGAGTGAATAAAATTAACTTTAAATTCATTTCCCATTAGAGTTTTAACTAAACTAACAAACTTATTGACACAATGATAATGATTCATTTGAATTGAGGTGGAAAACAAATTTCATCACAAAAACTGAGAATTCAACAAATAATATTAGTTTACTATTCAGTTGAGTGGGAGTTTGATGATTGTTATTCATACTCAAGTAAATTTCATTATAAACAGAAAATAACGATAAATATTATGGGGAAAGAAACAAAATATAATAATAATAAACAAAAGAGTAGCTCAATTGATTTTAGAACAAAATAAAAGAAGTTCGAACAGTTCGAATACACTTTGAAAATTAGATGATAATAATAAGAGGAAAAGTTTATATTCTGAAAGTCAATTGATTATGAAAATCAACTTGATAGAATTGGAAACTTACCTGCAATCGCTAAATTCATTATGAAAAAGTTCATTCTCGATTTTCGTCCTTTCGATAATAACAAAGTTCCCAGAACTGAACAGTTACCGAAAACAATCATAACAAAAATAATCCAAAGAAAAGTTAATTGTTCTGTCTGTAAATAAAATAGAATTTAAATAAAAACAAATTAGAAAAGTTAATTAGCTTAATTGTATTGGTACAATTTGATGAAGAGACCGAAAGTATTAATTATATCACAACGATTAACTGTTTCATTTATCTGATATCAACAATCAAGTGGAAATTGTTAAGTTGCCCTTTAATTGTTACCTAATTGTTATCAATGGATGGTAGCAAATTGTTGTCATTTAATAATCCTTGAGATTTAGTTGATTGGTTTTTTTTGTCAATATAAGCAAAGATATTATTAATATTAGTTTGTAACAATCAATGAAACAATCAATGATTACAAATATTTTCATCACGATGAATAATCAATCAGATAGCAGTTGAATGGTCAGTTGGTCAACAATGATTTCAAAATCAATGATGATTATGAAAAGAAAGTAACAAAAAAAATCAGAAATCATATTGATGATCATCAATCAAATTGGTTAACCTAATCATCATTATCATTATCAAAGTATTGAGACTGGTGAAAATGTCTCAATGACAATCAACTATTTTTCATTCCCGATAACATTGAATTTGTCCAAATGCTACAAGTAGACTAGTCTGGAGGCTGATCATCAAGATTATCAATGAACATCATCAGTAAATTATCATCATGATCACCATGAAAACTGAACAAAACATATATGAGTCGATATCAGTTTTCAGGAACTGTTATGATGGAAACTCAAGATGAAAATCATTTCTAACAAAGGTTAGTAAGAGTGTTCCGAACAGAACATTATTTTTTTTCTCCCAGGGAATGAGCTCACAACTCATTGGAACTTTGAAAAGGCTAAACCAGCGAAACAAGGGTAAGAGAAAAGTTCAGAGAATACCAAACAATCAATCAAATCCTATTACATGGTGATTCGGTTCCAATTCTTTGGAAGAGATTTTTTTTCCTCTCTCCTCTCTTTCTTTTCTTTTTCACTTGTATTCATGAAACAACACATAATGATGATGATGATACTTATCATAGATCATCATCTTCATGAGCTTTATGAATCAATCTTCATGTATTCACATAACGGTATTAATATATTATGATGTGTGACGAACAAAAAAAAGTGTCTAAAGAGTATATAACTGTAAGAGAAAAGTTCTAATACCAATCATGCAATCTTAATTCATGAAATTCCGTATAAACCTATGTCATGGAATCAGGTGAAAAGATTATCAGAATTTTCCTTTTCGAAATCAGTAAATATACAAAGTTCGATATTATTAATGACAACGAATTCAGTTGAACCGATTCCATCATATTTCTTATTATAATCCTATTCCCATCAACGAGTTGAAATACTAATGTTTTAATTATAATACTGATTCAATTTGCTACAAATTAATTAGTCCCGAAGACAATTAATCATAAAATGCAACAAGTTCATTGATTGTCACCTTAAGAAACACAATTGAATTCACACCGAGACAGAAAAAAATTAATAATAATTTTCCTACGAAAACGATTGTAACCTTGATGAATTCGGTTCATTGAACTAAATTAACTTAATTTATATAATAATAACTTCTTACACCTTGATTGCGAACCTTAATTACAGTTTAATACTATTGACTTGACACAATATAATAACATTGAAGTCAGAAAGTTCGAACAAGAAAAAAAAAGTTCTAACATTTTCTTGTTAATGGAAAAACTTTTTTTCTTCTTTGGAATGAAAAAAAAGTTTAATGATAAATTTCCTGGGTAATTACGAGATAATTTATTGTTTCAATACTAATCAATCATATAAGTAAGTAATCAAATTTGATGATTAAACGTTAATTGTGTATGTGTGAAGATTATCAAGTGGTTAAATGATTAAAAATTAACAGTAAGAATCAAACTGATTGTTACTATTAAAACTATTATCACAAATAGTATACTAGAGATATAATTAATCTTGAAATAGTGATGATTCAGCTTCAAGCTAATCAATTGAAAGTCTCAGGTAACCTTGAATTGTTGATGATTAAGTTAACTATAAAGTAACTGTGAGCTATGTTAATTAAGTGAATTACTTTACCTTCATGATAAACTTGATTCACTTTTATAATAATAAACCAATCCAACCTAATTTAGTTTGATTGCTCTATCATCATAATCAAGCAACCAAATTAAAGGTGATAAACTAATCAAGATTATCCATCATATTGGATTAACAATTGATTCTATTCACTTTAATTGAATAGTCTGCTGGAGATATGATCTTTCAATAAAGATAAATATTAACACTTCTAAATGTATTATTAATAATTCATCTTAACGGAATAATTTCTCACCTTTCCTTTCATAAACATTTATCTAAGGTTTTCATGATTATTATTCAAGTTGAATACAAAAAGTAAATTCTGTTTCTTTATCATATTTATTCATTACTCATTCTTTTACAATTCTATGTCTATTAAGGTGTAAAATGTGACAGTTTACGATAATATTTACACTCAAGAAGAGATACTTCTATCTTCAATTGAATGGATTTCGACGGAATTTTCAAATTATTCGACTATTTATCAATTAGATTTTAATATGCAACTGCTAATACTTCAAACTTTAATGAAAGTTTCGAAACCATTCTTATATTGATGATAAACTAATTCTCTTTGAGGAATTCCTTTGGTTACAACAACATGGTTCCTCAACATGATCAAGTCACCTCTTTAGTATTAAGGAAAAGTTTGCTTCTGGCTCAGTTGACTTCTCGAGCTCAAAACTGACACCTCTAGCTCAGGTAAATCTTTATCTCAGGTAGCAAGAAGTGCTAAAGATTGAGCTAAAGATGTCAGTTTTGAGCTCGAGATGTCAACTGAGCCAGAAGCAAACTTTTCCTTAATACTCTCGTTATGAGATTAAATTATAACATGGAGACTCTTTAAATTCTGGCATCAATATGATAACTCTGATTGGAGTTTTTTTTCTAAGTAAATTTTTCACTCCAAGAAAAGAAAACAATATAATCTTGTGAAAAGTTTTCTGAATAAATTATTTTCATATAAACTCTCACATTTACATGATCAACATAAATGATAATAAAATAAATAGTTATATGGATCAAGATAATATTTATATACACTGTGTTTATATACTAATGTACTTCATCATCCATATAATAGGAAGATGATCATCTTCATGATGATTTGCATTACAATGAATTTTCAGAGTAAAAAATGTTAATAATGAAAAGTGAAAATGAAAAGAAAAAGGAAAATGGTAATAATAATATAAATAATTTCTTCATGTAACATTATTCATGAAGGTGTTTAACTCTTGGGTGGGAGTAAGAAGTTGACAGAGTAAATCAGTTGGAAACTTTTCTCCCACGATTTCAAGGTATTAACATGATAATTATCGTTGACAATGAGTTTCTTCAGATCAATCAACTCGAGTATTGGCTTGTATGTTCAGGGCAACCTATTCATCTTCAGAATTGCTCTTGAATTAGCCTTTAGTTCAGGTATCCATCATCATCATCATCATCATCATTTTCAGTTTCATATCTCATCATATTTATATAAGATTCAAGCCTCGATCATTACAATAATTTCATAGCACCTGAGAAACTGTAATCAGCTAATTGTAATCATCATCTTTTCAACAGTTGATGAGCTTGAAAATGAGAAAACTTTTTCGCTTCAAATAAATGTAATCATCATCATGTTTCAAGATTAAATGAAATGGT
Organism: Panonychus citri; assembly: GCF_014898815.1. NCBI lineage: Eukaryota > Metazoa > Arthropoda > Arachnida > Trombidiformes > Tetranychidae > Panonychus > Panonychus citri. Next base: position 159,049 of record NW_026515502.1, on the reverse strand, counting down.
CAAGGATAATAAGGTGATGAGGTTTTTCATTAAAAATAATCAAACAATCAATATGTATCAACAATCATTGAGTTAATTCATGTTATTTATTTTTGACATATCATCAACTTGGATACACACAGATAGCACACCCAAGTAAATATTGATACACCCAACATGATAAACATGATAATTCAGAGAGATTGAGAGTCAGACTGAATCTTCAGGTTAACCACAATCAGAGCAAATAGTATAACATGATGAGGATGAAATTGAACAATCAATAAAGAATCAATATGTTCAATAGTTTTAAATGATTCTATTCTGTTGATAATCTTTCAATTTGGACTCGAAATTTTGAAATTATTACCGAAACATTTTCTCAGTCCTTGTCAATGGAAACTACGAACTTGTTTTAACTTTGATTCAATTTGAAAAGATTTTAAATTTCATTCCCTTTCTCATTATCATCAAATTCACTATTCATTAGCTAATTGAATCTCATCGGGTGATATTATCCACATTATTATTGAGTTAATTTGGAAAACTATTGTACCACAAAAATAACCATGAGAAACAATAATAATGAAATTGCAACTTAGAATTCAGTTTTTATCAATAAAAAGAGAAGCCTTTGATTACATTGAAATTCATGGTGATTCTGACTTCCGATAAACAGAGTCATGGAAAAAGTAATATAAAATGTTATACTTTAGTTCATTTGATTACAATTTGGGAAACTTTTATTTTAAATTAAACTTTTCTCTTGCTCAAATAATCATCGGGAAAGTTCATAGTAAACTGAACTTTTTTCATGGAGAAATATAAATTGGACACAAACTCAGAATGTAATCTAATCTATTACATTATCACATTTGCATATATTATGCTTAATGATTGATCGTCTTTCATGATAAGTGATGAAGATGGAAGATGAAGAGAGATGAAGAAAACGAATGAGAGAGAGAGAGAGATTCTGAGAATGGAGAGAATAGAATATTTATATTGGTAAGAATAAAAATGAAAATTGTTCATCATGAAGATCTTATCATGAAGAAAATGAGATTTCAATAAATTGGTAACATAATTTAAATCGAAAGAGAGAAAAAAAGTTCTAAACTTTTTAAACGGTTCTAAAAAAAGTTCGATAAGCTTGTAGTCATCTTTATCATTCTCTTGCCATGAAATTGAATATTCATAGAGAGAGAATCAAAAACTATTCTTGTATTGGAGTTTTAAAAAAAATTCTATTCTCAATTGAATCAGAAAAAAGTTCTGAGCATTTATGTTAGACTTAAGGACAATCAAATGGTAAAACTGTCAAGATAAATTGTGATGATATTTCAGAACTATTTTCTCTCCATCATATTATGATAAAATCCATGGAAATATTTGTATCCACACTGATAAAGTTTATCATCATTTCCGTTTCCTGTCTAGTATGAAATTATTACCACATGAACAAAATCTATGTATCACTTGTTTACATTTGGTTAACATTAATCGTTAGTTTTTTTATATATCGATTAATAATTCAACTAATATTTAGACAGATTTAATTGTGATTATATTGAATTTTTATTGCTCGAACTATTAATAACTTTAACCACAATTAGAACTTTTTATGTTCTGTCAGAACGAAAAAGCTCAGGTCCTAATAATATCTCTTTCTACCTACGGATAAGGTTAATTTCCTTTGTAAAAAAAATAATTTCACCGAAAAAGTTAATTAACTTTTCCAAATTGAAACAATTGAATCAATACGAATCATCATTTGATATTACATTTTGATTTGGATTGTGATGTTATTATAAACTAATTCAAGTTTTTTCATCAGTAAGTTATTGATTGTTTGATTGTATACAAAAATTACTAGAAACTAAATTAACTTAAATTGCTTTTTCTATCTCTTTGTTCAAGTTGCTGCTCAATTGTTATCATTTTTATATTCTCATTATTTTTTCATTGTATTAATAAAGAAGTGAAGAATTTAGAATTGATTGTTGGTTAAAGAATCAGAGGAAAATAAAATTCAGTATGAATTTTGAATGAATCGGTTGATCGACTTTAAATTGACCTTGATTCTTGTAATCAACTGGACATCATCATCACTAATCGTTTCATTTTCTCTCCCTGTTTCTCCTCGGCGGAGAGAAAAAGAGAAACTTTGAAATGGAAAAATCAAAAAAAAAGATGAAAATTATGATGATGATGAGCAGTGGGAGTGAGATGAAAGGATAGAGGTGGAAAAAAGTTCCACCACCACTCAAGTTAACATTAGGCGATCTCCAAACGTTTGAGCTCCGATACATTATCAAACTTATTTCTGATGAGTTTTAGAACTTTTTTCCCACCCTTCTCCATCCTTCTCCCTCCTTTTACTCCTATTTCTATCATTCCATTACATTTCTCTTTCTCTCTCTTTCTTTTCCATCATCATCATCTTCTTCTTCTTCACCATAATCATCATCGCTGCCATCATCTTTCACCGATGATGCTTTTCCACCAGTGGGTAAATACACACACACACACTCACACATTGACTGTCTGAAAGTCTTTCTGATTGATCTGGTTAGTTTCAGTCCAGTGATTCGAGATTTATTGTTGGAAGATAATCATCATCATCTTATCATCCTTTTCATCCATCTTTACAGATTGTTCCTGAGTTCAAGTTCTTTTTTTTTGTTCTCCATGAACTTTTGCTGATTTTCATTTTCGCCTGAAAAAGTTTATCTTTTTTTTGCCTTCTGCAATTTTCTTATATTCATCTTCAAGAATAATATATATATAAGTTCATCTTTTGATCATCAACAAATTGAATTCACTGAACAATCAACAACAATAACTATCATTTAGATTTACATGTAAACCTTATTGCCAACGAAATCACTCAAAGACTCAAATTAATTGTCTTTATGATTTTACAATCAATTCTAACAATTTACTTCCATATTTGATTGTTGGCCGGACAACACTCATCATAAATATCATATTTCCTTTATTTTCATCGCCATAGTGATTAACTAACTCAATCAATTCAACTCATCATCATAATCTCATAATTTTCATCATCTTAATTATAGTTAATATGATTGGAATCTTAATTTCCCCTGCTAATCCCCTTGTGGATTAAGTTAAATATATTAATATGAAAAACCGATAAGATAATTAGCAGCAACTAATGGGTTTATATTATTATTAAAATTAGCAATCAACTGATTATGAGTTAATCATGTTCATCCAACTCAAATCATTTTCTAGAGAGTAAAATTAAACTTCATCATGTAATTAGATCTGATAGTTTAAAATGAACTGAATTAAAGGTTGATTTAATTTGTAGAAAGAAAAATTTAATTCACTTCAGTAATCATCAATTACTCCATTGAAATGTAATATTATTGTTTGTCAACGTTAAGTAAATTTAATATATTTAACTGATTGTTGTTGATTATATAAATTGAGAGCAAAAAAATAAACTATAATAATCAAAATTAATCCAACTCCCAATGTGATTAATAAATTTTATAAAAGGATTTAAGTTTGATGTTTATTATTAATTCACCGGGAAAATTTCAGTAATCATGATAATCATTGGTGATGGTAAACAATCAATACAAAGTTTATTAATTCCTCTCATGATAATTGATCATGGAAACAATTTAACTTCAACCGACCTTTTTCCCAATCAATTTAAATTGTAAACAATTGAGCTTAATTTAGTTTCACTTTCATTACCAAAAGTAACAATTTCAATGATCCAAATAATAAATAAGGTAAATTGTTAACAATGAAAATAAATACAATCAGTTTTGCATTTAAATTACTGTTAACAATTTAGCTTTTAAGATTTAGTTTATTGTCAAATTTAAAAGATAATCATGGCAATTAGATTATAATAATAATCAGCTCAATTGATTGCTGATTAACTTGAATTGGATCGTCTACAATTTGATCTGATTATGAACTGATTGTAATAATCAACTAATTGATATTAACTTATAATCTCAATGTTGATGAGTTTAAATGAACCATTGATTGTCATCAAGAGGATTGATTCAATTTCGGGCTCAATGACCATAATCAATACGAGGACAGAAAAAAAATAGTATCATCATTGTCATTAACAGAAACAATTAACTATCTAGTGATTAATTAATGAATAGCTATTGCAATTAATCAATTTATCACTTGGATAGAAACATATTTAGTTGATAAGGTTGTAACAATCAATCTCGAAACCATTAGGGTAAAAAAAGCAATTAACAAGAAATAGAATCACAATTTAGATGAAGACTGGAAGTCAAATAATAATAATGCGAAAATTGATTTGCATCTTAAATTGCAATTTATTAACAATCAAAACGGAAGCAAATTAACAAATTATCATGAAATATTATCCAAGAAAAACAATACATGATAATATTAAATCGCTGGAGAAAAGTTTTTTGTTACTTTTTTGTTTCGATTACTCTGATTGTTGATAATCAGAAAATAATCTTGCAATTGTATTTCCCTTAACTAATCAATAATATCATTGGTTCAACTCAGATTAATCATAATATGAGTTTATCTCTGCGGTTTTCCATGAAAAGTTGATATTACATTGGAGTAACATTTACATTGGTTAACTGGTGAGTGAATTATTGAAGATAAACAACAGAAAATTATCATGCAAAGATAATAATGATGATCAATGTTTAATAAGTGAATGAATATACAATATGAATAAAATCATTTCCAATGAACATGTTAATTCAGTTTGAGTTAGATAAATGGATAATAAAATCAACATAATAATAACAAGAAAAATGTTATTCCTTTAATAAGAATCAATTTTCATTCAAGTATTTCAGTCATTCACAGAATACGAATTCTAATAAACAAATAATGAGAGTAAATGTTATTATGAAAATAGAGAGAAAAAATTCTCAATTTGGACTATTTGAAATTTGCTTTACTCTTTCATTGTGATGATCATTACAATGTTCATTCATAAAATCAATCCAGAATTAATAAGAGTAGTAATTAGATACTACAAGTGAATCCACGAAAAAGATGAGAGAATAAAAAAAAACACTTCTATCAATAGGATCAGAATTCCCAATGGAGATGATTTAACAATCCTAATCAGTAGCTTTTACTATTGTATTAATTGAAAAGAAAGGGAAAATAATAATCTCATCATGATTATCGGAATAATGAACTTTCAATGGTTTATTATTATTATTAATTATCTATTATTATCCATTACAATTAAGGTAGAAAATTTGTTATGGATTAAGTTTCGAATTGATTAAGATTTATCTTGTTTACATTATGGATCAATGTTGTTAAAAGATTAACGATATTTTCAAAATGTATTGATTACTTATTAAGGAATTGTCATCATCATTATCATTGTTATTAAGTAGATTACTTTCTTATCGGTTTGTCAGTTTTTCTTTGACTATTTTCAGGTAAGATGATGAGGAAAGCAATTCAGTTACATAGGAAAAACATTGTAACTATCTTGAAGTTTGGATGATGAAAAAACAACAACAACAACAACGACATAAAATGATTACCAGGAAATAGATGGAAACAGTAAATTGTCCTCAACAATCAATTGACTAATGGTAATTTTATCAACATACATAAAGTAAATAGGCTGATTATCAAAGCAAAAGGGTAACAATTGTCATCTTGTCATCCTCATTTTCCTCATTATTCTCAATGGAAAACATCGTTTCATTGTAATTATCTTCATCATCTTCAATCAAATATTATTATTGTAGTGATGAAGCTGCGACTATATTTTTCCTTTGGTATATTTGATCATCAAAGGTAATCAACCCAATTAACATCACAATTTAATGATGATGATGATGATGAAGTAAAATTATTGCTTAGTAGGTAAATTGTTCACCATTTTTCTACCATCTTTGTGTTATTACATTCTATTTATTATATCTAATTGTTAATTGCTTTCTCAATCATGTACTTATGCATGTAATTAACAAAGAGTATCTCTTTGATAACTTTTGTTCATTTTGCTAAATTAATTTACAACGAAAATTACATTGATTTTGCAATTAACATGATACCTTATGGGTGAAACGATTTAACGAATTCGTGACAATTTTAATTGTATCAACAACATAGATCGTAATATAATTACATTTAGATCTAATCTGTAATCATTACGAGGAAAAGTGTACTGGATAAGAAAAATTGTTTTCTCTTTTCACATTCGAAAATGTATTAGAACTTTTTCTCTCTCATCTCTTACCTCTTCCTTTTCTCAATTCTCCCTCAACTGACCAACGAAGATGATGATACATTGAATCAATGTCCACCCATTTGTCCAGTGAAATTGAAATGGAAAGGGAGAGAGAGAGAGAGAAACTCTTGTTAAATTATTATTCTGATCCGTAAAAAAAGTTCTGACTCTGAAATTTCATGATGAATCATGAGAAAAGTAAATTGAATTGCAAGCATGATGATGATAAGAAAAAAAGATGAAAAAATTGATGAAAATATTCAATCATCAATTGGGATAAAAACTCAGAAAGAACTCACAGATGAAAAGCGAAAAACAAATTACCATGATAATATATCACGATAATAACAATATTACATGATGATTGTTGATCATGATTCTGAATTATGATGATATTATTTCAATGAAAGTGAAAAACAATATATTCAATATCAAGAAGTTCACATTAGAACTTTTTTTTTGTTCCTCCAGCTCTCAGTTCGAGAGCAACAACTTTTTTTGTTTCATTGCTTCATCTTAATACATGAGGATCATATTAATACATGTAATTTCAGGTTGTTAATATTAATGAGCATCGTCATCATCACCATCATCTTTATCTTTGTCTTCATTATTAATATCATTGTTTTTCATCATGTTATTAAATTAGTATCATTAAATTTCAATGAGCTTAAAACTGTTTTCACTTAATTTATCTCCATGATAAACTAAGCAAAGTACTGAACGTATAATAGGCTCAAAAGTGCATCTAAGAGTGGGTTAGGTGGGTGGTGGGTGGGATGGAACGAGAAATTCATGTTGAAGAACAAATTTTCATGAATCATCTCTTAGTATTGTGATGAGTTTATCTTATGAATTCTGGGCTACTACTAATGTACTATTATTATGAAATGTGAGCTGATTTTGATATCTTATCAAGTCTCATGAAAAACAGGATGAAGACAATGAGATGATGAGAAAAAATAAGATGAGGATGATAATCAGGATATGGAAGAAGGAGAAGAAGATGATGATGATGATGATGATGATGATAATGCTCTTGATTTTAGAAAGAGAATAAAAAAGTTTCTATTTCAACAGAATAGGGAGATAAACATGAGGGTATATTCAGCTACTTCCATGAATCAGGGAGGGAAAATAATGATAATAATAACTTGAAGATAAGTGAAAATGTCAACTGAATCACTTTAGAAAGAGAAAAATAATTCTGATAATATTATCACTTCTAACTTTAGATAAACAAATCAAACTAAATGTTAGAGTGATAATGGACACTGGATGTAACCTTACGGTCAGTGTTTTCCATTGATGATCAATATCATTTCCATTTCCTTTAGGGTCCAATCCAATTATCTTACTTGCATTTATGATCTAATTTAGATCATAAGGAAAAGGGGCTTTTCCATTATTACAGAATTCAAATATCCATATAATACATTGGTCAGTTCGAGTTATTATTTATATAAAAATTACTCTCTCATCATTTTCGTGAAAGTAAAAACTTTCAAAATTGAAGGACTTGTAATCAGTATTGTTCATTGGTCATCACCATGGATTTTATCATGGGAAAGGTTGATAACCCTAAGCCATTAGTGGGTCATTTTATTGTAATGTCATTAATGGAGATGTTGTTGTTTAACTAATGATTAGATAATGACCAACTCGAGTGACCATGTCAAAAACAGATGATCAAGAATAAACAAAGAAAAAAAATCTTGACTTAATTATCATTAGATAACAATTAGTGACCTCTAATTAATGAGATAATCTTAATCACTACTGTCACCACTAATTGTTATTCAATCAATTATACCTAAAACTTGACCACTATACTGACCATTGGTGAAAAAGGTTGATCATCTTGATTTTGAACAAATTTTGATTGATTGATTATTATTAATATCAATGTATCAATAATCATTCATTATCAAGGTTATTATTATCTCAATCAAGCTTCATATATAATAAATTGTTACAAAATAAATTATTCCCAATATTTAATTCTGTTGATTGTTAAGCTTTCAAATTGATTAAAATTAATCTTGATCCTCTTCAGAATCCAGACTAATCATGATTAACTTTTAACAAGACAAACAATTTGTCAATCATCAGAAATCAACACTGAAATTAAGTTTAACTGTTTTGTTGAATCTTTCAATAAGTTACATTGATTGACTTTCATCATCATCACAATTAACGTAATTATAATTAATCATTTTCCATTTTTCGAAACAGAAAATCAAGTTAAACATCAAAATCAAGGTGATGGAAGAGAATTGGAAATGTTAATTAACTTTCAGCTTGAAAAACGAATAACAATTATACTAATTAACTTAGAATTTCATAACTTTGGAAATTTAATCCAAATGGAAGAACAGAAAAAAATTTTATTAAAAAATTTCCAAAATTACCTAAGAATAAACAAAATATCACTCGAAACTTTTTACATTAGAACTTAAAAGTTTTTCGAGCAAGAAAAAATAATACCAAAGGTAATCATGTCAATCCTTTTTTTTATTTCCTCGTTTTAATTAGTAATATGTGGATCATTAAATTAATCGTGATTATCAAATTCCACTCAGGTAAATTGTTAATCGTAATCAAGGAGCAAAATATGAGGTAAAAGGATTAATTTGTAATCTGATTAAACTCGATACGAAATCAGAATTTCAATTTCTTAGAACTTTTCTTTTTAATCTAAAGCACAAACTTTAATTGTGATTAATATGATTAATTAATTTGGTTGAGAATATACAAAAGAAAATAGCAATTCTTGTTGACAAGTTAATTTAGTTATTAATCATTTGCAATCAATAATAATTAATAATGAAAAATGATTACATTTACAAGTTAACCTTGAAAATTTTTTCATATTTGAAACAATCAACTAATCAACTTGATGTAATTGCATACAGATCATAATCAACTAAATTAACAGAGTCTAATTTGTTGTCAAAACCTTGAGATTATATTTATATGTACATATGAATCGTTTCATTTTCAACAATTAAGGGAAACAATTAGATTCCAATAACAGATATTAAGATATTTATATATTAATAATTTATTGGGTAAAATTTTTTTCTCAATTCCAGTTTGATCAATAATAGTTCTGAGTGTTAATAATTTATTTACCTGTCGACAATTTAATATTAATAGATGATGATTAAGACCGTTGCGTTTTTTAATAGTGATAATCAACAGTAAATACTGTCCCCGTTGATGGGCATTAACTATAATCATTATTATAATATATTGATTGTCGTTAATTAACTTTAAGTAACTGTCAATTTTTTTACATTTCCCAAGGTTTTCATTGCTTATTGTTTATTTTTTGCTACTTCTTTGTCTTGGTTTTTGTTTATCAAGACAATTTGTTAATTGTTAACTTAATTTTCCAATTGATGATACCCAATAGTGATTAGATTAAATTGTAACAATAATAACGATAATATCCTTTCTTGCCTGTGACCTTTTTTCTTGCTTATGGTTTAACAACTAATGTTTGTTAATTGTTGTTGATGGAATTGAGATGATTATGTTTTGTGGGTTTTAATCTAGTTTATATTTATTATGATTACTAATGATGATGATGATGATGATGATGATGATAGTTAGAGTTACAGTTGATCAATTGATTGACTTTGATGCTTATTTTCATGTTAATATTGATTTTCAATGTTAATTCAGTTAATCTCGTGAGGTTTGTATCTAATTGTCATGAAACTTTGCTCATTTGTGATGTTATTGTTTCTGTTTACTCTGCATCTTTAATTAGAGGAATGATCAAAATAAATATACTCTTATACAATTAATTAATTGTAATTGAATTCAAGTTAACTCTATTATTTATCAATGTGGTCATCAAATGGTCCACCAAATCGTTGACAATATGAAAAAGATTCAACCTTAAATACAATATGAGATTAATAAGATGATCAAACTATCTCATCTCAGGATAATCTGTTTGTACAGTAAATCGGTTGAGTCGAATTTTTTATTTTCGAGTTCTAATCGTTGAGAACAATGTAAAAAACTTTCTCTACTCATCTAATATATAACTCGATGATAAAAATGATGATTGATTGTGTCTTTCTTACTCTCAGTCTATCTAAAGTTGCAGAATCATCAATTATTTCATGAGCTTCATGCAGATTAGAAAACAAAAAGTTGAACCTCATGAAAAAAGTTCAGAAAGACTATGATAAACACCATGAAACTGATAGTAACCATTTAACAGGTAGAAACCATTGACTCTCATTCATCAATATTATCAATATGATAAAAACACACACAAGGATAATCATTTTATCAGAAGCTCATAAATCACAATGAAAATGTCAATAGCTTTATAAGGTATTCATGGTGTTCACGATTCGTGATAAATTTCAGTTTCTGTGAGGGATAAACTTAATTCATGATGATGATAGTGATGAAAACAAATCCATTGTGATAACCGAACCAATAATATCAATGGCCAGTTTTAAAAAGTATATTTGTTATCAAAGATCAATAATTATCTGTTATCAACTTTGATGATCAACTTGACCATTTGGTGATATATAATATTAGTTAGATTATATAAATGCCTTTAGGGTATAATCATAACTCTTACCTGATAAAAGTAATAAACTTCATAATCTTTTTCTGTTTGGTTGATTGTTGTTGCCATCGAGTCAATTGTGTTATCATTTGTTTTAATATAATAATTGATGTTAAGCTCATTGATATCAATTGATGAACCGTTAGGTGACCAGATCATTGGAGTTAAATTGTTAATCGTTGTTGTTGATACGGTTAATTGTTGATGAAAGTGATCAGTGTCAATTAACTCATCTTCAACACGATTGAAAATGTCCACTGGAGTTGATGTCGATAATGCTGACGATGAAGATAATAATAACAACGATAAAGTTGAACCGATCATTGTCTTTGATTAAATGTCGTCGTTAGTTTATCGTTAGAACTTTTTTTCTTTCTTTATTTGTCTCTTTCTCTTTCGAGTTCTTAGTTTTTTTTTTCTTTAAAAAGAAAAAACTTTTTCTTCCTTTTATCCTTTTGTATAATCAGAGATGAGAATGATAATGGTGATGATGATGATTATCCTTTTGTTGATTTCGTTTTGCTTGATTACTCCAAAGGAATCAGATTAATCTATTGTTCAGTTGAATCGTTGAACAAAAAGATGGACTCATAATGATGAAGATGATGAAGATAAGGATGACATTTGATTGATGTTTACTTACTTTTCCTCTTTCTTTGTGGTTCACTTATTATCTCAGGTGTCAATTAACCTTAAATCACAATCAACTTTTTGATGGACAATTAATCGATTTTCTCTTTTCCAAAATTAAAATTATTGATCATCAAAAAGGATCAAAGTTTCCGCAATAAGATGATGGAAAATTAATTTCATCTCTTTATGAGAGAGAGAGAAAACAAAAATATACTAGTTAGTTGCAACGAAACAAACGGAAGTAACGAAGAAGATTTTGGGTCCGTTAGAATCAAAAGTTCACTAATATCAAGTAAATTCTCATTTTAACTGAGAAGATGATTTAAATTAAGATGGTTTACTAGTAATTAACTTATTTTTCTAATTGTTATATGATGTCGATCAGTTTTTTATCGGATTGAAATCGTTCTGAACACCAGAATCACTTAAATAAGTTTCAAATACTTTCAGGATGAAAATAGTAAAAAATAAAAAGAAAACAATAAGTCACCATGAAAGAAGTGGATGAGAGTGATGATGAGAAGAGTGAGAAAAGGAGTAATAGTAAGAGTGAGAGAGAGGAAGAGGAGGGAGAGAAATGGATGAAGATGATGAGCCTACAACGCAAGCCAATTGCATCCTTGAAGGTCTCTCTCTCTCTCTCTCTCTCTCTCCTCATCCTTTATCATCATTATCTTTCTTCATCATCTCGGTTTTTTTCTTGTTACTTTTAAAAGCTTATCCTCATCATCTGTTACCTTTCATGATAACACGTTACCCTCCCCTCTTAGGTCCATTAAACTGACCAGTCAATATAATCTGATCCGATAGAACAAAAAAAATCACTGACCATTCATGATCTCAACAAACAAGAAAACCTTAATAATTGGACAGGTTTTGTTTTCTCCTTATCACCAAACAAAAGTTTCTTGTTTTATACTCACGTTGAATATTAATTATTGATCAATAATCATTGCAAATGATTTATTTTGACAACAATTACGATGCCCAATGGTAATTGTTGTACCTTAATTGTAATTTCAATCGGTAAAGTAACAATTGTGAGGAGTAAAACAAAACCAGCCAAGTAGCTTAACTTTCACATCCTTGATTGCTAATCGAAATCCTTAACAAGCAATCTTTCCGGGAATGTATTTCAATTGTAATTAGTTAATTGTTAACTCGGGTAAACAATGAAAAAGTTTTATTTGCTTTTTTTTATTACTTAAATTAAAAACACTAATCGGATTAAATTGTTGTCATTAATTAAACAAATTGTTACCAACATCTTAATATTACTGATCTTGTTGGATAAGTTTGTTCAACTTTACCATATAATTAATATTAATCACGTGGCAATTAATTGTGATCAACATGGTTCAAATATATTTCAGTTGGTTTTAGTCAATTAATATTAATCATAACAATCAAATTGTATTTCCAATGATAAAAATGGTAAAAAAAAGGTCAACACTTTGAGGTTGGAAATTGATTGATCTCTTGGAATTAATCAACAACAATTAATCAATAAAATCCAAGTTAATCATTTATCTGATTGTTATTTATTAACATTGGTAATCTGATCTATGTGAATGGTCAAGATGATGAAAATCAATATAAACTATCAACACACAATTGACCAATACAATTGAAAACAATTAAAGTTGATCAAGTTTCATATCATAGGAATCAAATGAATCCATTCAAGAGTTAATCAAATTGTAGTTATTTAAGTTAATCGTTTACAATTGTAATTGATTGATTACTTTTCTCATTTGTAAATCAATTAATTGTTATTCAATTGAAATGATTAATACAATTATTTAATCGTTTGATGATTTACTGAAATGTTACATTTGAATTTTTACTTTCTCATAATGATAATAAATGACTCGATAAATTTGAAAATGATTAAGTTAATTGTATATTACACAATTAACCTGATCACAATGATTTAATCGTAATGATTAAAAGGTATACATTTAATTTACAACGATATGTATTGAGTTTTGCTTTTTGATTAATTGTTACCTTTTAAATCAACAAAATATACAAATTAATAAATGAGTTTGATGATGAATTGTATTTACCAATTGTTTGTTGAGTGAAAAGGGAATTGTGGTTAATTATTTACAATTAAAGTTAATTGTTAGTATATTAATACGTATGTAGTTGTGTTGTTTTTTTACCCGAGTGTAATTAAATCACTTAATTTAGTTGTTGTTGTTGTTTAGTAGCTGCCAATCAATCAATACGATTAAACGATTAATGGAAACAAATTATGGGACAAAATTAAAAGGTAAAAAGATTTGACAGTTACAATTACAATCATAATCACAATTAAAAGCTTCATGGCATCATCATTATAATTGTTGTCACTAGTGTGAAGTTAATTGTTGTCCAGTTGACAATCAATTTGCTTATCATTTGTGTAATACAATAATAATGATAACAATTTATATGATTTTCTTAATGATAATATCAAAAGGTAATTAATATCATCAGCACAAAAAAAATCAACCAAACAATCAAAAAAGTTAATTGTTGATATTTGCAAAATGTTTATCAATTAAGTTAATTGTTGTGAACAGAGAGAGGGTATCAATATATATATTGTATTAATATAAAAAAAAGTTGTATAATTAGTTTGCCAAATGATTTAACAAATTGTGAAATCGGAAATTAAATGACAGAACAAAATTAACTAAATCATAATGATAATGATGTGTCACATTAATTAATATCAATGATTAATTTTTACGCGAAAAAGTGTAAAAACAAATTGTAAATAAAGTGAATGTAACAATTAATCATAATAATTTATCATTAATTATGAGACTGTTTCATTCAGTATTTTTTGTTTGTTTTTCATTCATGTTGTTTCAAATTAACTGATTATGATTAACATGATAAAATTTACTGGTTCGTTGGTGAATCAGTTAATCAGAATCAATGGATTTTTTACAAAACAAAAAAAAAGAAACATCAAAATCAACAACAGGTCATTACGGAAACGATCAATCAGCTGATTTATATACAATAAAGGTCACATTCATTTGTGTATCGTTGACGAATGAATCAAAATTGGTAGAGAATTAGTTGATTGTTCATCTCCGGCTAAGCTTTTCTTTTTATTCATGAGTAATTTCAATGTTTCCTCTGTGATAGTAAAACGAGATCGTGGATTTATATTTATTCAACAGCGTTTTCGTCGGTGACAGAAAAAAAAGTTCGAGGAAACAAACGAAATCAACTCTTGGGTATTAGTAATCCATCAGGTATATTATCCAGTTGGTCACTGTCTTGGTCAGTTGATTGGTTTCAACTCGAGCTTGGACTCTTCAGACATTTACGTTTCACAATTCAGGGAAATTTGAGATTATCCATATCCATATGAACCATGAAAGTAAATAAATTTCCAAATTCAAGTTCCAAATAATTTGGTAAATCTTCTGAATTTAGGTAAAATGATCAACAACAATCAGTTGATGATATTTGATATAATTAGTAATCTTTTTCCTTTGTATATGTACTGGTTTTCCTTGCATTGACTATTTCAACTTTTCCTGATTCTCATAATTGTGATTGATTACATGTAGATATTATTAACATTGTTGTTGTTGTATGTTTTTGATGTCACGATGAGTGTTTTTTAAAACAAATTAATTATTTTGTACATGAAACTATGATGGTTATTGGTTTTTTTATATATATATATGGTATTTGGATGATGATGGCAATGTTAACTGATGGAATTGGTACTTTTAGCTGTACTTGGTTCCTTAGTGGTGTTATTTGCTGTCCCTGTGGTATTTTGTGAGGTCACATCATCACCAATCTGAGCATTACTCTTGGAAATGTGAACATTTTTCCTCTTATTCTTGTTACTCCTAAGAAATTGGAAGCAACCCTTTGGCTCATCTACTGGTGGACAATCAAAATTGAGATCATCGGGTAACGTATTTGCAGGACCAAAAACATTTAACTCTTTAAAACATTCAGTTTCAATCATCTCACTTTGCCATGGAATTGAAACACTTCCAGTATTAAATTTACTGTAAAATGAATCATCACTAGCATCTAAATTGACTCCTTTAACCGTTGAAAATTGTTCAATATCCAGAACATCCTTGGCGTAAACAGCATGAGGCTGAAAGTGAGAGAGAGATAGAGATAGAGAAAAATAATTAAAATTAGATTAACACACAGTTTGAGTCTCAAGTTTTAAGGTAACAATTTAAGGGGTGAAAAGAACAAGAAAATGAATAGAAAAACATTATTCTCCATCAAATCTAATTTCATCATCATCACAGTTATATTATATCCCCTCATTATACTTGAATTCAAGAATAGCTCATTAGTTTTATGATGATCATGAAAAAGATGACGCTGGTTGGTTAATCTAACCAAATAGACTCACATCCGGAATGAATGGTGGCTGTAGCATACCCGCTTCCAAGCGTTTCCAATTAACCGTCTTGAAAAAAGTCGATGCTTTAACCTCACTTGCTCCTTTACGTCCAAGTTTACATCCCAAACGATCAGGAACTTTTTTCGAGAGTAACTAATGACGATAATAAATGAGAATTAAGATGAAAAAAAGGTTTAGATGCTGAAGATAATGATGAAGGATAATACAGGAAGGAAGGAAATGAAAAAAAAACAGATAGCAAAAAGATAGAGATGCAGATAGAAACATGGAAAGGTAATCAAGGGATAATGGTTAAGATGATGATACATTAGACGATGAAGATGATGAGGTAATAATTGTGGAAGATGATTAAAGATTCAAGTAATTAAGTTGATGATGAATACTCACCGATAGGCATATTGCTTTGGCATCTTCACTAAATTTATTTGAATATTTTTCACATTCATTTTTGACTCGACGTTCGACCTCTTCCCGTTTGACCTTTTCCTTTCGGGCTCTAAATGGAGCTTGACCTTCAATCATTTCGTATAAAAGACAACCTAAACTGAACCAGTCTGGACTAAAGGCATATTTATCATTATCAATCACTTCGGGAGCTAAATGAGAAAGAGAGTGAGAAAGAAATCAACTGATTATCATGATAATCATTAATATCAATTGTGAATGTAAACATCAGGATAATCGTTTGTATTATTTCATTAATAGTTAAAATTGATTATCATCATTGTTCATTGATCATGATGGATAAGTAATTGGAAGAAAAAAAAACTATTACTATTACTATTATCCAATGAACAATAAATGATAATTGAATTAAAACCCAAAATGATTAATTCTCTGGTTCTTGATTGTTATATAATATCACAGCCTAAAGGAGACCAAATTAAAGTAAATATTTACTCAATACATTAATTAGTATATTAGTGTATTAGTATTACCTGGATAAAGATGAAACTTAATTTATGTTATTACAATTAAAATAATAATAAGTAAACATAGTTAATGGTTAACATTGAAAATAGAGTGAGAGTGAAAAAAATACTAAATTGTTGGAAGATTGTAGATAAAATGAAAGTAATTGCAATTAAATTGTCAACACTGATTGCTAGTGCTATACGAGTAAATTGTATTTATCAAGATTCGATAAGATGAAATTGATTGAAATTGTAAATTGATTTACTTTTGGTATTAATTGGAATCGATAAACAAATTGATATTTACCTTTCCAAGTAATAATAAGGTAAAAGTTTCATGATTGATTGAGATAAAAATTCAATATAAAAATTAACTGAATTAGTATTAATAGATTATAATTGTGGTACACAATCAAATATAAAAAAGTAGACATTTAACAATCAGCAAGTAAGAAGTTAATATTTTATCATTGAAGATAAAATTATCAACAATCTAAGAATTGAAATAATCTGTAAAATTTAATTTACTTTTTTTTTCATCATGATTATCAACACAATAGAAATTCAATTCAGGGAAGATATTGAATTTACAGAGTAATTTACTCTATTTCTTTTCAAGAGATATCTCTGTCATACTAAATCTCTCATGGATGAGTTTTATTCAATCTTAATAGAATTCACCATGAAATAGCTATATGATAACTTGTGAAGAATATGAAATGGTGAAAACATGGAAATAAAATCTCTTTGTATAATATTACATAAGAATTTTCTGATATTTGTGAGAGTGAAAGAGGTTTTCTTTTTTGATTCTCTTTCTCGTCACAGGTAAGTAAGATGTAAAACATTAGGGATGAAGGAGGAAGAGATGGATTTGAGAAAGAGAGAGAGAGAGAGAGAGCTGAGAAGGAAGATAAAGACACCAACAGACAAATAATCACATAGGAACAAGAAATTGAACAGGAAGCTTCCTGGATAATAATATTGCTCATGACCGTTACTATTTATCAGAAAAGAGAGAGAGAGAGAGAGAGAGAGAGAGAGAGAGAGAGAGAGAGAGCTGAGAAGGAAGATAAAGACACCAACAGACAAATAATCACATAGGAACAAGAAATTGAACAGGAAGCTTCCTGGATAATAATATTGCTCATGACCGTTACTATTTATCAGGAAAAGAGAGAGAGAGAAAATCACTACCTGTCTTCAGGTAAAGTTCAATAAAAACGATCTCTCAAAGCATAAAAGGTAAGAGAGTAAGAGATGAAGGAAGACGAATTCAGGTGAAGAAACAAACTCTTTTCGCAATAATTTCGCAATCATTTTCTTCTATTCTTTTTTTTCAATCCTATTTATCATCTTTTTCTTTTTCTCTTCTCAAATTAATTTCCCTCAGTGAGTTTGTAGCACTGGTTAAGAAAAAAAAAAGAAGATGGGAGATAGAGAGTCTTCAATCCTTCCTTGATTCTATGTAAATACTACATTGGATTTTACTGGTTGGTGGCTTATGAGTATACGATGGAGGCTTTTTATATAATACAACTTGTTATCCTGGTGTCAGAATCCAAATTGCAAGAGAGAAAATGGCAAAGGTGAGACATACCCATATAACCAACAGTTCCAACTCTTCCTCTAACCATTTCACCCTCTGGTATTTCCATTGCTAACCCAAGGTCGGAGATTCTTACGTGACCTGTAAATACAAATAATCAACAAGAGAAAACGAAGAAAAACAAAAATTACTACATATAAGCAATAAGAACATTACCAATGTTAAAATCCTTCTTTATAATACAAATCACATTAATCACAATAAAAAGAACAACAAGAAGAAGAAGAAGAATAAGAGAAAAAAAACTCAGAAAATTATTCATATGAATTGAAAGGTGAGGTAAAGAGAGAAAAGAAGAGGATAAATACTCGGTGGGAAGGATGAGGAGGAGTAAGAATACAATGTCAAGACACTGGAGGAAATATATATTATCTCATTGGGTGTGTATTCAATATCATCAAGATTTATCATGTCTTTTGTTGTTTTCATTGAGATGTTTTTTTCTTCTTCGTTTTCTTCTTGTTGTGATAATAGTAACTGATGATTAAGATGATATATGGATTATTAGATTAAATTACCATGATCATCTAGAAGGATATTTTCTGGTTTAAGGTCTCGGTAAACGATCCCCTGGGAATGAAGATGATCCAATCCTTGAGTAACCTCGGCTGTATAGAAACGAGCTCTATCCAGATCGAAACCAGGTTCACCACCCATATTATAGATATGAAATTTAAGGTCACCTCCGTTCATTAAGGTTAATACTAGACAAAGGGCATCTTTAGTCTCATATGCATAAGCTAAACTGACCACAAATCGTGAATTAATTTTCTGTAAAATTTGCTTCTCAATTAATACCATGGATTCGCCTTTACGTTTTTTTATCCTCTTTTTTTCCAACTTTTTACAGGCATACATTTTACCCGTGGCACGTACTTGGCACGCACAAACTTCACCAAAACCACCCTTACCAAGTACCCTGTACATCCTAAAGGTATCTTTGGTTACAGGTAACTTTTCTAACCATTTCCATTGAAGATAACGATAAAAATACATTGAAGATTCAAACTCTTTGAATGGATCGGTTGATAAAAATAATTTTACATCTCTGTGGTTTTTTGCATCATCATAATTATAATCCATGATTATCATCACCGCAATCAAGAAATCAGACATATATTTGTTGAACCAGAGAGAGAGAAAGAGAGAAATTGGAGAGAATCGAGAGAGAATAGGGATAAATAATAGTTTCCAATTGAAATATGATATTATCATCATCGTCCAGGGATCAGCAATTAGTCAGAATCAATGGTTGGTGAAAATGATGATCACCATCAAGGAGGAAAAATAATGTTAAAGAAAACCAATGTGATCCAAATGGACAGAGTTACATGTCGACAAGATTCATATTCAAAGTTTTGTATATTATATTTGTAATATGATTTATGGATTTTTATACCAACACCCAACCAGTTGAATGAGCAGATTATCAGTTTACATCCAATAGAAGTTGAAAAAAAATATAAAAGCCATAACAACGTTTTCATATGCATGAGATGAGCCATTGAAGAGATGATTTTATCAAGAAAATGATTAACATGATGATGATGATAAAGTTGAGGAAAAAAACAAATAGAAAAGAAGAAAAAACAAAACAGAATTAGTATCAAGGCAAAACATTAAGACTTAAGGGAGGAAATGAAAGTTGATAATGATGAGTTAGATGATTATCATTATCCGTTTTGATTGTTTCTTTTGTTGTCTCATTAGCTAATTGTAATCTTTGCAATTAAAGAGCCAATGATAAAGTTCATTGCGAGTTTAGTTTCTCTTGAAGAAACAACATCATGGATGGAGAGAGATAGAGATTAAAACAATAATCTATTCAAAGTCTTATCGAAAAGTAATCAAAGGATTAAGAACGGATAATGAAGATCATCTCAATGATAAGAATCGTAATTATTTACAGGGCACTGTCCAGAAAAAGGTCTCTCGAAGCAAGATCAAGATTAGCTTTGCATTTATTGCGACTTTCCTCCTTAACGATATCGACAAATTGATTCGATTCAAAATTAAGATATTTATATGCAATTTCTTTGGCCACTATGCTCCTGTCTTCGTCCCATTGAATTTCATAGTTTTCCTGTTGAAAATTAAAAGAAAAATTTTAAGTCAATCAGCTGATCTATTATGAAATTGAGAAAATTTATCAAAAAATGTTATCATTTAGTGTTCATTATCATTATAATACAAAATTAATTAATATCGATGATAAAACTGATCCAAATATAGTAACAATAAGTTATAAATAGTTGAGTTGATTTAGTTTCAATAGGCTAAAAAAATCAGTAATCAAATGATTAAGATAAAAAAATGTGCTGACAATAATCATCATTGATAATCAAGTTAAAATCAACACTAATCAATGAGTATAATTCATGATGTCACATACTCATTGATTGTGGAGCAAAAATAGTTATCAATTTGCAAAAGGGAAATCGTAGCAATCAACTATTACAATTAATGGCAATTTAATGTAACTATGGTTGTATGATTTTCATGCTACCGAATCAAATCAAATTAAATAATACACTAGATATACAACAACAAAAAATTAACGTTAATCATAACTAATTTAATAATTTGTCAGTAGTTTATTAATTGCTATGCTTTTAACCAGTGTAATCAAATCAAAATAGTAAAAGCAAATTGTAATCCCAGAAATTGAATGTATGATTACATTGAATTATATTAATTACTCTCTCTCTCTCTCTCTCTCTCTCTCTCTCTCTCTCTCTCTCTCTCTCTAACCATTTTCAATTAACTAACTAACTTCACTATCAAATGATAAATGGCCCAAATGATCATAATAACGTTGATGATTATCATCATCATCATGATCAACATGAAAAATATATGAATAGTAAGAAAAGTAATTTAAAGTTGATTTACTTGTGTTGTTTTTTCATCATGATTCTAGTTCTGAAACCGTTCATTTCATGATAATATAAACTTGGTGTATTATTATCATCATGATTGTTATTATTGTAACTAATATTACGGCTAAAAATAATAATAATGAAGATAAGTGATGATGAGAAAACGTTTCAAAATAAGCAGCAATAAGTTGATTGTTCATTGATTGATTTTGTGAATGAGTTTAGGTTAATGGTTAACAATCTTAATCACCCTGAACACAATGTGAGTAAATTTTCTAAGTTTTTACTAACAAAAAATCCATTGACTTAAAAAATATGCATTAAGATTTTCATATAACATATAAAAAAAAGTAACGGTAAAAAAGTTGAGCGAAAGTTTGATATTCATGATATGTAATAAATCTTGAAAAGTTTCAATCATAAAACTCATGTTGAAACTAATGTTTCATGGCTAATCAACTAGGATAATGTATTATATTGACGGAGAGAGAGAGATATTTCCCCACTCAATCCAATATTCACAATTGTCTAAGAGAAATTTTCAAACAATAATAATCAGTTTTACTTGTGAATGATAAAGTAAAGGTATTGAAAATTATCTTTGAGAAACTCAAAATTCAAGTAACTCTGATTCTGTCATGATATTGATTATAAGTGAATATATGTTTCCTTCATGATATTATCAACATTTGTATTATGATTGATGGTTTTTACTTGATAACTTGATACAACCTTTAATGCAATAACAAGCATCATGATGATTATGACGATAATGATGATAATAGGATATTAAATATGAGTTCCTAATAAAGGTTGAATATTGTGTGTGAGTGATTAAGTGAGAGAGTGAGATGAGTGAGATGAAAAATCTAATCAAAAATAAAACGATAACTTATGGATTTCGAATCAGATGATTAGAACTTTTTTTCCTCTTCTTTTACTTGCTCCAAGAGAAAATAATTTCGATCATAAGTTATCATTATGAGAACTTTTTTCTCTTCTTCTTCTCCTTTCAAGAGGAAAATTCTGACTTATCCGTTTCTCTCTTTGAGTTATAATTCAATAATCAATTCTAATGGTATTATAATCTTCTCAGTTATCATCATCATCATGAAAATTGATTTGACATTTTGAATGTAATTATCTTTACGAGTTTACTAGTTACAGTTATTCAACAAGAAATATGAATTCCAAAAGGTTCCAATTATGAGACTTATGGTGAAAATATAATTCACGATCAAAATGATAATTATGACAATAAACGATAATTCTGAAATTTATAAACAGTCCATTTATTGCTTCATAATCGTTATCATATCAGGATGGAAGTTCAATAATATTAAGGTGTGAGTTTATTTTCTATCAAGATAATGGTTTTCAATCTGAAATTCAGGGAGAAATAAAGTTGAGAGGAAAATGTTGTTCCAAGAATAATATAAAATGTATATTATTCCATAGATTTACATGAATTTCAGTTGTGAAGTTATGAAGCAGATGAAAAATCAATGAAAATCATGAAATGAACGATATTTGAAATAATATACATTCAATACTTTCAATGATTCAGATTAAATGGAGGATGAAACAAGAAAATAATAAAAGGTAATTGACCAGAAAATATTGTTTCTGATTTTGGACAGTAAAGTAATCAACATGATAACCAAATGATCATCATTTCCTAAAGATGACAATGGTGATGATAATTTGCAAAAATGCAATATTGAAACAATCAATAGATAATCAACCATCACCATTGATCATTTTTCTTGGATGATTTATTTATAAATCTATGGATACAAAACATTATGATAATAACCATCATGTAAATGATGATAAGTCTAATCTTTCAATTGGTTTTCACTAAGTTTCGTCAAAACTGATGAGATTTAATCTCTCAACTTAATCACAGATTAGTCTAGAAACTTAACCTTGTAAGGATCTAATTTTTTTTTCTTCCTCTTCTTCATCACATTAAAACATGATTAATAGATTAACACCAAGAGAATTATGTTGTTTCTCTAATTCTGCAACAATTAATCTGTTTCCAAGATTTGATAATCAATTTTATTAGACTAATCAAATGATTATAATTATTTAAGATTTGGCAAAAGTAAACCTAACATGTATAATATAAATGGTGATAAAATTAATCAGCAACATTTCAAATAAATTTACAAGATTAACACATAGAAAACGATGATAATTACAATTTGATATTTACAATCGTAAAACTAATTAGTTAATTGGTTTAATTGTAGGTTGTTCGTTATCAACAACCACACAGACAATCAAAATACTATCAATCAATTAGTATTATTATTGGAAAAACTATTATTATAAATAATCATCAATGATTCAAACAAATGAAAAACTATCATGTTGATGATGTAATACCGGATTTTGATAGTGTGTGTATGTATTTGAGTGAGTGAGTAAAGATTAACAATTAATACGTAAGCTTATGTCAAGTCAATAATAATGTAATCATGATGATAAGTGTTAATAATAATGTTTATCATGATAATGAACAGTTACCTCGGCGACTCAATGAGATAAGTTTCTGAGTATGTCTTGAAAATCTGAATACAAAGAAAACAAAAAAAAGTTATTACCAAAATAATCTGACCATAGTCATGGAAAGATTGTCAGATTTGGTATAAAGGTGAATGATTCTGAATAAAACCAGAATCAGAGATTTAGTTGATCAACTATAATAAGAATCGATCATCAAGATGATCATGATGAGAGGGAGACAAAAAAAAGGCTAAAGTAGGTAAATTAGACTGTCAAAGCTTATTAGAAGATCATTGTATCAATTTAACAATACAATAGTCAGAATCATGAATTATGATTATAATCAATTTTATATAAACATATCAAGTTTATCAATCAAGAATAAAGGACAAGTAGCTTAATCAATAAAATGATATTGTCATCATGTTGATTAACAGCCATTGGTAATGATTGATCAAAAATAAAAATATAAAAAATTAAATTATATTCAATTACATGTAGAAACTCATGGGATTCATACATATAAATAAAGTTCAATGGGTAAGATAAATAAAAAAGTAAATTATATAACCCACAAAATTGAAACTTTTAGATATAATCATCATGGAACATCATGAAATTCTGGTGAAATACAAAAGAAAGAGAGAGAGAAAGAGAGAGAAAGTAGGAGGATCTGAGAAAAAAATGATCTCTTTTCGTGGATATATAAAGAAAGATAGATGATACTAGTATTTCTCGAATACCATTTTCTTCAGTTCTATTATCGTTCTGTAAATGCAATCGATTCGAACCTAATAATATATATTATAAGAAGTAAACAGAAACAATAATAATTATATGAAAATAGGACGAAAACAAATTATATGTATATTTATCATTGAGAATATAATACATGTTATGAAAATTCATATTGAAAAAAAAAAATTTTCTCTTCATAAAAATGTAAACAAACTATTCCAATCTAATTGAAGGAGACTTAGATTATTAATACACATGTAAAAATAGAGTAGATTGATAGTTAATGTCAATGGTGTTTTTACTTTTCATGGGATTGATTCATTTTCTTGTTGGTGAATTGAGATGTATGTTATTACTTAGTAGAATTGGGATGGTTGTTGATATAATGAAAGGCGAAAACTGTTTTGAATATTCAAAGGAAAACATCATGTATAAAGAGTGGTAATTAAGTGTAGGAGGCGGTGGTAGTGTGATGGTGGAAAATGATGAGGTGGACAAAGTTGAAGTAATTATTAGTCTATGAATTGAATACTTATAATGAGAGAAAAGGCAAATGACAGGCAAGATTTAACCATCTTTTCCTAGGATAAACTTTACTTCCACATGGATTGATTTGTGAATAAAATGTTTCCATGAAATGATTCATCATTTAGAAGATCAATAAGAATACAAACATTTTGAGGCTGCAAGAAAATTCCTAATAGAGGAAAAGTGAAAGAATGAAACATGGTAAGAAAAGAATATGTATAAAAAAATGTTCCACCATAGAAAATGAAACAAAAAGAAATCTATGCTGACAAGGCAAATCTGAATACGATGTAAAAACAATGTAAAGATTAAATAGTAAATCAAAGGAGGAAGTCGAAGGTAAAAAATAAAAGGCAAGAGAAAGAGAAAGAGAGAGAGAGAGAGAGAGAGAGAGAACAAAAAGAATCATAATAATGAAAGAAGCTGATGAAGATAAAATAAAGGAAAGAGATTCAAAGGGATCATGATGATGATGAAGATAATGATGGTGGCTTAGTGATTATTCAAGGGTAAGATAATGAATCAATATTTTGCTCGTGAGTTTTTTTACCAGAGAGCCTCACCCACTTCCACCTTCTCAATTTCCACCTCCCTCTATAACCCACTCTTCCCATGAACCTGTTAGAACAAGAACGATTTATCCTCTAACTGTATTTTCCACTATAATAAAGTCTCATTTTCTTCGTGTTCATCAGTTTCCTTTTCAACTATCTCTCTTTCTCTCTTTCTTTCTTACTCTTACTTTCAGAAAACCACCTCACCATGAACTCTCTTTCTCTCACTTTCTTTCTTTCTTCTTTCTCTCTCAGTCTCTTTAACTATTTCTTTTTCTCTTTTTCTTTTCAAAGTATAAAGCATCTGATGCTGACAGAATGGATGAGGATCGATAGCGAAAGATGAAGCAATAAATGATGAGTTGAATATGTGAGTGAGTGCGGATGAGAAGATGATAATGAAAAAGATAAAGATGATAATAATGATGACTATAAGATGGAATTGAGAAGAAAAAGATGATTGAATAACAGAATAACAGGTTCTCATCTTTTTTTCAGGAAATAGAATGAGAAAAACTAGAGAAGAAGATGAATACCAACGAATGGAAACTGATTGGTAAATAGAGATGAAGGAAAATAAATAGATGATTAAGATTAGTGTGTACAGGACAATCTTAATTTACCATAGGTCATCATCATCATTCTCATATATATTCTTCATTCATAATGATCATCATCAATCTTTTATGAACTTGATGATAATTCATAAAGATATATGGTTCAGGATAAGAAAGAAGGGGAAAACAAATAACAATAGAGATTAAGAGTAATTATGGATTCGATGAGATAAATGAAACTCAAATGAGAGAAATAATAATAATCATGGTAATGAAAAGCAAATTCTGGAATTAAAATTCATTTCAACTTATTAGTTTCCACGATAGAGATAATCTCAAGCATATAAAGTTACATATGAAGTATAGATGATAATGTAAATCCTTTGTGCGTAACTCCTTATGTTTATCCGTGATCAAGAGTAATGCTAACAAAGGTTTGCTCATTGCTGATAAAATAATAATGATGAAATGAAAAACTAGCAAAATTACAATGATAATCATACAATCAAGAAGTAAAAAATTTAGACAAGAATTAGTTATTTCATTATGAGTTAATCCATCAGATTAAAAGTTTTTATAATAACGGCAACAGTTAAAATAAAAAGTAATATAATGAAAGAAGAGTAGGATGAAAACAAAAGATAGACAGCGAGTGAGAGAGAAACTTGACAAACGGAGGGAAGAAATTGATGATAATCCCAAATGATTAGGATGAAAGAGTCGACAATGAAATTTGAGGATCAAAATGGTCAAACAAACATTGACCCAACCAAACACATTTCCAATTTTTTTATTACACCGAATGAACTTTTCTCACAATCTATCTCATAAGAGAAAGAAAGAGAGAGAGAATCATTTCAATTACGTCAATATATCACATTATCATTTGTGAGAGATAAATAAAGAATATAATAGAAATCTAATGATTTCTTTTTCCTTATTTTATCTGACTTATACCTCATCATGGAAAGTTATTATAAGAACTTTTTGTAGAGAATTTAAAGAGAGAGAGAGAATTCAACAAACATCCTGATGTATTTGTAACATTTACAGAGGTAAAAAGCATAATACAAGAGGAAGTCAATGAATAATTTGTTTGTTTATGAGTCAATCGTTATCATCAACAGGGTCATCATATTGTTGAAAAAAACAGAAAAAGAGAAAAGGGGGAACAGTATCATTAATAAAACACATTTACTTAAATTAGTATTATAGAGATAACTATATATAAAAAACTGAAAGAGTAACTTGTCAAACCATATTGATCTTGAAGTAGCTGTAACATCATCAGTATCATGAACAACATCAACAAAAGCAAATGATGATCACGGTGATAGGAACATTTTTTGTTTGTTTACTTGTTTGACATTACACTACACCATATTTAAAGAAGCAAAAAAAATTTCAATCAAATATGAGTAGAAAAAAATAGGTAGAAAAGTCAAATTAAGTTTCTTTTTATTCTTTCATCATTTGACCATAAACAGTGAAGAGGTGATGATATATAAGATGAATTATTAGGATGCGACGGGAAGTTGAAAGAGAAAAGGAAAAGAAGTCATTAAATTGAGAGAAAATTTTAAAGATGAAAAAAACTGTACATTCAAAGGAATATTTTGCTAGGATCGAAGATGAAGAGAAAAGGATGAGGCTGAAGATTGGAGAAGATGATAGAGAATGGGATGAAAAGCATGATAATAAAGATCAAATATGTATGATGAAAATTTTTCAAGTCATAGCCATGTTTACAAAAGAGAAAAGAAAGAGAAAAAAAAGAGAAAATATGAAAGAGAGAAGAGAATAGAGAGATGAATTGAAGACGAAGAATAATATTGAGGGAAAAAAGTTCTGATCGATATTCTGAACTTTTTTTATCATCAATATTCACTCACCTACGAGCTATCATCAAGTCAAGATAGGAAACATACCTCAACATATTAGTTTGTCAACTCATTAGTAATCATCATAATCATGAACTGAATTCATGAAATGATTATCATATTTTAGAATGAATAAAAGTTACATTTTCGTCTTGAACCATGTTCGAATCTTCAAGTTTATGATTGAATGATGAATATGAAAAAGGAAAAATATTTACTATTAAGATTCAGAATGATAATGATAGAGAGAAAAAAGTCCTTAATATCTTTCAGCTGATGGATGATGAGAAGATTAAGAGTAAATTATATGTGTATATTTACTATACAATAAATAAAGTAACTCAATTCATTTGATCAGTTGAGAATTTAATCAAAATCTAAACTAATTAAGTATGATATCAAGTATTAAATGTATTTATTCATCATCAACATGAAATAGATAAATATAAGTTTGAATTTTAAATGAAAGTTATCATTTTCGTTAAATCATTTAGCATCTTTTCAAGTTCAATTAACATCATAGAAAAAACAGAATGAAGCTAATAATCATTTAGGTATAAATAGGTAATGATTTTTCATTTTTCCATTTCATGATTAATAGAAAACAAAAAAACGAGTAATCTTGTGAATGAAGTCCGTGAATGTGTAAAGTATGAGTAAACATGAATTAAAATCAATGCAAACTATTAATTTGGAAGCTTCTCAATTCAAAATATACAATAACAAACTTTCATCATGATGGTAAACATAAATATTAGATAAGTTCAATTGTATATATATTCAGATTTTGATATCCCCATTATCATCATTTCATTCATGTTTGTTTTTTATTCTAAATCTATTCTTGTTACATTCACATGATATTCATTGAAGAATAATAATGATGATTACTATTTAGTAATCAGTAATCATCATTAACTTAATAATGATCGTTATCATCACAATCTACATTGATTATTAGATGATTAAGGTTTAAGCTATTAGCATTATATGTTATTAATGTATCACAAGTCTAATAAAAACACATGGTTTAATTAGAGATGATCATCTCATCATCATGGCCTGATGTTAATTCAATGAGATATAAATGTTATCGTATTTTTTTGCATAAATGTATTCAGCAGAAAATGAGGAAACTTTATCTGTATCAAAGATACATGATGCTGAAATTTATCATTATCATTATGATTGAACTCCACCCTTGTAGGAGGGAAGACCCTTGAAAGATATTATTCATGGTGAAGATTACAATTAAAGAATGAGGTTCATGAAAGTAGAAATTTTATCATTGATAAGAAGATCATTAACAGAAAAAATTATACGAAAGATAATTTTCTTTTGTTTCAACGATGAAGAGAGAGAGAAAAAAAAGTTATCATGCTCATTTCTATGAATGAATTAATAATAATTCTTTTAAATTACTATCACTTGTATTCATATTGTTCCTATTTACTATAAAAAGAAATTGGGTGAATATTGTAGATCATATGGACGAGAAGCCGCTTGAAAAGTAATGATAACTATAAGAATGATGGCAATTATCATCATCGAGAAGTTGGACTGATAATGATGATAAGAACTTAAGAAATGAAAAGATGATATAATTTAACCTAGAAAATTGATTTATAGTCAAATAATCATTTAAGTCGAGAGTCCTATGTGATTTGAAAGATGAAAAGAGAGAGAAGGAGAGAGACTAAAATGAAGATGATAAAAGAAAAGTTAATATATAAAAAAAGAAAGAAGATCAAGAGGATGACAGTAAGAAAGAGTGAGTTGATTGACTGAAAAGATAACGAGGAAGATAAAAAAGAGAGAATAAGATGAGAATTGAATCCAGAATTTCTTGTCTGTGGAAACGGTTTTTTTTACTTCTCTCAAGTAAATAGTATGAGGAATGGTCTCTCTCTGTGAGTTATTGGGGTTTTTGTTGAGTAACATAATAATCACATATAATAATATAATGATCATGATGTTCATGATGAAGAGAAAAATGTAAAAAAAACTTTCCATTTTCTCTTCCTGGTCCTCCCTCTCTCTCATCTTTTATTTTCAGGGAGATGGAAAAATTTAATTGAACCATATAGAAATTCAACTTGCCATTGGAATTTAATCGTTCCCATGGTTGCTCTTCTGGATCATTGATGGCGAAAGGAGAAATGGCAACAACAACAACAACAACGACAACATCACTAGCAGCAACTTCATCATCATCATGAGCATTTGAGTAAGAGAATGAGGGAGAAATGGAGTGGGAGAGATACCAGGATATGTTAGTTCAGTAAAGCAGAAAAACTGTCATTGTCCAGGAGTGAAAAAAAGTAATATAAATTAACACAATTACTATTGAAATTGGAGTAAGTGTTAAATCAGAAATTTGATTGTACATTCAAATTAAAATTGGGAAAAAAAGTAATTGTTAGATTGATTAACTGTCATTTATATGGTGATTTAGAATAGGATAAATTATTTATAACAATTAATGATAATCAGTTGATTGTAAATTAACAGTTTTAACATGAACAAGGCGGACTGTGGACAATCGGGATGATGATAATGGATACAGTTAAAACAATCATAATGAAAATAATAAGATTAGGATAATAAAGACAACAACAGAATGACAATCAAATGAGAGTAATAGTTTTACATAGTTATTATAATAGTTTTGCTTTTCTTTGTTGATAAAATTGATGATCATGTTAATTAACAGAGAAAAACAAAAGCAAAAGAGTTATAGTGAAAGGAGAAAGATATTGAATGAATGAGTGAGATGATGTCGAATCAAGGATTTGATCAAACTAATTAAGGAATCTATCAAGATATAAACTCATCGCCACCACCCAACAACAAAAACAAAACTATCATCATGAATAAACTCATGATGACAAAACTTCAAGGATGAAGATAACATGGAAAGATTGAATTAGAAACAGATAATCAAGTTGATGATTAAAATGAACGAGAGAGAGAGATATATATATAGTCAAAGTAAGATGAAATAATTAAAAGACAATATGGTAAAGTTATCAGGTCAAATTAGGATAAAGGCAGAGAGTGACAATGATGATAAATGAACAAAGTGATTTACCAGAATACCATCATCGTTATCTTAATTAGGCAACCAATGAAGTTCCCGAAGATAATCAACAATTAAATATTGAGATTTCCCTTAGCACATGTATGATTTATATGTAATGAGATATAAATCTTGTTGGATGATAACTAAACTTAATCAAGGTAAATAATGAAAACAAAAATAACAACAGATCAATCAATCAATCGATATAATCAATTGTTATCATTTTCATAGATGATAATTGATTATATTGTTAACATCAAAGCTTCAGCAAAATTGAACAAAAATGATAATCAAAGGTATGAAAACGTAAAGGTTACATACAACAGCGTCCAGAAAATTGTTGCATTTACTGTACAGTTCCTTGGTTTGGCAATATTGTCTGAATAGTAGTCGTCCTATCGGCTGCTGTTCAACAATATAATTGTAAGAAACATCTAGAGGATAAAAAAGAGGGGAAAAAAGCAATGGACAATTAGTTGATTGTTTGACATTAATTATGTTTCTTGTTAACGATTGTAATAAATTTTTGACTTTTCCTAGATGATCCATCACGATCTGACTTGATGATGTAAACGAATTTACAAAAAAAAAGTTAGCTAATCCGAATTCAATTATCATAAAGAGAGAGAGAGAGAGGGAGAGAAGATAATTAATCTTCTCAAAGGATATTCAATCGTTAAGGGTTGGAGAAAATTCTGTTAGTATTATGATGTTGAAAAGAAGAAAAAAATTCTATTTACCAACTTGATCTTTCAGATGAATACACTGGGAGATGTGAGGAAAACGAAGTAATTTTTGCCATTTTTTGCTTTTACCTTTGTTACAATCTGCACCACCTTAAGAATCAAAGGTAAGTCAGGTAAGTAAATTGATAAAAAAGATAATGACCAGAAGAAAATGGGTTAAATAAGATGGAAAATGTTATAAGTACATTGGCGAAGATGAGGAAAAGTGATTATGGTGAAATGGTCAAAAAAGAGGAGGAAAGAAAAAAAAATATTAGAGTTAATTAATTTTAACAGTTGATTAATGAAATTGATTAATTTAATCTACTAAATGTAAAAAGGTTTACCTTCTCTTGCTTTAAGGTAAACAGTGTTGGCAACAATATTCTCCAATTCCATTAATTCCAGTTTTGTTGACTTTTGTTACCTTTTTTCTGCTCTCACTTAAGATGTTTTTTTTTATTTTGCTTCTTCTTCTCTCCCTCGGTGGTTTTAATACTTTCTCTTTCAATTGATTTGATATTTTGTTGTTGTTGTTCACAGATGATAATGATAATGATGATGGTGACTGATGAGATTTAAAGATGTCAATGGTGAGTAGATGAGTTTGGTGCTGGTTTGTTGACAATTTTATCTTGTGCTTTTGTTTTTGTTGATAATGAGGGTTGTAAATAGGTGACTAGTTAAGAGAGTAACTTGAAAACCAGAAAACAAACATTGAAGTGAGTGAGAGAGAGAGAGAGAGAGAGAGAGAGAGAGAGTACACAACCAGAATAAAGAAAGTAAAGATTAAAAAAAGAGAGAAAAGAAAGAAAAGTAACAGTTACAACAGAGTTAACAGTTAACTAGATGAATGGAGACATGGTGATCGTATTTTTGTTTCAGGTAAATTCAAGAATTAGATGGATATAAATACCTTGAATGTTTGAGGAATCAAAGTATCAAAAAATATAAGATTTGTAATCTAAATCGTTGTGAATGATGATGATGTTGATTAAGGATAAATACAGAAATCAAAAGGAAAGGAGATCAAAGTGGTTTTACTACTTCACCATGTAAATATCAACATGGACATAGAATCACAAAGTGTGTGGAAAAGAGTTAAAAGATTATGATGACGAAGAAGAAAAATCAGGTTGCGTAATTTTAACGAAGAGGTGAACATATAAGATGACAGAGAAGAAGAAGAGAATATTTTTGATGATTTTGAAGAAAAAAATGATAATAAAAGAGAAAAGAAAACATAGAATTTAACTTTTATCAAACCAGAGAATGGAAAATAGAGGGAAACACTTTTCTTTTTACTCTTTATGTTGCAGGTTATTTCTAATTGTTGTTGATTATGATAATGATGATGAAGATGATGAGAGTAAAGGTGAATATGTAAGAAAGAAAGATACATAAATAGGTAACACCAGAAGATTAGCACATAACACCGAAAGAGAGAGAGAGAGAGAGAGAAAATCAACAATCAAAGTGAACAAATGTCAAAAATGGAATAAAATAGATGAGTAATTCATAGATTTATAAAATGTGGTGGAAGAGCTTTAAAGAGAAGCAGAGAGAAGAAAAATCAAATCAAATCAACAGAATAGAATAGAATAGAATATTTTTTGTTCTCTTCTACCAAACAAATGGTTTTATGTTTGAACAACGGTAAAGAGACACAGAGACCAGAGGATTTTGATTCTTTTTGTTTGTTGGTTGATTTCGATGTTAAGATTTTTAGATTTTAATTTCAACAGGAAACAGTTAACAAAAGAATTTTCGAGTAACAATCAGTTAACTAATTAACATTTAGAGTAAATTAAATAAATTGGTAAAAAATAATCAGTGTAATGTTTTAGTTATTTGAGGAAAGTAAAAGCGAAAACTAAAACCTTTGGAGAAGAAAAAAAAATAACAGAATAAGAAAGAGAAAAAAATTCTCTTACCTAATCAGCTGACGAACAAAATGTGTCGCCATCTATGAGATAGAAATTAAACTAAAGAGTTTCGATCAATTTTTTTTCAATTGTGGCGAAGAAAATTAATTTTAACAATTAACTTTTACTCTGCTTATTTTCTTTTATTTAATGAGGAGAATTAATTGATTATCATTGATTGTTGGAACTTTGGAATATGTTTACAGTTGTTGATGGAAAATAGAATTTGAATGAAAAGAATTTTGTTTTTTTTTCTTTTTCTGGTTCATCATGTTGATCGTAAAGTTAATCTTTCATTGGATTTTATTGTCATTCCAATTGATTTAAATGAGATTCAAGTTAAATATATTTTTTTCATATAATTCTAATCATGGTGGATCATGTTGTTTCTAACATTTAAATGTTAATGACGTTTTCTTTTCTCTCTCTCAGTCTCTCTCTCTCTCTCTCTCTCTCTGTTCATTTGAATTCTGGTTACCATGGTTACTATTCAGCATCCTAACTGATCATCCGCATCTTTTATCATGCTCACTCTCTATCTTTATCATCTTGATCATCATCATGTTCATCTTTTGATTCATCTTCATGCTGAGTTTCCTGTTCCCTCTCATTTTGATTCTCATATTACAACAGTTATCATTGTAACAATTAAGCTAATTGTTTCAACTAACAAAAACAATTATAAAATATAACTAATTTATTCAAATTATCACTTATTAATTAGTTAATTATCATCCTTATACACATATTATATGTATGATGATCAAATGTGAACATAATTTCAAATTATTCATCATCAACATTTTAAATTGTTACCAATCAACTTTATCCAATTGTTAATTGTTACTCTATTACATATACTTTGTATTAATTGTTAATTGTGATTTGTTTACAATCAATGTATTTAAATGAAAAATGTATCTACAGTTGAACAATTCAATGTTAATTTGTCTAATCATATTTGGATTTGTCCATGGTAATTATTATTAATTTAATATCGGATTAATTATCAAACCCATTTAACTAATTGTTTACTGTTTAAACTTAATTTTAGTTAATCAATCTTGTGATCCAGGATTTTTCCCATGTAATGATTCAGATATTTGCATTGAACAACGATTAAATTGTAACAATGAGCCTGATTGTCCTGATGGATCAGATGAAGAGCATTGTGGTGAGTTTAATTAATCACAATTAAGAAAAAAAATTTCTTCAATTGGTCAAGCAAATTGTCCAAAGTACATGTATAACTTTCCAACCGCTAATCACTTTATTTTGATTGCTAAATCAATAAGTTAATTGTGACAGATTAATGTTTTAAATGCTGATCACAATCACAAAAAAAAGATAATCACAATTAAATGAGTTGTTGTCAGTTTTTTTTATCTTATATATTGACCAATGGTCATTGAATAGATTGATTTTTTTACCTTAATTGTTGTTGGTAAAAAACGTAAGTGATTAAACAATTAATAATTGTTCAACTGTATCAATCTGTATTAATTTGTATCAGCTAATTGATTGTGGCAACAAGTTTAACATTTGATTGCGTGATTGTCATCTGATGATCACAATTAACTTTAATTAGGGTGGACAATTTAACGATTAATATACTTAAGAATAGTTTCCTATCAGGAAAAAGTTTTTCGAATTGCATTTTTTTTTCTTTGTCTTTGCTTTCATCGAACATGATAAATTGTAAGTTCTAAGTGTTCTAACATTTGTCGTTGCTACAAATTCGTGATCACAATATCATAATCATGTCGTCGATTGTGATTAGATATTAATCAAGTTTGATAAAGTTTCCTTTTCTACTCATAATAATAATCTACAAGTAAAAATAGTTATCCGATTGATTATTTTATCGATAAATTAATTTCTATGGTTAATATTTTCTTAATCGATAGAATCAATTTTAAGGGTTAACACTTAACTGTTTCCTTTTTCCGGTTGATAGGGAAAAGAATCTGAATTTGTATCAAAACTGAAATTAGATCAGTTTTTATTAGGATGATAACAGTTCTGATTGGTCAGTGATGGTCAAACATGATAAAACTGATGAAACATAAAAATTATTTATTACCAAACTTTTACTTCCAGAATCTAAATTGTTCAGTAGGTCAAGTGAACTTTATCCTTTTTTTTATATATATCAGATTCTGAATCAGTTACATGAATCATAAGATAATTAATCATCATCACCCTGATCATTATTATTATATTTTTTCATCATCAGCTGATAATCATTTTCATCAGCTAATTGTTTACTATCATGACGATGATCAAAAAGTTCAGCAGCTTATTCAGCCATTCAATTATCATGGAAACCTATCAATCAACATTGTTTTTTTTATCTCAAGTAACATATTATCATGAAGGCTTCAAGTTATTCAGAAGATGATGACTGAACATCATGAAAATGCTTAAGAGAGAGAGAGAGAGTTGTTTTTAGTTTCGAAAATGATCATTTTTACATTTAAAGAAAAAAAATATTCGAATAACAATTCAGAACTTTTATCTTATTCTGATTGAACAATAAGATGGACACACCAAATTTCAATAATAATTCAGTTTCGGTTGAATCAGTTGAATGAAATTATGTTGATAAAAGTTTGGAAACAAATGTAACAATCAAATGGATCATTTCTTTTTCAATTGTTGACCATTAATCATGTCTGACCTTTGGAAATTTCCTCTCACTTTCTTCCAGAGGATAATCATAAGCGTGAATATTGGGATAAACTGTTTCGAAAGCGACCTGATGAAGATCGTGAGAAAAAAAATTCGACCAAATGTTCAATGAGAAATATTCCCGATGAATGTTCGTGTTCAATGTACAACGTTTTCTGTGAACAGCAAAATCTTGACAAAATTCCTAGAATTCCAAGCGAAGCCAGGATATTGTAAGTATTTATCTATTCGAACCCTCAAATCGAGCAAACAAACAATTAGACCAAAAATAGAACTTTTCGAAAATTCCTTTTTCTCAACAAATAAACAACAACACATAAAAGAACAAAGAAAAAAAAGTTCTAATAACATTTGCATAGACAGAACGGAGAGAAAACACAAAATCGACATATTAAATTCCCATAGAAAATAATAGCAAATCCTTTTACCCAATTTCCATTCATTTAAAGTTAACCAATTTATCAAACAATTAAAGAGAAACTATTAATCAAGACTTAATTGTTTACTCATTTTCTCAGAGATTTATCTGGAAATCGTATTGAAAGATTGAGGAAAAACAGTTTTCCCAATTTGCCTCGACTGAAAACACTGTAAGTAATTAAATATTGATTGTTAATCAGAGACAAATTTTAATTTCTATCCATCTAAATTGTCACAATTAGTATATTAACCTCAACAGAGATACAAGTAATTGAGAAAGATGCCTTTGCCAATTTGCCAAATTTATCATCTCTTTTCATGTCCGGTAATCAATTGTGGACAATTAATAATAAAATTTTTTCAAACAATTCAAATCTAATCTTACTGTGAGTATATGAAGCAATTAATTAACAGTTAATCAACGACAATTAATCAATTTGTTTCGTTTAAAAAGTTTCTTGTCACATAATCCGATACATTTACTAAAAAACCAATCATTTACTGGATTAACTTCATTGGAGGAGCTGTAAGACTTTTTTTTCATTTAATTTCCAATTAATCATCTTAATTGTTGCAAGTTAATTGTCTCCTTTTTATATTTAGTGATTTACGTAATTGTCGATTGTCCAAATTTCCGAAACGTGTTTTCGATCCGTTGTTAAAGTTACAAA
Source organism: Panonychus citri (assembly GCF_014898815.1). Taxonomy (NCBI): domain Eukaryota; kingdom Metazoa; phylum Arthropoda; class Arachnida; order Trombidiformes; family Tetranychidae; genus Panonychus; species Panonychus citri. Next base: position 121,477 of record NW_026515502.1, on the reverse strand, counting down.
CTTTACTTCTCGATGGTAATCAAATAACTAATTTACCGAGTAAATTGTTTAAATCACTCAACAATCTCCAAGTACTGTAAGTGGACAAACAATTAGCTAATTGTTAGAGATTAACTCACTTCACTCATTAATGATGATTATATATTAATTTAGATCATTGACCAAAAATCGTATAAATGTAATTCAAGATTCTAATTTTATTGGTTTAATATCATTACGATCATTGTAAGTAAAGACAATTAAGCTTCTAATGATGAAATAATTAACTGGTTTACTGATTAACTTTAATTTTGTTTGATTAATTGTTTGAAGATCACTATCAATCAATAACATGGAAGAGCTCAAGGATAATTCATTTGGTAATTTAACAACTTTACTTAAATTGTGAGTAATTGTAGATAACAATTTACTTTCTGTTTCTCTATTACCATCAAATCCATATGATGTTTAAAGACAATTAACTAATTGTTAAGTGGAGAAAATTTTTAGGTCAAGAAATTGACTTCCGGTTGATTGGAATTTAATTCCTTTCGATATCAAAGTTGATTAAATTGATGAAAGCTTTTGACATGATAAACTAGAATATTATTCAACAATCAGTAAATTGATTAACAATTCAATTCAATGGTCATCATGGATTCAAGGTATTCTGGTCATTCCCAGTCTCTAACATTCAGAATAAAATAATTTCAATATCAATGAAATATAATAAGAAAATAATTCCAATGATAATATTATCATTGGAATTGATTTACGTTGATTGTTGATTATCAACAAAGGACACAACAATCAATCCATACAAATGATTTCCTTTCAATTCAGCTGTGTGTACAGAACTGATCACCATGAAATTGAATTATATTAAACTGTCAAACATTTACTCTCATGGTAATAGGAACATGATAAACTTGAATAAACTTGAGATTAGTTTTGATAACTGAATCAAAATAATTCAAATTGTTTGACAAGAGCAAAGAAAAGTATTACATGAGTTACATTTTTTACCGATAAAAACTAATCAATTTCACAACAGTTACTTAATTAATTGTTAGCTTGATTATCAGAGACAGATAATTGACTATTAATCGTCTAATCAAACCGATTGACATTAAAAGAAATCAAATATCAAATGATTAAACCAATTGAACTGAGTAAATTAGACACAGTCAATTTAACTTGTTGTCAACACATTAATCACAATCATAACTTTTAAAGCGATAACAACAATAATATTGATAATTTATCCAATGTTTTCATTTGACTAATCATCATGATGACCATTATGATGACCAATGGACAGAGATCTAAGGAAAAATAAGCTTAAACTATTGGAAGCCAATGTTTTCACCAATCTAAGTGACCTAGAATCATTGTAAGTATTATCATCTTATTGCTATTACAAAGTCGATGATTAAGTTGATTATCAGTTAATCATTGAGACGAGTTAAAATTTATCTCGTATCATTAATGAAAATAAATCATCAATTGACCGGATTTCAAGTGAACGACAACAAGTTGTTGTTGTTGGTCAACTGAATTTGTACCAATAGAATAGTAAGAAGAAAAAATTATGAACCATGATAATAATCATCAAGAACTTTTATCATGAAAACAAGGATAAGTAATCGATCAGAGAGATAAAATATCTCAGAACTTTCTTGATGAATCAGATCATTTTTGATTCTCTCTTTCAAGCTCACAATTAACTCTAATTCAATTATAAGTTCATTTTCCTGATAATCATCTCTCAACTTTATTCCAATACTCAGAGATCTTCGGAAAAATGTGATCAAAAAATTACCTGCAAATATATTTGAAAATCTTCAATCGTTAACTCACATGTAAGAAATTTTGTTCAACAACTTTTTTTATAAATCGAAAATTTTTGTTCTAATTTTGAAGGAAAAATTCTCTTCTCTGATTTTCTTTTATATTATGAAAGTTATTTTGACGAATTTCGTTTATGTTCATATGCTCTTCATGTTCGAGTTTGTGAACCTCGAGGTGATGGAATAAGTAGCTTTCAGCATCTATTGGATAACATTGTCCTTCGATTTAGCGTTTGGGTTGTCGCTTTTATCGCCTGTGTGGGTAACGTTTTCGTATTAATTGGACGAATGCTAATGCACGAACCCAATCAGGTTCACTCGTTTTTCATCAAAAATTTAGCCTTTGCCGATCTTCTAATGGGCATTTACTTATTTATAATCGCTTATTATGACGCTTCCTTTCGTGGTCAATATATTAAACACGAAGACGCTTGGAGACATTCATGGCAATGTAACTTGTCCGGTTTTCTGTCCACTTTATCCTCCGAATCCTCTGTTTTCATACTGACAGTTATAACGGTTGATCGATATGCTTCCGTTATCTATCCCTTAAGTCAAAAAAGGCGGACTAAAAGTTTCGCAATCGGCTGTATGATCATCATTTGGTTAGGCGCTGTTATTTTAGCTCTACTTCCTCTATTGACTGATGACCTTTTCGGCGATGAATTTTATGGTAACAATGGTGTTTGTCTTGCCCTCCAAATTCATGATCCATTCAGTAAAGCTTGGGAATATTCAACCTTCCTCTTCTGTGGCCTCAATTCGGGTGCATTTATTTACATCACTTACGCTTATATCAATATGAGCTTGACCATTGCATCTTCACGTCTTGGACTACGAACAACTCAACAGCAACAAGATCGATGTATAACTAAACGATTTGGTTTTATTGTTGCAACTGATTGTCTCTGCTGGTTACCAATTGTGATCATCAAAATACTTGCCCTTGCAGGTAAGTAAACAACTGACCATTAGTGGGGAAAAAATATCTCTATCTTTTTGTCCACTCTCTTTGTGTTTCAATGGTTCAACTCAGAGATAGAAATAGACTGGATCATGTTATTAGTTTTTTCTTATTTAAGATCATTATTCATTAGGAAATCCAGTGAATTGAAATCTTTCCCTTTCCTCATTAGTGATCATCTTGGGTCATCTCATTGATCAATTTGATGGTCAACTTTATCAGCACAGTTTTCGCATCTTCAAGTTAATAATTGCTTAATAAGCATAAAATGATAAGATAGTTCAAGAAAACTTGACTTTCCAAACCAGAATTCATAGAGTTCGTGTAAACAAATTGAAAACTAAAAATACTGAATCATACTGATCATGAAATAATAGATTGTTGAATAGGAAGCGATAAAGAGAGAGGAAATCTTATCCTTTTGCTAATTTATCTTGTGAAAATTTTCAACTGAAACTGAACATCCAATGAATCAACATGATGAGAATGTGTAAAAAAAGTTCTGAAAGGCAATAAACAGAGTACAAAAGGAGAAAGATGTGATGATAATATCGTAAAGAAAAATTTCTCATCCAGAATTATCTCAATTTCTTGAATTAGAATTACAATGTAAGAGTCATGAAAGAAATGAGGATGGACAAAAGAGTTAATATTTCACAGAGAAATAAAAGAAAAGATATAAAAAAATGTTATCTCAGCATGATGATGATGAATAATCATTAGGTTGGTAAGGGAGTGATAATGGTAAGTCCAAACCAACGGGAATCCCAACAAAAAGATGAAGAAGATAAAAATAACATTCAAATCAATAGATGATATTAGTTGACTGGGAGGGAAATGGGTTATCCTTTTGAATGAATTGAGTTATTTCCTTCATGAGAAATGAATACTATCAACCGTTAAACTACAAACTATTTACTCAATAATCTTTGAAGGCAGAAAAAAAACAATTGTAATAGATTTTGATTCAATTGATTTCAATCAATGTCAAGTCAATAACAGTTTACTTAATGAACGGGAAATCTACAAATGTTATAATCACATTTTGTAGCCTCATAAGTTCATCGGGTAGCGTGGCCGAGCGGTCTAAGGCGCTGGTTTAAGGCACCAGTCTCTTCGGGGGCGTGGGTTCGAATCCCACCGCTGCCACCATCTTATTTTTTGTTTTCCATTTGCAAGCAGTTGAGTTACTCTTATTTTCTTGCTAATTGTTAACCTTCAACTTCTGTGTTTCTGTTTTTCTTGTCAATCTCTTTACTTTCTCCTTCTATTATGTCTGATTGATTAACGATTATGATTAAAGTAAACTTGATGAAATTGATTCAACTTTTTCTTCTTTCTTTCAATCGATACCAATGTTACTCTTTTTTTCGTTGTTTAAAATTTTCTCTGAACTTTAGAATAAGAAAAAGAAAAAAAAAGAACCTAACCTAAGCTTGTTCATTTACTACTCTCAGTTGATTAATATATATCATTCCTCCTGTTTGGATAATCCTCTTGGATTCTGAGGGAATCACTTTGAGTTAGAAATTGGAATATTTTGTAAGCTTACTAATCTTTTACTCCAAGTTGCTGAGATTGAGTTTAATTTAACTCTAATAACAATCAACCACCATCAGAGATGAACTTACACAATTAGATGTAACTATCTCCCGTGAATTTTATCTACATAAGAATTAAATTGATAAAGAATAGAAAACAATCAATTAACTGAATTAGTATTATGAGGTAAATGTGGTTAATAGATTTACACCGATTGGATTATTGATTTAATTTCTTGGGATGAATTAGATTCACAATGAAACAAAATGTTCAACGTTTTTCTTTCGATGAGAGTTGACAATTTAACTAATATTATCACATTAATTAGTTAATGATTTAATGGTTTTTCATCACAATTTAGGTGTACCGATAAATGATGATCTTTATGCTTGGGTTGCAGTTTTCCTACTTCCAGTTAATTCAGCACTTAATCCAGTTCTGTATACACTGACGACGAAACTATTTAAGCAACATTTTGCTCGGATCATTGCTTATGGACTTCAAAGGAGCAGTTCACCTGGAGGTGATAATAATTCAGGTATTCAGGAGGCTGGACATAGTAATGGGTCAACCAAAGAAGATCTCAGGTCACCATCAAAAGATTCATCGTTTTCGAATGGATTTAGTTTCCGAAAATATTGCATATCAGAACAATTGTCCATCTTTAATCGAGACAAAAGTACAGATGATGACGATGGACGAACGGACACTTTTTGACCTTTTTTTTTATTCACGAAAATGATTAATCACAATAATGACCAATGGTCAACAAAAAAAAAACGTAACAAGAGGATTTTGAATTTTCTGCCAACAAAAATCAATTTTAAAATCTAATCCATAATATTGACCATTTGATATAATTAAACTCAACAGAGGAAACAATCAGTTTAATTGTTTACTGTTTGAAAATATTTAAATCACAATTAATTATATATTTAAAACTTGTTTGCTTATTTAAATTGGTCACTCAATTTGAGTAAATGTCCAATATTATTATTATATCATATTGATATTATTTGTTAAATTGGTCATTTAATTTATTATTTTATTTCAATTAATTATTGACTGTTCAAAGTAAATAAATGATTTAATCAATTGTTGGTTAATTTTAATTTCACAAAGTTTTTGAAAGTTGATAATTGTTACCGGTAGATGGCACTTGGTGATCTGGTGATTAACTAATGATTAACAATTTAACTATTTAAGTGATCAGATTAATCTGATTGGTATTGATTATTATTATTATTATTGTTTTAATCAAGTCACGGATTTTATCAATCAACTTGATCATGATTTATTTTTAAATATCAATTGTTAATACATTGAATTGAATTGGGTTTCAGGTTAACGGCAACAATTAATTGTTTCAATAAACTGATCGGTTCAAATACTTGAAGTTGATTAAATGTTACTAATTGTTAATCAAACTGAAATGAAAACATTGATTTGATACGATTCAGTTATATGATTACCTTTTATAAGTAATCAAGGTTTTCATTAATTGTGAAACAAAATAAACAATTGAACAATTTGGCTAATCATATGAAGTTAACTGAATTTGTTTTTTGTTTAAATCATAACAATTAACAGTTGGCATGGATTTTTAAATTGAAAGAGTTAATTGTAATCAAGGGTGAGCACAATTAAGATCCAGTTACTTGTTTATTCAGATTAACTTAGTTTTCTTGGCTTTATAATTAATTAGTGTGTGAAAAGTTTCAACAATTAAATGTTGAGTTTTTTTTCCTTTCCTGAACATGATTAACAATTAAAATCTAAGATGATAAATTACTACAAAAAAAAAGTGTCTGATTTAATTATCATCAAGTTAATTGAGAAGTGAGTTGAATTATTTAAAAGTAGAGATAAAGTTTAAAGTCTTAACGATTAAGGCAAAGATACCAAATGATTAAGTAGTAAACAATTACCTTGATTGCTGACCGTTTTTTTGGCTTCTTTTTGCAATTAACCACGGCTACTGGTCTCGTATTGCAATGCAGAGGCCAGAGGTCACTTTTAGTGGCATTGAGATGCAGATATTAAGGTAAATCGGAAATGCAGAGAGAGCAAAGCAAATTCTAGGAAAAAAATTCTAACAAAAATGAAATAGTTCACAAAGAAAACGAAAAAAAGAAGGAAGCTGAAAAATCTCATAGAAAGAAGAAAAGAAAGAGAAAAAGATGAGAGTGGAGAAGGTGGAGTAATATGAGGTGGGAGAGGAAGAGAGAGAGAGAGAGAGAGAGAGAGAGAGAGAGAGAGAGAGGATATGATGATAAGAATGGCTCTTGTCTACCGGCGAGATATTCTGTATACAAGGAAACCCTTGAGTTCTTTGGGTTGATGATGAAGTTTCTCATCATCTCTTTCCCTGTGTTGTAACAACCAGAGTGAGAAATGAACAATAATGATGATGAAAAAAATGACACAAAGTTACATAGAGACGAGAGAGAGAGAGAGAGAGACCAAGTATTCAACGACAAAAAAGTAAAGGTAACAACAATATCCAGGTAAATATACACAATTAGACAGCAAAAAACATCATCAACAACAATGATAATAATAAAGGTAAGAAGAGGAAAAGTCAATGTAAAAATATATAAATGTATAAGATAATATTACCTGATGATGATAATGTATTTTTTTTTCAGCAAAACAATTGCTTTTTTTACCTGTGTAAAAATGATGAAAGAAACAATTTTTTTTTTCTTTGTCTTTCTTGTCTTTTTCATCTACTTTTTTTTTACCTTTTGTCAACTTTTACCTGTCGTTATCGTTGTCGTTGTTGTTGTTGACCAAAGCATAGTGACAATATCAGTAAGTTAATCATGATCCATATCATCCTGTTCATCATCAGCATCTTTCACACGCATTGACAATTCATCAAGTTACTCACACAATATAACATTCAGTGAGTGTGCAATCATTGTGAGGGTGAAACTTGATCAACCATTAGAAAGATGATGAAGATGAAGATAGATGATGCTCTTGCTTGAAAAAAAAGATGATGATAATTATCATGATAATGATGAATATGAAACAGGTAAGGTAATGAAAGCAAAGCTAAAAAACTTGCTCACCTTTCGTGATCTATATTTATTTTTTTCTTCATATTATTCTTGAAAGATGAAACTTGAAGATGATAAGAAAACAATTACCAAACAATTTAATCAAACATCATCATGAAATTATCATTGTTAAGAAAATACAAAAGTTTATGATAAGTTGAAGAATCGGTCAATGTACTCATACACCTTGGGTATCCTCTTGATATCCAGGTAAATATCCAGGTAAGTATATCAATTTGAATACAATATTAACCTAAACTTTTGTTTTGTTTTGTTTTGTTTTTTTTTGTTTTCAACAATCGATTCCAATCAAACCACCCACAAGACTGTGTTTGTTTATTTGTTGATTATTGATAGGATGATGATGGTTCATGGTTATTATCATGATTATTTTGAGTGATTAGGTTATTACTCATTGAACGAGTTTTAATATAAATGAAAAACAATCATCATCAACCTAATATAATACAATATAAATAATATATCCAATGGTTAACAATAATATCGATCCGATGAAAGTTTTTAATATGATTGGTTTGGTAAAAAGAGAAAAACAAAAAAAAAGTTCGAAGTGAGCAACCTCTTCCACCCACTCTTACACTCTCTCTCATTCTCTCTCTCTCTCTCTCACTTTCACTCTCACTCTTTACCTGAGTGTGTAACTGTAACTGGGAGGGGAAATATTGTCATAACTTCATGATGAGAATATTTTTTTTCTTCATCTTCCTTTGACTTGCGCTCCTCTTGTATTATCATTATCATCCAACAAAAAGAAAAGAAAGACAAAAGAAAGAGATGATAAGTGGGAGAGATGATAGGAGAGAGATTAAGATGATAATGAGGAAGATGTAAAGAAGAAAAAAAAAGTTCTAATAGTTGCATTTCCTGTCCCAGAACACTCATTGTTTTGTCTATGTTAAATCAACATCGACAATCAACTAATCATGATCCTTTTTTTGTATCATCACTACTAATAAACTAACGGTTTTTATGTTTCCTTTTTACTGTTTAACTCAATTGCCAACTTTTCACACAATTTGTTAATCATCACCATTTGATTGCAATTAACTGACAAACTTTATCATTATGGATCGAGTTGATTTCCCTTTGAAAAATTGGTAAGTTTTGATTGACTCAAAATTTGACTTTCTCGTTTAAATTGTTGTGATTTATCAATTAAACTATTTATTTTAACCATTAAGAGTGATTGACTTTAATTGTTGCCTTAGTTTGGGTGATAAATGTTGTTTAATTGATATTTTCAATATTGTTTTACTCTTTATTTGATTATTGATTCACTTTTGATTAGTATTTTAACTCATTAACCAATCAATAATCAAATTAATGCTTTTATTTCATGATATTTGTTTGCTTTACTTACCTGTCGTTTTCAATGGTTGTTAATTGTTGTATTATTATTGATTGATTGCATTTTATAACGGTTGTTGTTTTGTTGTCTTCTGAAACATCATTTTGATTGATGATTAATTTACTTTCATTTACAATTGTTGTGTCAAATTAGTAGTGATCGAGCCTTAAAAATAGTTAATTAGTTAATCATTAGATTGAATTGTTCAAAAATGGACTCAAAGTCAAACCTATGGGTCAACCCAATATTAGTTTACCTTTTGTCTTTTGATACTTAATATCTTCCTCTCTCTCTCTCTCTCTCTCTCTCTCTCTCTCTCTCTCTCTCTCTCTCTCTCTCTGTCTAGAAACCTCCATATCTAGTTAGACATGATGATGGAAAGAAAAAAGAAAGAGAGATGATGATGGAAGATAAAGAAAAATTATAAGAGAAAAAAGATGAAGAAAAGAAGATGGAGAGAGAGAGAGAAAAGGAAAGCAGGTGAAAAAAAAGATAGAGAAGAAGATGAAGATGAAGATGATAAACCAGAGAATGAGAGAGAAATGATGATAAAAGGAAGAAGGAGGGAAGAAGAAAAATCATGTTAGGGCGTGGGTTCTATTTTCTAACCAAGATGCAAAAAGAAAAAAAAATTTCTTCTCTTTTCTGGTTCCTTCGTTTTTCCTTTGGAAACGAAAATCAGATTCTTCTCTCTCTCTCTCTCTCTCTCTCTCTATCCAGGTAGATACACATAATATATTTACCTGAAGTAAACTGACCAAACCTTAACCCAAAAAAGATGCACTCAACTCACCCACTTCTCCCCATTCACCACCCACCAAATTCAATGTAAAGTTACCCAATTGATTGATTGAAGCATCAAAATTAAAGACAAAGACTTTTAATTGTTAATCTATTGATCATGATGATTAACTTGATTGTTTAGTTCATTGGCCTTTTTCATATATTATATGTACACTTACTGCCTAATACATTTAATTAGGTTCATCTCTCAATCAAACCAAAAAAAAAGGTAAATCAAATCAAAGTAATTATATTGATTCTAAATGAGACTTGATTTTGACACAACAGGTAAACTGTAGGCACAGGAAATGTAATCATAAATTGTTTCACTTGATTATTGTTGCTAAATTAACGAGCCTTGAATGATGATTATAATGATTTAATACACACACACAAATACATTGATTATCATCAAACTAATCATAAAAACTTTGATGGTGTCAATTAACTTGACCATTGATTTGTGTTAAAATGTAATTAAATCAGTATAATCATAATGATTTAATGTATTTTCAATGAACTTTTTCAATGCATGAAAGATGATTATTATTTAGTATGATGATGAGAAGACAATTATTACAATCAGTTTATTTTGATAATTACAATTAACTTAATTGTAATCATAAGGTTTGTAGGGAAAGAAAACAAAGGACAAAGAAAAGTGAACAGCAAACAAGCAAAAACAAACAGAATTAAAAAAAAACGCAATAATTAACTAATTGTAGCAAATTAAATATCGTAAGAAAATTGAAGAAAACAAAAGTTTCCTTATATTGATTCAAAGTCAACAGCAATTAACTAATCATCATTATCATTAACAATGGTAAATGTATATCAAGGGTAAATCATTTTCCTTTTATTTTTCTGTTGTTGTTCAATTTCAAGTTCAATGACAGTTGATTATCATGATAATGATTAAAACGATTACATGATAAATGTTGTCTAGATTATGAACCAGAAATATAATCAAATGATCATCAGTAATCATAGACTGACATTTAATATCAGTCTCATCATCATCATCATCATCATCATTGTCTGGATCATCATTAAGATCTTCATGATGATTCAACATCATGACATGATTCTGAGATGAAGAGAAACTTTAATTTCTCTCTCTCTCTCTCTCTCTCTCTCTCTACCTGAGATAATTTCATTTCTAATTTTTATTTACCTGAGATTTTTCTTCTCTCTCTCTCTCTCTCTCTCTCTCTCTCTCTCTCTCTCTCTCTCTCTCTCTCTAATTTAGTAAACTCGTTTCCATCCTCCTCATCTCACCTTCTTCCACCTTCTTCATGCAACCCAAAGGGTTTTATGAGAATTGAAAAATTGTTCAATTGTTATTAGTCTGTGAACTGTAATTGCTTCAATACCCAAGGTTTTTTTTGTTCAAATGTGAAGAAAAACTTTTCCAAAACCTTCATCAATGTATATTAGTTTATCCATTCATTGTTATTGGAAGGACTCTCAGGTTTCCAGGTAGAGATCAGTACAGGTAGATCAGCAGAAGCAGGTAAGAAAAAAAAGAGTAGCAAATGAAGATGATGATTATTATGATGATGGAGAAGAAAAAAATGATAATAATGTTCAAGGTAAACTAAAGGTTCTGATTGAATGAGCAACCGATTCAGTATCAGTAGGAGTTATATTTTCAAGCCAAACTCTGAAAAACTACCTTACAAAAAGCCATTGACATCCAATTGCTTTTATAACAAGTAATAAAAATGAAATTAACTTTTACTTTTTATTATCATGATTATCACAATCAAGAATCAGGGAACCAAGAAAATACCAGGTAGACCAGATTATCGGAGGATGATGATGATGATGATGATAATAATGATGAGGATGAGGAGGAGGAAAAGTTTTCCCAGACAGACCAAATTGTAATCGGGAAATTTAAATTACAGAACGAGTTAACAACAATTAAGCTAATCAACTTGAGGATTAACAAAATCTTAACTTCATAGCTGTGATATAAGTGACAATTAAATTAAATCAGTAGGTAAATTTTTTACTTCGACAGGTAATCAATCAAACAAGAACGAGATAGAAAATTATATCAACCAATATCAACCTTTAATCATTAACAATTAGCTAATTATACACAAATGTACACATATACAAAGTATTGATTAAATGATATTGATTACTTTCTGATCAATATCTTAATTTACCTATTAATGGATAGAGTTGATTAACAATCAAATCAGTTTGTTTTTTTTATAATACTTTTTTTCTTGCGGCATAACAATCAATACATTAGTTTGATTGTGTTGATTAACCCAAAAAAAAAAGTAATAATAGTTAATAAGAAATTAAGATTAAATTACTTTTACTATTAAATATACAAATCATATACACACTGATTACTAATCATGATGATATTTCAATCATAATGATTATTATTATGATTACAATTTGAGTATATAAATAACAATCAGTGGGAGTTGATTGTTTTGATTGGGAAAAAAAAGTTATATAAAATAAATGTTAAATCACAACAATTATAATAAGATAATAATTGATTCGAGTGAAAGTTTATCAACCCAAAATACGGAAACAATCAAGGAAAACAATCAAAATGATAACCTTTACCTTAACAACAATCAACTAATCATTATCATATTATTGACAAAAAGGTTTGTCCAGTTTTCCCAGATTATAACTGGTCAATTTGAATATATTATTATCAATATATTACCAAACAAGATGATAATTTTACCTTGATTGTTGTTGGATTAATTTTTCACCCTCTCCACCACCACCACCACCACCACCTCCTCCTCCTCCTCCTCAGGTAACCAAGGAAACTATTTACTATTTTGATTATCATCATGATGATAATCATCATCATCTAAAAGTAATAACAATAAAAATAACAATCTCACTCCCTGTGAGTGAATCAGATCAATGAATGAATCAGAAAATAATAATATTGAATTTCCAATAATATTTTTACCTGGATTTTTGTTTTCCTTTTGGTTTACCTTTAATAATTTTCTACCAATATTTTTACATTCGTTTTTCCCCTTCTACCTTTTCGTTTCGGATTCTTTGGGCTGTTTATCATCATCATCATAATGATGATTATTGTTATTGTTATAATCTTACCTGTTTCCTCCTTTTCACGCATTAATAGTTTTTTTTTCCTATTCTCCTTTTAAATATTTTCTTCTAGCATCAAACTTTTCAGGTAACATCATCATCGTTGTAAGATGTTACCTGATTTCTTGACAAGACAAGTTTGGTTACTTTTTTAGGCCTTAGTATAAGGTAAATGTATGGAAAAAAAAAATATAATGATGATAATAAATGATGATGATAATGGTAAAGCAACAGGTAGATAGAGGATAAGATAACAGGAGAAAGTGAAAGTTTGAATATGAACTTGAAATGAGCTAACGATGTCTTTATATATACATTATGTCTATGGATGAGAAAGAGATGATGATGATGATGAGGTGGTGGTGGTGGTGGTGATGGAGGTGGAGGATATGAGATAGAGAGAGAAAGTGGAATGTCTTCTTAACCTTTTTCTTAACCTTTCTTTTGATTCTTGTTCTCTCTTTCTTTTCTTCTTTTATCTTCTTGTTTCGTTTTCTTTTTTTTCTATTCTCATGTTCTTATGTGTGTGTGTGTGTGTGAATTAAGTTAAGCATGAAATAACAAGTATGATGATAATGAAGAGAGAAGAATGAGAATGATGATGATGATGATTCTGTGGGGTGGATAAGGATGAGGGTGGAATGGGTAGTGGGGTAGATTAGACTCTTTATCTCTTTTTCTCTGTGTCTTTTTATCTTATTTCTGACATTGGAAGAAGAAAAAAAGTCTCTCACTCTCCTAATTTTATCTTCTCTTTCTCTCACCTTCTTCTTACTTTAATCAGTCAACTCTCACTTTTTTCCTTAAAAAAATCATCCCTTTCTCTATCTCTCTCTCTCTCTCTTTTTCTGATCATCATCATCTTCTCATAGGTACTCAGGCTTGAACATCAAAGCCCCGGTTCCAGGCAACAGGATGGTTGAAGTTTCGCTTGGACAATTTGAAACAGAATTGATGTTTAGGTTACAACAGAAAAAAAAAGTTTGAAAAATTTTCTTTTTCTCTTTTTCATTTTCACCATATTCAGGGTCTAACGATAATGATGATGATGGAAATTCTCATTGTTATTATCGACTATTATTTCATTTATCTAATCCTCATCTTCTTTTGGTTTCATCTTCAGAACAAAAAGTTTCATTTCGAATACAAAACTTTTTTAGTTACTATTTTTCTAATAATAATCATTATCATCAATCACTGAATCATCATGAGGTTATCCTGTTTTCTAATTGAATGCACTGAACTTTTTGTGAAACATTTTTTTCTTATACATGATAACCTGATATCATATTTAATATACATTTAAGATTCAATTACTTAGCATTAGCATGAATAAGGGAGAAAACTTTTCAAGGTCACTTTTGATATTATAAGGAAATGAGATTGAACTTTCAGATTTTCTGAACTTTTCTTCGAACTTTTTTTTTGTCAGAATTTACTCTGTTTCATGGTGGCTTTGAATTTTTGCGAATTTGTTTAATCATGAGAACAATTTATTCTCCTTTTCGAATCATAGTTATGAGTAATGACCTTTTTTCTCCTTAATTTTTATCGATTTTCTCTTGTCTTCGGAAAATTCGAATTATCTCTTTTTCTACTTTTAGAACTTTTTTTTTTTATTCTTTTTAAAGTTGTTGCTATTCCTTAATGAACTTTTCCATTGTTGATGATGATTAACAGTCGATTTATTAATAATAATGTTAATCTGAATCGATAGAATGTCAAACATCATTAGAACTTTTTTTCTCTTTGCTCATTGAGTTTTCGAATTCGATTTTTGTCTAAACAACATCATTAATCATAAAACAATCAACAATTAACTTTTCCATTAAATTTAATCGTTACAACGTCATGAATAAATTATCCTTTTGATTACAATTCTCAGGTCGATTGACTTTTAAAAACTCTCATCGTCCCATTGGATTAAACTAATCTAAAGTCCAAGGGATTAAGTATTAATCATATAACAAGTTGTTTCCATGGTTAATATAGTTAATTGTCATGGTTATACAACCTAATCAAGTGAAATATTCAATAATTGTCAATTCTGGTTAATTAATTTTCTGGTATCAAAAACTTTTACCAATCATTTAAATTAATAATAATGTTCATTTATCTACTATTTTTCATTGACGAAATGATTAATTCATAGTTGCTTGAGTGCAAATCGATTCCAAAAACAATTAACTCTCGATCGTATCAGTGATTAATTAAATTAAAGAGTAACAATTAAAAAAGCGCCATCTCTTGGTTATCATTTGTACTTGACCAGAAAATTATTTCATTTGAAAAATATGATTATTAAACAATTGAGGATATTAAAGTTAATTGTTACTCATTCGAGAGGTTTAACAATTAACTGAAATATAATCAGAAATTAGATACGATTGAACTTGAAAGTATAAAGGTCAAATATATTTTTCTCATTGATAAACCATGATAATCGGTTCCAGGATGATTATCATGATGATAGTGATTAATTTAATCACTAATAATAAACTAATGGTAACGATTTGATTGTACGAGAAGAAAAATTTGATTGAATAATAAGGATGGCAAAGGAAAATAATAATTTGATCATAAATTGCTTGTGATTATATTTAATTTAGTTTACCGTCTTTTCTTATGTAAGAGAAGAAGAAAAAAGTTTTCATTTTCTTTTCTTCAATTGTTAATCATCATCAGAGAGCAAAAAAAAGTCATAATTTTGAGAAACTGAATTGATCATTGAATGATTATAATGATTAAGGTGTAATTTGTTAACTATAACAACTTAAACTATCGAGAAGTGGTCATCAAGTTAAGTGAATGGTCAGTTGGATGAAGATGAGTAGCATATTGAACTTGAAAAAATATGAACGTGAGAGGGAGAGGAATTGATGAAGATGAAAAATCACACACACACATACAAAAGAAAGAAGATAAATCTAAGAGAGAGAGAGAGAGAGAGAGAGAGATGATCATCATCATCAGACCCCGAAGATGAAAAGTTCTAAAAAAGAGAAGAAAAAAAGTTTTTCTTTCTCAAAGTTCGGTGAAAAAACTTTTTTCTGTTGTAACCTAAACATCAATTCTGTTTCAAATTGTCCAAGCGAAACTTCAACCATCCTGTTGCCTGGAACCGGGGCTTTGATGTTCAAGCCTGAGTACCTATGAGAAGATGATGATGATCAGAAAAAGAGAGAAGACAAGATGAGAAAGAAAGAGAAACTTGGATGATTTGGAAAAGTTATAAGATGAAGATGAATGCGAAAGAAGAATAAAAAAGTTAGAGTTGGATGATTTGAAGAAAAAAAAGTCAATAAACAAAGGAGAGAGAGAGAGAGAGAAAATGATGAAGAAGATGAGAAAAAGATTTAAGATGATTTGGAGAAAGGTAAGAAGTGAGAATTGACTGATTAAAGTAAGAAGATGATGATGACGAGAGAGAGAGAGAGAGAGACTTTTTCACAGAGAGTGAAGACAATTTTTACCTCGGTGTCTCCCAAAGTAACTAATATCTTCCACCCCTCATTATCATCATCATCATCATCCTATTCTCAATACTTGTTGTTTCATGCTCTCTTGATCATAAAGTTGTTTTGAGAGAGAAAATAAAGTAAGAGAGAAGAAGAAATAAAAAAAAATTCACTCCCTCTCTTCCTTTCTTTTTCTCATCATCATCTTTCTTTCTTCCTCATCTTTCTCATCACCACCAACACGCTTTCTCTTTACTTACTTTCTTTCATCTCCCTTTCTTCCTCTCCCTCGCTCTCTCTCTCTCTCTCTCTCTCTCACTCACTCTTCACATATAAAGACATCGTTAACATCACTTATCCTCATTTCCCTCCCGACATCAACCTGTTGTGTTACCTTTTTTTTCAATGTTCTTGCAATTTCTTTTCTCTCTCTCATGATACACTTTTGATCTTTAAAATTCTCAGTGATTTCCAATGTTTTGTATTTCATGTTAATACTTTGATTTTGTTTACTCAACTTCCCCTGCGGCATGATTATCGTTTTCCAATTGATTTTATTCTGTTGTTTTTTCTCTTGTTTCTCATTTATTTCTACTCTAAACCAACAAACACAATTTTCTTCATTTTATTTTTGTTCCAATTTTCTATTATTTTTTTTTTCTCTTCTCATCTTCTTTTCTTTGCTTCTGTTATCCATTTTTATTTTCTTTCTCTATCTGTTTCTCTCTATGGCACTGGAAGAATTCACGGGAACTCAATGTTATTCCGTGGTTTCTCTAGTGCTGTGAAGAGCAGCGGTGTCTTCATTTCAACGGTCTCTCTCTCTCTCTCTCTCTCTCTCTCTCTCTACATTAAATATAATTACAATTGTTTGACCATCGTCATCTACCTTGATCTTCACCATGACACACTCACGATCAACATGAATTTTGTCGGTTCTACAACTAAACATTTCCAACCAACAACCATGGAGAGAGATGAATGAAGATTAGGCCTTTAAAATTCTTTACATAAACATCAACATGAGAAAATTTTGATTTGGCTTAAAGAGAGAGAGAGAAAACCTAGAAGAGAAAAGAAAATTATTCCTTCTCTTCTGCATCAATTTATTCTCTCTCTCCTCTTCTTTGCTGTCTAAACCTGTTTTCTTTTTTTCTTTCTTCTATTTTATCTTCATCATCATCATCATCTTTTCTTACCTTTTCTCTTCCTTTCTCTCTCTCTCTCTTCTCTCTTCTCTCTGTGTCCTTCAGGTGACTACAATTAGTTTTATGTTTTATCTCTATTGTTGTTTCATTTTTTTTTTGTTCTTCATATTCTCTATCATTTTCATCTCTCCCTCTCCCTCCTTCTCTCTCTCTCTTTCCATCGTCTTAAATCATCATGATCATTGACATCATGTTTTCTCACTTCGTCTTGCAATTCTCAACCAATTCTGAACCTTTATCCTTGGCACTGGAAGAATTCACCGTTGATTGTTTATAAAACTCGTGGGTTCTTGGGTGCCAAAGACTAAGGATAAGAAGTCAGAACACAGAAAGACACTAATTGTTGTCAAATTGCGACAAACCAATTGGTTGAGAGTTTAAATTATTACTCCTGGTGGATTAGAAAAACGGGAGGATTAGGATAAGGATATAAAAAAGAGAGAGAGAGACAACAATCAAATCAACAAACTAATGGATAGTTTTAACTAACACAAAATCAATCAACAAATATGAAAGAAAAAAAAAGCAAAACAAATCAAGATAAAGACAAGAGAGAGAGAGAGAGAGAGAGAGAGAGAGAGAGAGAGAGAGAGAGAGTAAACAATTAAGGAAAATGATAGATGAAGACTTAGAAAAATATTGCGAGAAACACACATCTGATTTAATTTGATTCACTAATCAACATGATGATGATAATTGATCAATCATGATTATTCACAATCTAAATACACAACTAATTTGATTGAATATATTCATCATTCAACCTCAAGGTCTGTATTCATTTACCTAATTTCTAATCGTATCCATAATAATCAATTCTTACCAATTGTTTATCGACCATCATAATCACAACAATCAAATGTAATAACAAATGTACTAATGATCGTCTTATATCAAGTGGACCCTGTCACTTTCCACCATGACCATCATCACCTTGACCCTTTATGTTTACTCAAGTTGATTCTTAACCAACGATCAATGAGATTTTGTTTTAACTTTTTCTTTTTCTTTCTCCTTTCAGATCCTCATGTTTACTGATTTTCTGTTCTGAATTCACCAACAATCACCACCACATACAAACAATAACCAACCTGAATCAATAGAAGCGTTTTTTTATCACCATTTACCTTGAAACGATTGGGTAAACACACAAAAGCATTATAATGACGAGGTTTTAACAACAACAAAAAAAGATGATGAGGATGACAAGGATTTTCTTGTGTAAAACAAGATCAGATGGATTTTGTTCTCTCTCTCTCACTCACTGATTTTCCTCTTTCTTTATCTTCTTCTTCTCTTTCTTTATCATCCATGCTCTTTAGCTTTTTACCGGAAACTTTTCGCTTTTCCTTGCAATTTTTATCAATCTGTTTACATCATGGAGAGAGAGAGAGAGAGAGAGAGAGAGAGACCCTCATGATGATGATTTAGGATCAATATGTTTTTACCTTGATGAAAATTCACATTTTCTCCTATCTTCTTGTAACAAAAGCATCATCATCATCATCATTATCATCATCAATAATTATATCGTCATCGTCATTGGATCCTTGGATTTGCCTGGTGAAACTTATTGGATGGACACAAAGGTTCATCATGATGACTAGATTATTTGAACAGTTTTTTTGTTTTAGTATTACGATTGATGGTTAATTGTTATCTTATCATTTTAACCGGCATCATTTAGCTTAATCATGATTCTCATTATCATGCCTACCGGCGGTTTTCTGATTATCAGCTGATTATTTTATTGATTCACTTTTGTCTCTCTCTCTCTCTCGCTTTCTGGAACCAAAGTTTCAAGAGTCTCGAAAACTTATTGGGATTAAATTGAACTTCTAATTACCAGTTGACTGTACTGATTGTTTACTCTTGGATTTCAATTGGATTTATATTTTTTTTTAATCATCGATCACTTTGATTAATGTTAATTGTCTAGTATGTTTCATTATAATTGTAATCAACTTATTACTTGTAATCTCAACAACAACGAAACCAGATTGTCATTCATAAGGAAATTCAATATCTCTTGAACGTTAATTTTTTTCTCATTGTAATTTAGTTAATCACCTTGTTTGTCGCTCATTTAAACTCACCTAATTGTAACATTTTCATTGTTGATGATCAACAATCATCATTGATTGTCATCAACTGGGTGGTGTCCCTGTATAAATGACCAATTTTACCTTGATCATTTCACTTTTTTTTTGTCGTTGTCGTTGTTAATTGTACAAAAGAAACAGAGACAATTAAAAAAGTTAATTTTCTCAATGCTAATTGTTACTATTATTCAATTTGTTGTTATTCACTTTTTTTTTGCTATGATACTTAATCAAATAATGGTGACTAACAGGAAGATGAAATTAACGCGATGATTTAATTGATTTAGTTTCAATTTTTTGTTTTCTTCTCATCGGTCTTGTAATTAACTAATCGTTTCACTTGTTAATCAACATTATTTAATCTAATCAGGCAACAAGGTTGTTTACTTTATCAATGGTTTTACACTAGTGATTTAAGTGACTCTGACTAATAAGTCAATGAATTAGTTGATTATTTAATTCATAGTTAACCTTAATTGCTCATTCATTGATTATCATTTGTTGCTAATTAGACTTTCTTTTATTATTTGTTTTTACTCATTTACACATTTGAATATCACAATAATCATGATTAACTTTTCACTTAACCATAGTAACCAATTTCTTTAAGTATTGACAATCAATTCTCAATCAATTGTCACAAATAATTAATTTAATTGGACTTTGATTGAGTTGATTTGTTTTTTTTTTCTTCTCTTCGATTAGTCATTTATTTATTCATCTTTCCATTTTCTTATTCTCTAAATAAAGTTACAATTAGTTGATTGATATCGCGTTCCACATTCAAAACAAATTAACTAAAAACTTCGATTATAACAATTAAGTAAATTTTTTTTCTTCTCATTTTAATTCAGTTCAATTCTTTTCGCATTTCATATGTGGTCCCTCAGAATTTGAGTTCAGCGCCATCTGTACATGCGGCGAATAAACTTTCAGTCTCTTTCTAAAACTCTTTCCGCTTCCTCATAAATCGGTTTGTTTTTTTTCTTAAGTGTTGAGATTAATAGTTTTTTTATTCTGGTTCTTGGTGTTTATTTTTTTTATCCTTCTAGTGAATTTAATTGTCTTCATAATGGTTAGTTATCGATGGTTTAATCGGTGTTACATGTTTTGTTCTTTGCATGAAAATTGTTTCCATCTTGAAGTCTTTTTGCTCTTTGTTTTTATCTAATTCTCTTTTCTTGTTGTTTTGGTCTTTTTTTCTCCTCCCCCTTTTTCTGTTTTATTTTCTCCTTTTTTTTTGAATGTTTCCTTTCTCTCTCTCTTTTAGGTTGAAAGTGAATTAACTCCATTAACTCCTGAGGTCATTAGTAGACAAGCAACTATCAACATAGGAACAATTGGTCATGTAGCTCATGGTAAATCAACGGTTGTCAAAGCAATTTCAGGTGTTCAAACGGTTCGTTTCAAGAATGAATTAGAACGTAACATTACAATTAAATTGGGTTATGCAAATGCCAAAATTTACAAGTGTGACTTTGAAGGATGTCCAAGACCTGGTTGTTATCGGGCTGAAAAAAGTAGTAAGGAAGATGATTTTCCTTGTGATCGACCTGGTTGTACGGGAAGGTTTAGATTATTGCGTCATGTCTCTTTTGTTGATTGTCCGGGTCACGATATTCTTATGGCTACCATGCTTAATGGAG
The DNA here is from genome assembly GCF_014898815.1 of Panonychus citri. NCBI lineage: Eukaryota > Metazoa > Arthropoda > Arachnida > Trombidiformes > Tetranychidae > Panonychus > Panonychus citri. The sequence goes on along the minus strand of NW_026515502.1, from coordinate 100,403 downwards.
CGGCTGTTATGGATGCTGCATTGTTGTTAATTGCTGGAAATGAAACCTGCCCACAGCCTCAAACATCTGAACATTTAGCAGCCATTGAGATTATGCGTTTACGACATATTCTTATCCTTCAAAATAAGATTGATTTGATCAAAGAATCACAAGCAAAAGAACAGTATGAGCAAATTACCAAATTTATCCAAGGAACCGTTGCAGAAGGAAGTCCAATTGTACCAATTTCTGCTCAACTTAAATATAACATTGACGTTATATGTGAATATATAACTAAAAAAATTCCCATACCTAAAAGAGACTTCACATCATCACCTCGTCTCATAGGTGAGCTTGATTATTTTTATTCTTCTTTGATTGTTATCTTTACGCTTCTCTTATTTCCTCTCTTTCAACCATTCTGATCTTACCCTTCTATTGGAATAATATTTTCATCTCTCTTTTTTTTCTATTTTTTTCTTCCTTAGTTATTAGATCTTTTGACGTAAACAAACCTGGTTGCGACGTTGAAGACATTAAGGGAGGAATTGCTGGAGGATCCCTTTTAAGAGGAGTATTGAAAGTAGGCATGCCAATTGAAGTCAGACCAGGCCTTATTTCAAAAGATGAAACTGGAAAATTTATCTGTACTCCAATCAAATCTCAAATAACATCACTTTTTGCCGATCAAAATGATCTCCAATTCGCTGTACCTGGTGGTCTAATTGGTGTTGGAACCAAAATAGATCCCATGTTAACTCGAGGTGATCGTATGGTTGGACAAGTCTTAGGATCGGTTGAAACACTTCCAGATATTTACTCAGAATTGGAAATAGCTTATTATCTACTTCGACGATTACTTGGTGTTCGAACGGAAGGATCTAAAAAAGCTGCCAAGGTAAATTTTAGAATATTATTATTGGAATATTTTCAATTTCGTCATCAACTTGATCCAAGAATTAATAACTAATAACCATTTCTTTTTACAATTACATCTTATTTTCTTCTTAGGTCCAAAAACTTGAGAGAGGAGAAAATTTAATGCTTAATATTGGTTCATTGTCTACCGGAGGAAGAGTCCAAGCAGCTAAAGCGGATTTAGCTAAGATTAGTTTACAAACTCCCGTTTGTGTGGAGATTAAGGAGAAAATTGCTCTTAGTAGAAGAGTAGAAGGACATTGGAGATTGATAGGTTGGGGTGAGATAACTGGTGGTAAAAAGATTCCACCAACTTATAACTGATTAACCTAAAGAAAATTAAATTTAACACTAAGTGTTAAAACAAAAAGCAAATTCTGTTCCTTATTCATTTTCCCATTTGTTACCTTGGCCAAGAGACTGGAGAAAGACTAAAATAAGAACAATTTAATTTAAAGATGATTAACTGATGATTTTTTTTTGTATTTTCTTTTGTGATCACAAAATTAACGTTATAACTGTTGAAACAATCAAAGACATATGAACATCGCAATTATCAGACATCAGATTTTACATCGCATTTTCTGATTTCTCTTAATTAACAATAACAATTTAATTGTCCCTTTAAAACACCACAACTACCAAAGGAGAAACAATTTAGTGTCATGTTGTTTATAAGAGTGACTTTATTTTGAAAAAGTAACAAATGAGTTATTTAAGTTGATCATAATTATCTGTGAATGTTTGACAATTTAATGATTTAGTAACAATTAAGTTAACTTTTGTTAACACATAAACATTACGATGATTACTCAATATATTTTTTACTTTTTAAATTGAAATTTAACTTAATCATTTTCTTTTGTTTCATCTTTTTGTCAATTATATCAAATTTATCCTAACAATGATTAAGTGTTTTTCTGTCAATTATTATGATCTATTTTCTAATCAACAGTTGATCACGAAAAGTAAACAACAATTTGATCAAAAGAGCAACAGCTGATTCTTGAATAGGAAAATTTCCCAAGGAAGAGAAAGAAGCTAAATAATCTTCCTAATGGAAATAAATTGTTCCAATTGCATCAGAATTAACGTGATGATATAAATTTCTTCAGCTATTGCATAATAAAAATCGATAATTAAATGAACATCACAAATGATGAACTTTTTTTTTGTTCTTTTTTGAATAACTTTTACTTTCTCACCTTTTTCGCTATTAAAAGTAATCAGGTTTGAGAAAATTGTGTTTCAAGGTGAGTTTCATCCGGAGAATATGAAAGAGAAACGATTAAAAGGACAGAACAAGATGAAGAGAATCTGCAACGTAAACAGAAAAAAAGAAAGAAAAGAAAGAGAAAAAAAAAGAGAAGAGAAAAGTTTTGTTCTTCCAATTCTTTCCGTCGGTGTCGCTCTTCATTCACTGTTTACATTTAGAAAAGAATAGTTCTCTATACCGGAAGTGATAATTAACTAATAATTAACAACAATTTAACAACAATTAATTGCAAAAAGTGTCAAATTTCAAATAACAAACACCCAAAGATCAAGTAAGTAAAATAAAAATATGAAAAACAACAATATAAAACACAAAATAAACTGAAACAAAACCGGGGCGTAAGCCACACACTAACAACGTGCTCTGCACACACACCCTTCTAATAATAATAATCAATTAATTAAATTTTTCAATTAAATTAAACTACAGGTGTTCATTAATAATAATGGAACAACAACTAAAGGAGCTAAAGACTGATATCGCAAAGAAATTAATCTCAAAAATTGATTTTAATGAGCAAATAAAGAAGATTAGTATGTGCGAAATCTTTGAAATGGCGAAAACGTGTATAATTGGATTGAAATCTCCTCAACTGTTGAAAAAACTAAGAATTGGAGACGCAACTCAATACAAAATGAGATGGGTAATAACCTGGTTAAAGAAAAATTACACCGGTCCTCCAATTGACCAACGAGAGCAACAAATAATGGAAGAGATTATTAACTTACCACCAAGTATCATTCTACCAGATCTTAATAATATTAATCATACAGTCGAAGAAGAAAATGATGATGAAACATCAGCAGCAAAAACAATAACAAATAACCCTGCAAGAAATCAACAATCCAACACCCCGTTTATACAACCAAGCACATCCGCCATACAACCAAGCACATCCGCCATACAACCAGCCGAAATTATTATAACCCAAAGAGAAACCCCACCACTCACCCATAAACCATTAAAACGCCAATTCATCAATTTTAATCTTCACAACGAAAATGTTGAAATAACATATGATACAGCAAAAAAAGTAAGGAAAACAGTTTATCGAATTGAAGATAGACCAATTCCGAGTCAGTGGAAACCTTGGTCAACACAACTAATGGAACCACTTTTTCTGGTTCAACACGAACAACTAAAACCGGTGGAAATACGAGACAATATTATTAGAGCCATGGAAGCTAAACAACTCGCACCAATACTTGGCACCTTTATTACTAATAATGATGCTCTTCGAATAAAATCTCCAGATAACATGACGAGAAAAATGAACATGGATAATCTTAAACAATGGCTACCAGAATTGAAAATTCTAAAACCAAAAATTTTCGATCCAAAGATAAGACTTGCCAAAGTATTTTATGATGGCTCTTTAACTGATCTCAGCGCAATCAAAGAACTGGTTGATAATATTATGATAGCGGCTGGCGTTACCCCTGATGAAAAATATTCAATCGAAGGTGCTTACACATGTAATACTGTCAACCACATTGATATAATAATAATAATCTCACCAACCATCAGAGACAAATTTCATGAAAACAGAGGAATCATCTACTACATGGGAAAAGAGATAAAAATATATGATTATTTCAAAGTGAGCCAATGCAGTAAATGTTTCTCATTCCAGCATAAAGACAAAAAGTGTCAGAATCAACAAGTTTGCAAATATTGTTCATCTCTTCATCATTACCGTGAATGTCCACATAATAATAATAAGGAGAAAATGATGTGTATCAACTGTATTAATAATACACCTGAGTTTCAACATCAAGCGGATGAATGGATTTGCCCAACGTATCAAAAAAAGCTACGAGAAGCAATTCAACACATAAATTATGAGTACCGTTGGATTATGAGAAATTAATCAAATGATTTTAATATTTGAAGTAAGTAATGATGTAATACAAACATCTAATCATAAAGAATAACAATAATAATAATATTTTTCATTTTGAATTGAAACTTCCAAGAAATTTAACCTTTGCCAATTTTCCATCAACAGCAATTTCTTCCTTTCGCTTGATAATATTAATAACGGAATCAAGTGGAATATTTTTCAAGAAGTCACCCAAAGTTTTAAATTGACTCAAACAGCGATACTCAACCCAAACCAAATCAATATCAGCTTTAGCTCCAATATTTTTCATCACCAATTTCTTAGCCTCATCAACATCCGAACTTTGCTCAATATCAATACGAGTTACACCAACAACCGAACGAAGATTCAACTCAACTGAACCAACACACTCACCATAATGAAACTGCATAAAGTCGTTAATATTATTATTAACCATCAAATGCAGCTCCTTCCGTTTATTAACCAAAGCATCAAAATTATTCATCAGGTAATTAGTTATCGGCTTTTGAACAACAGCTACAGATTTACCACAATTAAAAAAATGCTGCTGGAAAACACGCAACTTAAAAGAAGCCAAACACTTCTCACAATTAATATCAATTAATTCATAAATTTCTCTTTCAATATTACTTAGATACCGAAAGTAAGGATCCTTAAAATCGAAACCACAATTAGTAGGACATTTAACCTCTCGTTTACGTGAAGAATTATTATAATGAAAGTTCTGTGGACAATCACTAAAAGGGTAGCAACAGGTACTACAGAAAACTCTGGTACAAAAACGCCGACGATTTCCTCCATCATGAACCATTGGATCCATCGCCAAATTACCACAGATTCCACACAGAAATTTTTTACTCCATTGATTATTATTACAAATCTGCGATTCCTTAATCAACATTTTAAACAAAATCAATAATAATAATAACAAATTACAATTCAATTTGATTACAAATCACCTCAACTAATAATAATATTTCAACAATTTTTTGAACAAAAACTTTACCCGCTTTATAAGCTTAACTAATAATAACCATAGCAACAAAAAAGGGACCATTCAAAAATTTAAAATGTAAAACATTCTATTCTTTTTTCAATTAAAATTCGAATTTAAAACCGTTAAAGTTTAAATCAAATCCGTTAATAAAACAAACAGTATAATTAAATCAACATTATTAATAAAAATAAGAAAATGTTCCACATTATTCATTGGAATTGTGGAAAAAAAAGTGATCAACTAAATGAATTATTACAAGTGACAAATGAAGAAAAAGTAATTATTTCAATAAATGAGTTACCATCATCCTTTCTACCAGAAAAATTAATCAATCAAATTGATAAAGAAACAATTTTCAAGAAAAATTGTATCAGCCATGAAAACTTCAACATATTCTTCAATGGACAATCAGCTCTAATGATAAATAGAAACTACAAAAGTAAAGATCTAATGATGAACACAGAAAACACAATAGGAATAGAAATTAATAATAATGGTTACATCTATTCATTCATAAGTACATATTCAGCCCACACATCACCATTGGCCCAGAAAAAATATTGGTCATCACTCCAAGAAGAAATGAATCATATTGCAAGTCCATTTGTTATTTGTGGAGATTTCAACTTCGAACATCAACTATGGTCACCAAGACTCGAAAAGTGCAAAAAAATTAACATTGTGAATCAACCAATCATCTCAGTGTTTCCCCCGAAAACTGGCAACTTTACTTATGTGAATGGTGAAAAATATACATACATCGATGCAATATTATCAACACCGTCGACAATAATATTAGAAAAACGATTACTACGTGTTAATATCAATGATCATCTAATATTAGATGCAAAGTTACTGATCACCAGAAACTACAAGGAACCACCAACAAAGAAACTCATCTTTAAACCGAAAAAATTAAATCTAACAACACCAGAAAAATCAAACAATCTCAACCAACACTCTCAATTAATATTAAATATTAATAAAATCATTAAAGCTCCAGAACAATTTGGCTCATGGACAAATCAATATCAAAGAAGAACATCAAAAAACGTGAACAAATTAAGGAAACAAATTAAGAAAAATAATTCAACGATACTGAAAACTCAACTGAAAAATCTAAGAAAGAAACATTCAGTAAAATTATGTATAAAATCGATGATGGAAAAGAAAGAATTACCTGAACAAATTCGTTTCTGGAAAGCCATGGAAATTTTAAAACGACCGAATAACAACCAGATAATGAGTCAAAACATACCAGAAAAATATCAACAAGCAATTGTTAATATTATAAAAGATTTCAAAACATCAAAACCAATATTCGAAGATAACAATTTTGAACCAAAACCTGGACAATTAAATGAAAATCACTGGTACCAGCTAATCAATCAACAAAAAAATCTTAAATCTTCACTTACAGCTGATGGTTATACAAAGAAAACTTGGAATCATTTTTTCAAACTAAATCAACATCACATTCACCAAATATTATTAATAATATTCCAACAATCATATATACCATCATCATTGAGATTACTTGGTGGTGGTCTCATACCGAAGAGAGAATCAAACAAAATAAGATTAGTAAAAACACCAAACTACTTATTCAAATGTGTTGATTACCTCATATCGCTACAATTACATGAAATAATAGATGAATATCTACTTCCTGATACTCAATTCGCTTATATTCGAAACTCATCAAGAGAAAATTTCATCTTCGAAACAACTTTCAAAACAAACTTCGAAGAATACGATATTATTCAACTTGACCTAGAAAAAGCTTTTGATGAAGTTTCAATTACACCAATTATTAATAATTTAAAAAACATTAATCCATCGTTAACCAACCTGATAACATCATTCTGCGGGAAAAGATTCATTAAAATTAGATGGCAAAATAAATACCTGTACAAGTGCGAAGATGGTTATGGTGTACCCCAAGGCTGTTCCTCATCTGCATTACTATTCATAATGGCACTGGATCACGTAATAAGAATACTAAAAAATCGAAACATCCAAGTATTATCATATGCGGATGATATTATTATTAGAGTAAGAAATGATGTCGACAAAAACCTAATAATAAGACAGGTTGAACATTACATGAAAGAGATCAACTTAAAAATCAACATTGAAAAGACTAAAATCTACAGAGGCAACAAACTAAATGAAATGCTAATTACTGGATATTGGACTTTAAGACCATTCATTGCAACAGATATGAGACTGAAGCTGCTTCGAAAAAATCAACAATTTACATCATCTCTCAAATGCAAAAAAAGTACACTAATTACCTTGCCATTCCGAATGAAAAAATTAATAATACAAAACATCCTGATCCCCAAATTCAATGCAATCGGATTCTGGGTATTCAAACAATCAAAGAAAGAATATCTGTCTCATTTAAAAATATCTGATTCATTCTTTTCAACTTTGGAACCACAAACTTCTTCAAGCAGTTACATGAAAATAATATTTGGAATCGACCACCCAATGATAAACAAATGGTTAAGAGCACTGGAATGGTCGCACGAGACGAACTACAAATTAGCAAACGACTTCGAAATAAATATGCCACCGAAGCTAAAAAAAGTGAATCAAAAAAGGAAAACAGAAATAATGCAACGATTTACACACTGCAGATTTGAACAATCAATCAACTACTACATAAAAGATGAAAAAATTAATATTGGTGTCAACAATGATAGTGAAACGACAACCTGTGACACCAGAACAGGATGGAATATGTTATTATTAATAATATATTGTCAAATCAATAACATCCAAGAAAATCAATTACCGATCAAAATAATCATTATACCAAAACAATTTAATATGAACACAACATCGGCATCAAATTTTTCTAATGACACCTTTTCTCTCTTATCAAAGATACTCTCATTACAATGGCAATGGACTTATGGTAAATATTATAAAAACGAATTTAAATCTTACATAAGAAGACCAATAACAACAAACTGGATATCAACCAACGAATGGATGGCAAAAGCAAAAGAAGAAATTAATATTAGACACGAAAAATGGTTAAAAGAAGAAGAAGATATATGGTTAACTCTACCTGAATACACACAAATCACCAACAATTATGGATTCATCGGGAAAACACCATATTGGACAATATTAAACTTATGGTCAAAGAAAAACATCTCCATGACAAACATCATCCCATGCTGCCCACTACACCACACGAAAAATCACCACACAATCATATGTCCAACATTATTATTAATAGTAGCCGAAATACTGGAAATTGAATGGAATGGAAACCAAATAACACCACAAAATTTAAACGAATATAAAGAGATAGGGAAATACATTACACTGGCCTCCAAAGAATTCAACAATTACTCAATTCAATACTAAAATAACAATAATAATAATAATTGTAACCACCAACCCCAAATTCCAAAATCCCTCAATGAGTTGTACTCACTCACCGCAGTAGTTTCAAAACTGCTGGGCCTAAGGAGGCCAGTGTAATGCTTTAAGTAAAAATAAAGAAAAGAAATGAAAGTGAAAACATTTAATCTCTTTCTTTAGATTAAATTAATTTCTTATTATAATTGTCAACTTTTTCCTCAAAAATATTTGATTAATTCTAATTGTGACAATCAGTATGGCGAACAATTGATTCTGTCCTTCTAATTGATTAGAAAATGTGACTTACTGATACGTTTTGTTTTCTTTGTTCCCAAGTGATCAAAAATCAACATGGTGTTGATGGTGAACCGTAAAAGAATTGAAAGGATTAATTGTTTCCTTTGATTATTTTTTAATTATTCTTTAATTTGTTATTTTTTCTTTGGTGCAATATTTACTTCAACTGTCATGACTTACGTACATACTTTTTTGTAATCAATTTGTGTTTAAAAGCTTTGAAAAAATGATTTTCTGTTGCTCATCTTTTGCTTTATTTTTTTGATTTTCTCTCGATTTTTTTTGTTACTTCTGGGCCTTCATTTTATTATTTTCACACCTTTTTGGGTCCAAATTATTATCACATAATGACGAGAAATCGTAATATGGTATTACTTTGTACCATTTTGATCGTTCTGCTGATCAATTGCTCGGTTGGAAATTCGCAAGATGCATCTTCCATCAGCGTTCTTGAGTCAACTCTACTTGTATCCACACTCGGTGAGTGTTAATTTCCATTGTTCTTTGTCTTTATCTTTAATTATAATCTTTTTGTTTCAATTTCTCGCATCTCATTTAAATCCTTTTCCTATTATATCCACAGTCATTGTATATCTATCGTAATTTATGTATTAATCTAATTTCTAATATCCTTTTGTTTCTTTGTTTTTCTTTTAGATGGATATTTATATGCCATCGGTCAAAGATCTGGTTTAATTAAATGGTCGCTGAGGGAGGAACCAGCAGTTCGTTTACCACCTCTTTCTGGTATAGTTAAAACCAAAGATCAGCTTCTCTTTTTACCCGATCCAAAGGATGGATCATTGTATAAATATAATTCATTAATTAATCGACCACCTGAAGCTGAAATCAATTTAAACTTAACCGAAGATCAAAGTGTTGACACCTTGGAGAAACTTCCGTTTACCGTTCATGAGATCGTTTCAGCATCACCTTGTCGTAGTAGTGATGGATTATTATATATTGGTGAAAAATCTGACTACTGGTTGGCAATTAATGCTCAAACTGGTGAAAAATTGGAAACACTTAGTTCGGAAAGTCCAACTTGTCCAAATTTATCCAAAGATTCCGAGAGTAAAATGAAAGATGATCAAGTTAAACCGACACCAACATCTACATCTTCACCATCTCCTCCTAGTAGCAGTGAGATCCTTATGTTGGGTAAAACAAAATATCATCTATCAATTTTTGATGCCGAAACCCGATCCAAAAAGTGGAATATGACAGTTGTCGATTATTCAAGTTCAGCCTCAGGTGCTATTCCTCAATCGAATTATGAATTTCTTCATTTAACCTCATCAACCACCGGTCAAATTGCAACCATTGACTTATTTTCCAATGGTGATCCATCAATAATTTGGACCCAGAAACTTGACTCTCCGGTTGTAGCAGTTTATCATTTCCATTTAGACCCGAAATTTGGTCCAATCCGTCGTATTCCCTTTTCAACGGTTGGCAGCTCATTAAGAGGTTACCTAGAGGCCACTTTCAATGACGACGGAACCAAATCTCGTGCTAAACTTTTCCCATCCCTGTATATTGGTGAATCAGCAAGCACCCGATCAATTTATGCTTTATCTTCATATGTTGATGTATCTGAAACTAGTCTATTCTCAATAAGCAGTAAAAAACCACCATTACCTTTAATTGAAGGTCCACTTGGTGGTGAACCAAACAAAGCCAATCAAGATGGAGGTAAATCGTTGCTCAATGATTACATCAACATGTTACTTTTTGGCTTCTACGAGTATCCTGGTTACACTAAGGTTAAATTTTCACCACAATTTGCTTTACAACACATAATGGTTAGCAATTTAATCACCAATTCAAAGAATGCCAATGATTACACTTTGACCCGTGAACCTTTACCAGCAATCGAAGATGTTAAGAAGCAGATCAAAAAAGATTTCTCTTGCGAGTACAGTTTCTTTGAACCTTTATTGGAAAGTTTTTTCACCTTAATTATATTCGCTGCTGGTACATCAATAGTTTTATACATTTTGATTAAAAGGAAAACTCATTCAATCGATAAAACAATCAAATCTATTGGAAAAATTAGTTTTGATCCCAAAAACATTATTGGCTACGGATCATCGGGTACATTTGTTTACAAGGGACATTTTGAAAAGACCCAACAAATTGCCGTTAAACGAGTAATCGTTGATTATTTCACACTTGCTGAACGGGAGATTGAACTACTTCGTACTTTCCATCATCAAAATTTAATCCGTTATTTTGCCACCGAATCTGATGAGCTTTTTAAATATATCGGCATTGAGTTGGCTCATTTCTCCTTAGCTGATTATATTGAAGAGACAATTGATTGTGATGTGATACTTGACACAATTGATATTCTTTATCAATCATCACTTGGACTTGAACATCTTCATTCACTTAACATTGTCCATCGAGATATTAAACCACAAAATATACTCATTTCAATGCCTTTACCGCCTTCCCAGTCGAGGAAAATAATGATTTCTGATTTTGGTGTTTCCAAGCAAATTCATCAAACAACCTCAATGTCCGGTGATTTCATGGCGACCACTCGGATCGTCCGAGGTACTGATGGTTGGATAGCACCTGAAGTAATTCAAGCTAAACTTGATAAAGAGTCAAATGGTCAAATTAAATTTGCTAAACCTGTTGATATATTTTCCTTTGGTTGCCTTTTCTATTATGTTCTTACCAAGGGTAAACATCCGTTCGGTGAATCAATTGAAAGGCAAGCAAATATTTTGAAAGGGCGTTTTAACCTAGACTCCTTACCGGATGAGGAAAATTTAATTAAAACCAATATAATTGAATCAATGATCACCCTTAAAGCCGGTGAACGACCTCCAATTGCGGCTATTCTTAAACATCCAATATTTTGGATTCCCTCGCGTCAATTGGCCTTTTTCCAAGATGTTTCTGATAGATTGGAAAAAGCATCTCCAGATTCGGAAGCGGTACAATCTCTCGAGAAGGGTGGATTCGATGTGGTCAAGGGAGATTGGAGAAGACACATAACAGAAGATCTCCAAAGTGATCTAACCAAATTTCGTAGCTATCGAGGTGGTTCAGTACGAGATTTACTTCGAGGCTTAAGAAATAAGAAACATCATTACCGAGAATTGAATCCATCTTTACAAAAATCACTTGGTTCGATTCCCGATGAATTTGTTGGATATTTTACATCGCGATTTCCTAGACTTTTAATTCATTCGTATATTGCAATGCAACCCTTTCGAGATGAACATATTTTCAAAGATTATTACACAGATTCGAGTTGTTTCCCGCCTTTACCTCGAACTTGGAAAAGATACTTTGAAAGTAAACCTAAAACCAGTTTTTCAGAAGATCAAACTATCGGTCCGAACGATAATAAAACCAATGGACAGTTAAACACTTCGACCAATGGTTTTCCAACTGAATTGAAAAATTTCGATATCAATGACAACAACAATCCGGATGATTGTGACAATTGGCGAGCAATTAAGTCAAATTCAGACGCTGATACGAGTAGTAAATTTTTCCACGATCCAAGAATCACCAGAGATAAACAACAACCATCACATCAACCCGAAAGATTTATCGATAAATTAAGCATCGCAACTGTTAATTAATGATAATTAACTTTCACTTTTTTATTACAATTCACTGTATCTAAATTGTTATCATTTTCATTCAAAATTTTGCTTAAAAAATCAAAATGACCTTACGGATTGATCGTCCCTATTTTTCATGGACAATTTTGTTGCTGCTCGTCCAATGTTCACAAACAACGTTGACGTTATTACTTAGCTTTTCTTCAGCAAAGAAAAAACAATAATTCTTATAATTTCTCTCAAGTCATATTGACTTTGATTGATAAACTAAACTTTTTTTTTTGCTTCTTCTTATTTTGTCAAACAAATTTTGGGATAACCAGCAGATCACACGTGAAGAAAACACCTCTGGGCTTAAAAAAACACATACAATTGACTTTGCACTTTTTACACCGATTAATGTAAAGAATCATAAAATTGAAATAAAAATCTAATTTAATTCAAGCCTGGAATTGAATATACAAAATTGTACTCCCAAAGTCCTAAACATGTGATTAAGTCAATTTTTATGGATACAAAAAATTACGGAAACAAAAAAGTTCCATCATGTTAGGTTTGCTTCATCCAATTAATGACGAGGAATTTTGACAAATTTTCTTATTTTTCCATCCTCGAAACGATTAACTAAGGCTTCGTTTGCTCTCAAAGTTCGGGTATCTCGATGGATACTTTCCTGAAAGCACGTAGAGAATCACATAAAAGGTTCCATTCGTTTCCATTGAATTTTTCTTTTCTCAAGTACATGTCGACAATTTCTTCAGAAACCAAGTCAAAAACAGCAACAACTTTACAGAACATCGATAAAATCATTTGGTATTTGCCCATTTTGGCTCGACATTTCCGAGTAACCATCATATCTGCTCGAGTCAATTTATCTCCTTTGGTCAATTTGAATGAAACTATTTCATCAGATTCAATGGTATTTTCCCAGGTGACTCTTAAACGAAATAAATTTTCTTCTTTAATAGGGAAAGGGGGTTCGAAATAGAAATACACTGGATATAAACTACTCATGATTCAAGAAAATGTGTCGAATTTAATTCAATTTCACCAAATTAACCACACCTAATTAACAGTACGAGAATGTTGTAGTTGCGAGAAACAAAAGATGAACAAAGTTCAATTTGAAACTTGAAACTTTTTTCTCCAACAGAAAAGCGGGAATTTCAAAAAATTCCACAAATGGATCTTCATTTTCAGATTCGAATCCTGAACAGGATCGGTTGACCGTCTTCGCTGCGGAAATGCTGGAACAACGGTAATTTAGAATCAAAATTTTAGATCAGATGACAACCTAAAGCCTTATGGTTAACATCAAATAAATAAATACAATTCTCAAAATGTTTTCTGTAATTCCAGTTCTAAGTAAAATTAACAATAAAGCCAACACTCTCATTGTACGGATCTGGGACACAGCCACAGGTGATTTTATGGATGGTTATCAAACTAAACAATTAGTGTTAATGGCCCTTCAACAATACGCCACCAGACTTGAAGTTCTTAGAGGCTTTACATGTGCAAGAATCAATTTGGATGAAGATGAGACTTTAGTCAATGTGATTATTAATACCTTAAAACAAAGAAAAAACTGGTCTGTGGATAGACCAATTAAGAGACAACCGAGGATAAAGCTTATTATTTCCGGCAACAATATCTGCAAATCCATTAGTGACATCAACCTATTGGATAGAATTTATGCTTGCAACAATTGGTTTGGCAAAGCTAAAATTGAAATGGTTTTTACGAGCAACAAAACTAAAATACTAATTCTTAGTGTTGATGAGAACACCAGAGAGGCCCTCAGGGAAAAGACCATCTTTATTGGTGACAATATAATACCTTTTACTGATCACTTTCAAATCAAATTTTGTGAACGCTGTACAATATGGTCATAAAGATTCAAATGTAAAACAGTGTAAAATGCTTAAATTGTTCCTTAGGCATTATCATGAAACCTGTCCAAACAGTGGAAATTCTATTCATTGGCGATGTGGAAGCTGTGATTCTTTTGGTCACACCGCCTTATCTTTCTATTGCAACAATTATCAGAGGCGCTTAAATGATGAACTGCGGCGTATAACTTATGTGTACAAAGAAATTGTAATGGACTCTCGTAAAATGAAATAAAAAGAAAAAACTCTTAGAACAAACTATCACTGACAAAATTATCTTGAACAACTAAATTTCACTTAGACCAAAATCCTTAGTTACTAACTGTGATTACGAATTCCTTTTCTTATCTTGCTTACCTCATATCTGATTCATATACATCATCATATACAATTTGACTAATCAATAGTGTCTCTTAATTTGTTTTAATTTGTGCTTTTCCACAAAGTGCGTTCACATCTCAGATGCCACCGACGAGGAAAAAGATCCCAAAAGCCACTGTTAATGACAGTGACTCGGAGTTAGAATCGGACGTAAACACAGCCCTTCGTTTTTTGGATGAAGCGAAGAACAATCTGAATGGTGATTCTCTAAACGATTATATCTTGACCAATCTCTCTGCTGAGGATCAAATGGCCTTTCAAATTGCTCTTGAATCTGTAGCTGATCATCCTCGCCAAAATGACATAGAACAACTTAAGAATATTCTTGGTGGTAGACTTAAGAGGAAAGACAGTATCAAAATCTACAAACCAGCTCCGGAAATCAAGACTGAAGAGAGTCATGTTCGATATGATAAGATTTGGAAGAAACCTGATAACTGGATCAATGTTGAGCATCTAGAAATTAACCCGCTTCTATTGGTTCAATCAAATACAGATGGTAAAGAGGATTCAGGATATACCACTAAAATAATTCTACAGAGAATTTTCAACGAATCTGAAGATTACATGATGGACGTTATAAATTTGGAGGCAGGAAAGAAATTCTGTAAAGTTTCACTTTATAATCAGAAAAGCAGAAATGACATCATGAACAAACTTCAACAACATTCTGGTAACACAGTCTTTGTCACAACTATTCCTGCTCTTGATGAACCAAAGATTCAATTTGAAATGGCCAATCCACATATTAATTTTGGTGAAGCTGAGTGGAAGACCTGGATAATGAAACTGAAGAAATGGAATGGTTGGAAAGACGAATCGAAAATCTCGCTCATCAGAGCTGAGACCAAAGGCTCATGGTTGAAAATGATAATTGAAATAGACTCACAAATTCGTTCGAGTCTAGATAATGATAGGAACAGAGGACAGATAAGCGTTGGTTGGCGTCGAGTGTCTGTTATAGATTACATGGGTATTATACTATGTCACAACTGCAGTAGGTATGGCCATCGCTCAGCTAATTGTATCTTCACGGTGACTTGTGGGTATTGTGCCTTACCACACTCATCTAAACTTTGTACCAAGAAGAAAGATCCAAACATACTAAAGTGTTCACCTGCAATCACAAGATTGGCCAAATACCTTTGACTTCAATTGTCCAACCTTTTGAAACAAATTAAACTTGCACTCTCTCGGATCAATCACATGTACTCTCATGTGATTGTTAAGAAGGAAGAATAAAATTGAACTTGCCTCGCTCAGAATGTAGCTACTTGTTTACTACACCACTAGTGTCTCTGTATACACTTGATCAAGACAATTAAAATTTGACTTGTTTACGTTTAAATTTGACTATAATTGAAGCTATCTACTAATATCCTTGTTTTATCAATTATAAACTCATCAATCATCTTGAACTATATCTTTATTTTATACAAATTTACAAGAGTTAAACACCTAACACAACCAGTCTCATCAATTAAAACAATGGCTTCGTCTCTTCTTAAACCTTTTGATGAACATCTATACGAAACTGTATCCTTTGAACAATATGTGTCAGAATTGGACAAGTTTGGCTTTAATTCAAACATCAACATCGATTCCACCTTGTTTGCGCCAGTGAAAGCTCATGTCGATAGGGGACCCAACGATACAATTATCAGTTTCATCATGGACAAAAAATTTTCACTCATGAGAACTCAACCCTGATGGCCCTCAAGCTAAGTAATCCACGATTTGCTGATAAAATAAAGATTGTATTGTCATTGATGACAGCAAGAACTCGTTTAAAACGATTGAGATTCTGCTAAAACAAAAATCGGAATAAATGGGCTGTCGACATGGATCTACAAGTTTCGTACAAACTACAAACCTTTCTTGCCTTTGATAAAATCTCTCCGTCAACTTCAGCAAAATAATTAATGCAGGAATGAGGACCGAATTGTTCTTTGCAAGATCTCAAATTAATGACTGGTCTTGAAAGCTGTGTTTATCTTTGTAATGATGACTTGGCTCAAAATGTTGATAATAAGGGAATGAGAATTGATAAAATCAAGATAAATGAGAATGAATTGAGAAGAATCTCGTTCAGAATCTAATCAAATATCGCGCTCTTAACTGAATGACTATCAACTTCTCCATAGTTACCAATTTGAAATTCCTTTTGAAAATTAAGCTAATCACGTTTCTCTTATAAGTCAAGATTAGTTCCCTATTAATCATCACTAATCCATTTAATCTAATCTACTTTATATTAATCTTCTTTCAATAATCATCTTTTTGCTTCAAGTCCAATTAACTCCTTAACTAAACCCGTATCCCATACCCCTTATCTCACAAATATTTTCACGAAAATTGAATTCAGATAGAAATTGAGTTTCTTCTCGAACTAAGTTACATTGCAAACTCACTATAATCAAATTCTCTAGTTTGCGAATTAATCTATCAACTTTTTATCTCCTACTTTGACTCTGAGATCAAGTACTTCTGCTGATAAATATGTGCAAAGGAGAATCATCAACAAGTGAAAATGACAAAAGATTAGATCCAAGGAGTGGTCATCTGGTTGGTACATTTGGCAAACGAGTACTATACGAATATCACAATTTCATCCAAACTACGCAAATGTCCATAATATTACACCATCAGCTCCGATTTTCTGGCGAGATTTCATCCAAGGAAGATTAGAGGCGAATACTCTTTTCACTGGCGCGACAGTTGGGACAGTACAATACTTGGAGAATCGCTTTAACTTCTTGGTTCATGCAAGTAAGCGCAAAGAATTACAAGACCATATAATGTCTCAAACATGGTGGATTAAAACTTCAACAAAATTTGTTATTCCGAATGAGAAAGAGCCATCATTTTGCATTTATCTATCGGTACCCGATGTCATTCCGGCTGGTCAAATATGTCAAGCCATAAAAGGAAATGCTGAAGGGGTCAGAGTATCACGAATTATTGAACTAAGAAATTGATTCTCTACTAAGGGTGGTTTTCACGGCCAATAGAAACGAGGTAAAATATTTGGGATGGACAATCATCATTCGTGGACAAAGATATCGTATATTTGACAACATCAATCTTACCCAATGTCCATGTTGCAGTCTCTTTCATGCTACTGATGTAGCCTGTCACTGTAACTATGAACAAAAATGCTCGAACTGTCATCAACCCACTGGAAACTATGAACGAGACACTGGCAGATGCTTAGAAGAGGTTAATTGCAACAACTGTCGGATAGCATATGAATTATATGGAGCTGCTATTCTCTTTGAACATCCGACTAATCACCCACTGTGTCCAGCGTTAAGAAGAGCCATATAAAAGCTAAAAACATTGGACATGAATATGACACAATAATGTTAGCTACTTTCAGTCCTCTTGCCTAAAGCGATGGAACCAATTACCTATTCTCCTCTGGGGTTCCGACCATAAATATCTGATTTTCCTTTTGTATCATCAACTTCTAAATTTCAACTCATTCGACAAATTCATTAACATTCTCGATATAATGGATTGATGTGATTTATGATTATGATGTCTTTATAACTCTCGCTCTGGATCCATCGCTCTGCTCACTCTATTGCTAAAATTCAGTTAACTGCATTTACTATTCTTCATGGCTCTCTTTGCCACTTTTGTTTATCATTAGTCTTGTCATTATCCTTCGCAAACCGAATGGAGATTGTGATTTATGGCTTGAGCTATTGATTGTATTAGTACAAAGCTCAAATTACACCAATTAAGCCCTGTCGATTGTTGAAATTTATTAATCCTTATCGCCTTATAAACCTTGCTGTAACTTGCTCAGACAACGAAAAATTTTCTCATTACTGATCATTGCCTTGTAATTGCTTTGTTATTATAGACAGTCATATTCTAACTACCATTAAGACTATACACTTCTCACTTTGTCCAAAGTTCACTTCGGATCAATTGAAAGAATGTAATTGAGCAGCAATTCATCGTTGATGTAGTAATATTTTCTCCTTGTTTAAAAGAAAATAACAAAGAAAATTAAAATTGAAAATCAATTATACAAACTAATGCGAGGCATAGAGAATATGAAAATAAATAATTTAGGAAATAAATTGCTTTGAATCTGAAACCTGTTAGCTAACATACTAAGAACGTTATGAGAGAGAGTTAAGGAGAGAGGAGAGAAAACACTTCCTTTAGCTAATAGAAGCAAATTCGAATTTAGTTTGAGCCTGTTCCTCAATTGGTTACTGTGAATCAAAATTATATAACATCGACATCGACAACCTCAACATCGTTGAGATCCCGAAATGAATTACAATTCAGAATATCTAAGTGTCAAACTGAGTTACAATCTTAATGATTTTGTTATTATTGAAATTTTAACAACAGGAGAAAATTTTTACTTTATGAATCATAGAAATGTATTCTTTGAATTCATTGAAGAAGACAATTTGGTTGATTATCTGATAATATTGGATGGTACTGACAATGAACCACTGTTAGATTTGATTAATCTTCTTGTAATCAGGGGCTCGCTAGTCCAAGTTTTGGACTGGTGTCAACTTTATCTGACAATGATGGTGGATGTTATTTCCGCTGATCTGCTTGATATGGTCTGTGACAGTTTCATATGGATAAAACAGAATGGGACGTTCAATTATGGTGGCCATGAGTGATGACAATAACAGCCTAATGTTGTTCAACAATATGTTAAATTGAGTAGCCTGGTGGTCTGACTCGCTTCATCTTCAGCCCTTGATCTATTACCAGTACAACCTCAACTCTCTAACGACTCAGTTCAAACTCTTTTATCTCTATATTCCTCACATTTAATCCAATATTCCCAATTCTCAATCTTTTATTATTTCTTCTCAATCTTACTTCTTCCCTCACCCATTCTCATTTAATATCTTACTATTATCAATGTTACAATCCAAATAATACTTATCAGACTCCATTTCTGACAGTAAATAAAATTTGCCCTTGCTCTTGACTGTGGATAAACTTGTCTATTAACTCTATGTTCTGTTAACTCACAGTAATCGGTTCTGCTGGACTACCAAACAATCAAGGCTTGGTGGAGCGATTATGAGATCAGCGGAAGTAAAATTGAAGTTGTTGAATATCAGGAGGAAAGTGAGTTTTTCTGAAGAGATTGTAAGGAGATCTCTACGTGATAACTGTATAATAGTTACAACGGAAGATCTTGGTTCTGATATTGCCAAGGAAAGACTGAATGGCCTTACAGTTGCTATTACTCACAATCAGATATGGAAAAGAATCGAAGGGAAAATCTATGACAATAATATAATCTGGGGTTACTATCGTAATTGTGAATGTGTAATCATGATAATAGCTGTCTATTGTGCTCCATCGGACACTCACACTCTCAAAAAGCTGATATCTCTTGTAAAAGCATTGAAAATTGAAGTTCCGACAATACTGATGGGCGACCTGAATCTTGAAACTAGCTTATGGGCTGATAATCCGAGGACTGAAAGGAAACTACCACGAATTCTTGTTAATGAATTAGAAGATGAATTAAGGTGTAAAGGCTTTATGTCGTTGTTACCTAAGGATCGTATTGCAGGAGCAACAAGAATATGTTCAACCAAGAGCTCACTGATAGATGTGATTCTGATGGTGGGAGAGACTGCTGATACTGTTGTTTCATTTCGGGATGAACCTGGACTCGACCACAAGGCGATTGATCTAAAAACAAATGTTAAACACAGAGGAAAGACCATTAAACAAATAAGAGACTTTGATATCAGATATAAAAAAGGTGTCCTAACAATGGATCTTCCATTGAATAAGATGATCTCCAACATTATGAACCTGGGAAAGGGTACGAAATCTAATCGAAAAAGTGGAAACAACAAGATAAGAAAACTCAAGAATAAAATGAACAAATGTCAATCGATGGAGGAAAGATTTTATGCCTACCATGAATTGAAAGACTATCAAATAAATCGTAACAGGACAATACCGGTCTGGAGAATGGAGATTCTTGAAATACATTTATTGATGTCCAAGTTTAGAATTGATGCCAATATTAGAAAGGATGGCGATGAGATTAAAATGAAACCAATTATTATACCAAATATCAATGTTGAATTGTGTCACATCGCCAATGATTGCTTTAAAGGCTTGACTCTGGATGAATTAAATTATATTAGAAAAATGAACTTCAACAACAGCTCAGGATGGGCAGATTCATTCACTAAATCGGTGGAAACAAATATGGAAGATGAATAAGGAGATAATAATCAAAATAATAAATGAGATATTCAGTAAAGCCTGGATCCCTCAGGCAATCAAGACGAGTGGTGGTACCAAAATACCAAAGCCAAATGGGGATTATCGAATTGTGCGAACCCAAAGTTACCTGGGAAAAATTGTTGACAAAATCTTGGTTAAGCGACTTAAATCATGGTTGGCGGAAAACAATATAATAGACTGTGAGTTACAGTTTGCTTATACAGGTGAACAGGATAGATTATCACTACTAAAAACTTTATGAGAATCACTCTGACTATTCGAAACTGGTTGCCCTTGATCTTACCAAGGCTTTTGATAAGTTGGATAGGAATGAAATAAAAATGCGACTGGAAGGTATGGACAGAGGCACCAGACTGCTAATTGAGGAATTCATAACGGGAAGGAAGGTAAGAATGTATGAAAATAACAGACTAATTACCTCAAACGATGAAGAAGGTCTACAGGGCTATGGTGTTGGTCCATTACTATTTATCATGGGAATTGATCAATCACTGAAATGGTTAAACAGGAGAACGCATAAACAACGAGTTTTGAGTTACGCGGATGATCTTTATGTGATGACCAATGATCCGGATGTCTCGATAGAAGAAATAAAAAACAAATTTGGATTAATTAACCTAACAATAAATACTGAAAAGACAAAAATGATCAATCTCAACATACTCAATAGTCAAGACAAAATACTTGGCTTTGATCTTAATCGATCAACGGCAAACAATAGCAAGATACTTAACAATTTAGTGGCCAAGGTGAAACTGAATGACATTCAACTGAGACTAATGAAATCGATGAGAATCAAACAACTAATGGTAATGTATGACTCTCACATCTCGCCTCATTTCAACTCCATTGGTGTTGGTATATGGTACTACAACAAACTATACAAATACCTCATAGATAAATTAATCTTACTTGGTAGAGCCTTGACGAACAAAGTGATGTGTCGTAGAAGATATAGGGATTGTTACCTTGAATATATTCATAACTTGCCGAATCCGATGTTTTCTTATTTCATCAATTTGATGTTGAAGCTCTGGCAGGAGGATGTCAGTTGTGAAAAATTTCCGGTGGTAGAATGGTCACCTGAGATTAAGAGACAACATCTAACCAATTATCAATTCATCGGCGTTGGATTAACGGAAACCTTGGAGATAAGAAGAGTTGATGGATCACCAGATACACTGTGTCTAACTAAACGTGATATTGGTTCCAATGATACTCAACACAAACATTTCAAAGCCCTGGGGAGAATATCAGGCTTCGATCTAGAGCGAATGATTGTAACAATGTCAATGAATAATGGTCACTGTAAGGTCATAAAATCAGCTATAAAACTAAGTGAATCTAATAAAAGTGCCTTGAGGACTATCAGCTGGCCGATAGAATAATGTTAACAGAAATGTCCAGTTGTGTGGAAAACTTATCACCAATGAATATTGTAATCAAGAAAACAAACAACCAGATAAAGAAGCTGATTAAACACAAGCTTATGGAGAGGGAAATGATGCTATTTAAAAGGAAAAAGCAAACCACCCTGGTTGAGAAAATCTTCTCATCAAAGGCGATACTCGTCATAAGACAACGTAATGGATTCTATCTGGACAAACTCATCAGCGATATAACTTATGTAAGAGTGTGGAAAGAATCAATTGATCACACGTGTAATGTAGAAATGGACGAAAAACATCTGATTAACTGTCCGGACATAAGACCTGATAGTGGTTGGGAAATCAACAATCATAACATCAACAATATAAGAAATCATTTAGCAAAGTTGAGAACGAAATTAGCAGCTAAATTAGCTGAAAAATAGCTCGTGGAGACCATTGTGTCGACTCTAACAGGAGCCATGTATACATGGGAGGATAGCTATTAGGTCAGCAGAGTTCAACCAGCCAAACGAACATAAAGAATTGTTGATTGTATATTTTAATTGTTGTTGTGATTTTAGATTTGTTTTCTCCTTAAGGTGCAATTTAGCTATTACAGTGATTTAGAATGGAAAATATTAATCAATACATTGAGAGTATGTTCTCAATCAACATGACGATGATGTTTTCATCTAAAGCCAAGGCTCTTACTCCAAATATTGGTGATCTTTTAAAACAATTTAAAAATATTAAAGGTTTACAAGGTAAATTGTTCATTCTAATTGCTATTGATTACCCACCGATACACATTAGAGTATTTAGTTGCTCTTTTTTAGACTGATGATTTTATTGGTTTTAATTGATTTGCTTTTCTTTTCTCTTCGTTTCTCTTTCATTAGCTTCCATACGTGAACCCAATTCGGATAAATATTATGCTGTCAATGATTTAAAGATTAAATTAAGTGAATCAAGAGATACAGAATGTAAACCTAATCCAATTCAAGTGAAGAAACTTCTCCATGATTGTGTTTTATCATATAACAATGAGCTGAATACTTTGAATGGAGGTAGTAATTACAATGGATCTCCTAATGAGACGCCTTGGTTTAATGCTTGGAAGAAAGTTTTCCTTTCCAATTTAGAATCAAATGATCATGAATTTATCGGTGCTCATGTTGGTGTAATATTTTTCTTAGCTGAAGGTGATTTAGACAATTTTCGTGAAGTTTTAAACAAATTACAAACGGAAGTTAAATCAATCTCATCGATTAAATGGTTTTTCCCTAATTTCCTCAAGTATATTGTTGTTCTTAGTGATAAAGATTCATCTTTATTCAATCAAGAATCTGATGAATTTGGACCTACAGCAACTCTCCATCCAGCTTATAGTGATCTGGTCGCAATGTATGATACCAATAAATGTTTCTGGTTTGAAATTGATCCAATCGTTGAACCAGAATCATCTGAGGTCACAATTAGTCAAGACACAACGGATAATGTTAACATGGTTAAATCTATTGAACAACAAGATCCATTAACTTCACTATTAAATAAAAAAGATACCGAGGAATATGGTGATGAACCGATTGTTACTCCATTGAAACAACAACAAGATGAATATCAACAAGTGAAAATAATTAGTCAAAAAATGTTAAACAAATGTGATAAACTGTTGCGACGAATGTTTGTCCGAGCGGTAATCCCTTGGTTCGAGAAACAATTAGGTATATTAGCGGAAGCATTGGCATCAAGGAAAGGTCTTCGAAGAAGTATTTTCAGTGCAACGAAACAATTATTGGCAATTTCATCGTCAACCATGAATTTAAAGGGAACAAATCAAAGTGTCGTCTATTCACTCGAAGCAAATGAGATGCAGTATCGAAAATTTGCCGATCTAACCATGTGTTTAGGACTTTACGATGTCGCTTACAATTCCTATTATGCTGCTCGTAAAGAGTTTCAAAGTGAAGGTGCTTGGTTGTATTATGCTGGTGCTTCGGAAGCGGCAGCGATTGCTTCATATCTTTTAAACAAATTCCAAAAATATTACCTTGACCAAGCGATCGTTTATTATCTGGAATCATCTAAATCGTCCCATTTAGCGACACGAGTGACCCTTTTCGCTACCGATGTTATCAGGGAAACATCGCCCAGTGAAGCTGCCAGTTTTTTCATCCGATTAACTGCCGAAGATAGTGACCTAAGATCTGGCCTTTTTCTAGAACAAGCGGCCAATTGTTACCTTGTCACTTTTCCCTCGAGAAAACGAAAAGCAATTTTCCATTATGTTCTAGCTGGTCATCGGTATAATCGATGTGGACTCAAACGATTAGCACTTTCGTCCTACCTTAAATACTCACTGTCACATTGGTCTTATGCTATTGAACATGTTAAGTTTACAATGGCCAAATTGTACATTCAAATATCAAGTACCATTGTCGATAAAGAGACGAAAACATTATATCGTGATCGTGGACTTAATTTACTTCAAACAAACGCTGATAAGCAACTTTTTTTCAATGAATTTCTTAAAGAATTAAAATCAAAGGAAGATGAAGATGATTCAACAATTACCCATGTAAATGTACCCAAAATCGAGGATATTGTTATATGTACCATTGAAGGATCAATAAGTAAAGGTGGACGTACAATTTGTTTCCTTGCTGAACCATTAAGCCTACAATTAACTTTATCATCATCATTTGATATTCAATTGGATCATCTAAAATTATTGGTTGACCAAGATGAAGTTAATTGTTCACCAGTTAATGTTAATCTTGAAGCAGGTCAACCATTTAAAGTTACCTGTTCCTTGGTACCAACTGTGATATGTGATTTTAATTTAATTGGAATTAGTTTCAACATTTTAGGAGTCCAATTTGTTAATCATTTTAATGAAAGATTAACCAAATGTTTACATTTTTCATCAATTGAAACTTTACCACCATTAGATGTTACAATTAAATTGGGTAAAACAATTGCAAACAATAATAGTACCATTGAATTGTTTACAGGTCAAATAATTGATCTAACAATTGAATGTGATTTTACCGATTTAAACATATCCAAGTCAACCTATCAAGCTAAATTAACAACTAATGGTAATCTTAAAGGATTTGATTGCGATCTGACCAAACAATCAACACCAATTACCATGGGAGAAATTAATTCATTCCAATTTCAAGCGCCTTACATTGCGAAACAATTTCCACTCTATTTCAAGATAATCTATTCCAGAATCGGTGATAATCGTGAGCGAACCGTCACTCGTAATATATCACTTCGAGTTCGTGAATGTTTACAATTAGATGGACTTTTCCATAGTGTGGTCAGTTTGAAAAATCTTTCAACGGTTTCCAGTTTAATCCTTTTCTCTGGTGATAATGAGAAACTTGAAGTTGGCCCTGGATTAACTGGTCACATCTTAGCTCATGACAATTATATCCACTGGGAGGGATTAGAGATTCGTGGTGATATTAATATATCTATTTAGCCTTAAATTGTTTGTTAAATTGTCAAGAAAAAAATACAACAAAAAGTTCAATTTTAAAAGAGGAAATAAATCAAATTATTATTAATGTAAACATAATAATAACTATTTCAATTGTATTATCGTTCATCGTGTTAATTACAAACCAAAATAATAATAATAATAAAGAAAACGATTTAATCCTGAGATTGAAATGTTTCGCTAATTGTTTCAAATTAGATTGTTTGTTGTGGTGATTAAATGAGTTTCTTTTTACAACAGAAATTAAATTAATTTAGAGAGAGGAAAAAATTGTTTTGTTCTTTATATCAACAATATTGAACAATTAATATTACAACTAAATTGTTTTCTTTTTTTTTGTAAATACTTTTCATTGCGAAAACAAAAACAAAGATTAACACTCGCTTAATTTTTGTCCATTAATTTAGTGATTTTTGTTAATAATTAATCAACTAGAGGGATGTATTGGGATCCCTTTAATGGCGGCACGTTAATTGTTGAGTTTTTGGCAGTCAAATTTGGCTTGTCTTAATATGGATTAGTTGTTGTCCTTTTTTAAATGATGATGATTAGAACAGAGGAAAAACAAATTGTGTTGGTAATATAATTGGTCTGATGTTTAAATCACAATTATAATGTAACTGGATTAGAGTAATTGCTTTTTCTTTCTTTCTTTTCTTTCTGTGTGTTCAATAATCAACAAAATAATGTTAAAAATTATCCTCAGGTTGATTCTTTGTAAATTATATTGGTATGATGATGAACAAAAATTAGTTAATTGATATAAATCACTACATTGATAATCATTTTCTCCATTTTCTCTATTTTTTTCTTATTTTTTATTAACAAAATGAACTATTCCAAATAATAAGGACTATTTATATATTCTTACGTGTGTTTGTGTTTGGGTTGTTAATTAGACAAAACTACTATGTTGTTGTTGTTGGTGTTGTGTTTGATTGAGTGTTTGTGTGTTTAATTGGTAAGTTAATTAACCCAGCGTCAAGCCGACTCCAAATCTGTAGAGAGGATTCCGTCCATGGACAATATGCCCACTAAGGGTAAGAATAAGAGGTAAGGGTGCTAACTTTTTCTCATAGACTCCAGTTATACCGAAATCCGAGCTAATGGAACCTGAGATTAAGGGAGAATAAGAGAAAAGTACTTTTAGTGAATGAAGAGAAGAGTCATTTTTAGAATAGAATCAAATTTTTCTTTTAAGAGAATAGAAAACTCTCAATCTCTCTCACCTTTAAAAGATGCATCCATTTTCGGTAGATCTACTTGGTAACCAAATTTTGCATAACTTTCTCGCATCTTTATATTGGTATCAACTTCAACGCCATACTATTAGTGAAGGAAAAATAAGGATAAATAAGATTGAGATTGTTTTATTTTTCCAACGATTGATGATTAGATTACCTGTAATTGATCACTAGCTTTTTGATAGTAACAAGCGTGAAGTTGGGAAGGACTAAATGTACCGCTTAAAATGAAATTATCTGGAGAAGTGTATCTTCCAGCCACCGAAAGAGCTAATTAGGTAAGAAAATGAAAAAGAGAATTTAGAAAATTATTGTCATTCAATAGAATTTGATAGGATTTACCTGATATTATTCCATCAGGAATTGCAGGACCAAATTGTACAGCTAATTCAGCACCTAAATCTACTGTAGGTGAAACTGGTTGAAGATAATGAAATATAGACATTCCCGAAAATGTTACAGGATCAAAATTGCCTAAAATTACTGAGGCAGTGTAATTATCTCCTCGATAATCATTAGAAACTTGATAACCAGCAGTCTTTGAATCTTGAATCTATTTTAACATGAAACAAACAAAACAAAACCAATATGAGAATACGATCAATAGAAAACCTATTTAAAGGTTAAGTTTATGGAAGTCAAATATTTGATGAAATTTTGTCATCATTATAAATTCTAACCTGAACTACAGCTTTCGTCCTTAATCTAGGATGAAATTGACATAACATATTTGCATTCAAGTTTCCACTTGGATCAATGTCACCAAGTAAAACTGGATAAGCTTCTCCTGGACCAACAATTTGATTACCAACATAAGTGGCCCCAAATTTATAACCACTCGCCGATGGTTGCATGGTGGACATTGAGGCCGTGTGATTTATCTGGAAATGATTGCTAAGACCTCGATTGAAAACAATCCTAGCTCCATCAAAAGGCATAGGGAATATATCTAAATATCAACACCATCGAGATTAAAACCCAAATATCATCGCATATATAAAAGATATGAATGAAAGTAAAAGAATAGAATAGAATAAAAAGAGAGAAAAGAGAAAGAAACAAATGAAAACCATTGAATTGAAAAGGTCGAATGGAAAATCAGAAGGAAACATCATTCGATTGAATAGAAACTGCAATCATCATGCAAATAGATTAACAATTAAAAAGTAAAATAGAATAGAAGAAAAAAACAAATTAATTCTCAACACAAACCTTTACATTTCTTGTGAAGCTCTTCCATGGTGGATAATCTTGATTTTCCATCATCTACCGGTTCAGAAGGTACCTGAGGTGTTGGTGGAGGTTCTGGGACCGTAGTTAAAGGTGGAGGAGGTGAAGAAGCATGTACATTACCCATTTTTGCAAATAATTAATTATTATAAATTACAATTAAATCTAAAACAATTTATCAACATAAAACCAATTCACACGACTCCCATTGGTCTCATGTTGTAAGCACGTTTCTGGTTAGTCTCTTGGTTAATTTAAATTCGAAACTCAAGGTGGCGCTTGAGTCTCAAGTCGATCAACAATTAATTAATTGTTCATTTTTCACAATTAACTTGAGGAATAAATTCAATTAATGTTGATTAATTGATTAAGAAATTGAGTGATTCTTTTCTGTCTTGTTTCAATTTGTACCTACGTTTTGTCTTGATTAAGGAGCAATGGAATAGTTTTTCATTTAAATTGTTTCTTTTAATTTCAATGTACAAAGTTGAGAGACAATTAATATATTTTTGTTTTTTTTCATTAATTGTTTAAGAAATAACGTTCTAAACATGGTCATACTCTCAATAATTTAGATTTGATATTATTTCACATAGTTGATTGTTGTCCTTAATTTGTTCACTTCATTGTAAGCTGATATTTCCTTGTATCCAATTTTTTTTTATATCTTGTCGTTTAAAATGAGTTCATTTAAAATATCAAAACAATTTGATGATTAGTTAATTGCTCAAGTACAAGATGTTTAAATTGTATAAATGTAAATATATAAATATTTCACATTTGTTTTTTTCTCTCAACAATCAATCAATGGTCAATTATGAGGAGGACGGTTACACCAAGATGATTTTTCTTTTGATTGTTTAAATTGTTGTTGTTGTTTTTAAGAGCTTTTTTCCTTAATCAAATCAAAATCAAAATTATGTTAGTTAATTAAAATGAATTGTTTTTCATGAAGGCAGGTAATTAAACAGCATAATAGAGACAAAATTTTAACAGCAAGAGAATTGAATTGTTTCTTTTTTTTTGGTTTAAGTAAAATTCAAGTGAATCGTTGGGTGAATCGACTTAATTAACAGTGAAATTGATTTAGTTGATTTTCTCTTTTATCTGTTTGTAATTCTGACTGTTTCTGTCAATCTCTCTTCTCTTTATCTTCAAGTTTTCTTGTCAATTTTTGGTTGAATCAGGAATCAAATAATACAATTATCACAGTTATGTTATCCAATGATCCTTTTTTGTATGATTGATGAACAAGACTTTTGGCAAGCTCTTGAGCAATACTATTAGATGATTTCCAAGATCTTTTCTGTAACATTTCAAGATTAATACGAACAAATTCAGCGGCTTCTTCGTTGGTAAAAGTGTCCCATAGACCGTCCGAAGCTAAGATCATAAAGCTTGGTTTAACATGATTAAGGTCAAATGTAAGAATATCAGGATCGGGGATGACTAAATTGTTGTCTTTCAATGGGTAATCACCGAGAGCTCGAGATGTTGCTAATATGCCAGCCACTCTCCAAACACCATTATATTGAATGAAACCTCCAGCATCTTTGATTCGTTTCTTTTCCTTTACCTGAAATTAGAATATTAAATGAAAACAAAACAATGATTAAGAATATTTTAGAAATCATATTGACATTTTTCTATTCGATTTTCGTTATTTCTGTTGACTTACTTGATCAGGTTTATGGTCAAATGATAGTGGGATCACATTTCCTTTACGATCACAGAGAACAGCTCGAGAATCACCAACATTAGCAACAATTAAGGTTTTCTCTTTAATCAGATTAACAGCAACAAGAGCAGTGGTTCCAGAAACATCATTTTTCAATTTCATTTCTTTAACAATCTCTTTATCCAAATCAATTATATGTTTACTGATTAAACGTGAGATATATTTTGATCTCATGTCACCTTTATTCCCATCATTAGGTGAACATGATGGTGATGAAAATGAAAAAGATGATGATGATGATGATGATGGTGAAGATACTGGTGAAGTTGTAGATTTACAGGTAACATCTCCATTGGCGGGACAAAATTCATCAGCCTGTTTATCGTTTGGTTTTGTTTCATCTTTTAAAATTGATACCAAGGGTTCTGATGTTTCCTTGGAAATATTTTCTAAGGTTTCCAGGATAGAGGTGAAGAGACGATCTTGAACAAGCCTGGATGCAGACTAGAAGAAAAGAATTAACAAAAAATCAATATTAGATAAACATTTAATGAGATAATAGTCTAAATATACTATTAATATTATTATATGTACTTACATCTCCTCCATGACCATCAAATACACCAAACATTTGTAAGCCAAATCTTGAGGTTTCATCACAATAGGAAAAGGTATCTTCCATTTTGGGACGTCTACCTTGAATCGCATAAATGCCAACATTATTAACAATTAATCCTTCCGTTGAAGAGCTACAATTATTTTTAGGTTTAACTTTGATAATTCCCAGTTTAAGAAGCCATTGATTGGGTATTCGTTTGGATAAAATGTTCGGCCAAACATCAGATGAATGACAACAGATATAAATAATTGCCAGTGAAATTAACAGGATAATTGTCTCCGTACGCATAAGTATCATTTTGATTGAATTGAGTAAACATTTAAAAGAAGTCCAATTGATTGATAATCCAACAAGAAATCTTAACAATAGCTTAAAGTGGCTATTAAAGGTGTAGAAAAATGGTTCACCATCTTCATAGTCTTCACTCTCCATGATTGTTGTTGTTGTTGTTGTTGTTGTTTATGTTGTTTTGTATGTGATTCAATTTTGATGAGATTGTTGAAAATGTCCGAAGATTTGTGATAAATTAAATTAAATGAATAAAAAATTGTTTGATTATGTTGACAAAATTAAGAAAAGGGTAATGAAAGAGAAAGAGAGAATGTGAGATTTATATCAGGCAAAGAGAAAAAAAAAGCCAGTGAATGATTTAGATCATAATAGTTAATGAAATTAGGTGAAAAATGAGATAGACAGAAACAATTAATGAAATGATTTAAATAAATAAGAACAATTTTGATGAAGGATAATCACGGAGAAAGAAACAATAACCAGAGAAAATGTAGGGTTAATGTTGTTGTCGTTTCTCTTGCAAAGATTGTATGAAGAGCCATCGAAAAGATTCACAAGATTACTTGATCCAAAATAAACGATGACGACCAATACATTAACAAAAATGTTCCAAATCGAATAATAAATAATCAAATCAAAATAAAATCCAATTAACACAAAGAGAGTCAACAATTGATCAGCATGGATCACCGACCGATGGTAAACAAAAGCCCAAAGACCTTGCCCTCACTTTTGGATAAAAGATAAAAATGAGATCAGTTTTAATTCAATTTCACTTTTAACTTTGACACAATCCAATTATTGCATAATTTTGCTATCACTTAACGCAACTAAATCTAATAAAATAATCACTGGTTACAATTAATAGAATCGATGATTAATTAAGAGATAAAAATGAAAACATTGATTCAAAAAGAGAAAAAATCAATTCTCCCAATACTAATTTTCTATCCACTAGATGGCGCTGGTAATTCTTTCAAATTCTAAAGAAAATTGGAAACGAAATTTGAAAAAATTTCATTTTCTATTGTTAATCAATTAACTCTAATTGTTTTGTGTTCTAATTTATTGATTGTTAATCTTTTTTGTTTCATTTCTTTTAATCAATTTAATTTGTACTCTTTAGATTAATGTGTCACCAGCTTCTTTCGGTTTATGGTATCAAATTAGATCAATGATTTAGGTGTAAAACTATGGTGACTAAAGGTGAAAATGGTTAAGCCTTTGATTGATGAATGAGATTAATCAATTTTGGATTAGGTAATTTTCCAGGTAAGGACTAAATTTGTTATAAAAATGGGTTTATTTGGGTTTCTTTGAATTTCCATTCTTCCATTTTATTTATTGTTTCAAAGTAAATTAGAAAAAAGACAGTTAATGATCTTTAATCCATCAAATTTTGTATTTTAAATTTTGTAACATTGGATTTTTTTTCTCTCTTCTTTTTTTGTCTTATACAGATGATGGATTAATCATAAAGGATTAATGACACTTTATTCAAAATTTTTACTTTGTTTTGGTGATAAATATTTGTATTTCTCTATCCGATGTTATAAATTTTTACTATTACAATGAATTCGTTTTGCTTTCGATGCACTTGGCTTGGTAAAAGGGTTAGAGTCGATGGCGATAAAGATTAACATTTGAAGTGAGAGTTACAACTAATTAAAAGTTACTCTTTTAGATTAGTGTTGATTACTCTTGTGATGATGATGATGATGACGATAAAGATGGCTGATAATGATGTTAGAAGATACTAAAAACTGACCCTCTTCAGCCGAATCCACCCAACAAACCTAATCCACCCAATCCACCCAGTGCACCTAGTCCACCAATTCCTCCACCAAGTCCCCCACCAAGACCATGAAGTCCACCACCTAAACCAATACCATGTCCACCAAAACCATGACCAAGACCACCAAGTCCAACACCACCCAACTTACCAAGAGCAGCTAAATGGGCCAATCCACCACTTGCAACTCCTCCACCTCCTAACCCAGTTCATCAAGAGAGCGAAGAAAAAAAAATGAAGAAGATGAACAAAAATTATCAACATTAATAATCCAATCTCTTGAATATGATAAATACAATTTCATTTCAGCATAATGGTGCTCAATGCTGTCCAATAATCTCACTTACCATATCCACCATATCCTCCAGCTAATCCACCGGTTAAAAGTTGCTTCTTATGAAACCATGGATCATGAATAACAGCTTGATATGTTTTATAAATCCTGTTGTTCAAAAAAAATCAAAGAAAATCAAAGAAACAGGAAAAGGAAATGATTCAATTACAATGAAAAGGAACAACGAAAAAGATCAAAATGACAAAGAAACTCGACACTCTTTCTAATTCTTTGTGATTTGATTTTTGATCAAAATTTAATTGGATTGTTACCAAATACTTTTTTCCCTACACAATGTCACCAATTTAATGATATTTAATCATTTGGAAAAACTTTAATACTCTTAATTGATTCACTTTGTGTTAAACCAACACTCGCGAGTGATAAAGTTACCATTCCTACAACTACCTGTTCCCAAAGGAATCAATAAATTTCAAATTAAAGGTAAGTTAACAATATTTGAATATTATCAAGTTTAACTATTACAATACAATTATTATTAATACATTATATGATTAAGATAAATGAATGAAAACCTCATACATGTCCAGGGGCAGATCTATTACTCTCACCTCTTTTCTAATTGTGTTTTTTTAATTAACATTACATAATTAATAGCTTATTCTTTCCATTAATTAATAGGTTCAATTACGTTTCAAGGAAGATGAATGAACACAAACTCATCACCATGGGAAAGATTGGCCATCAGAGATTGTTGAATGATTGGGATGAGAATCAAACCTTGGAAACCTGAACTATTTGATACAAAATGTAATATTTAAAGTATATCACTCATGTCCACTTCTTTCATGTCTTAATCTCTAACTGTCCAGTTAATCATTGTTTCCATACTAATCAATCCTGTCAACAACAGTTACCAACAAAGTTAGAGAGGAAAAGTCAGAGAGAGATAGAGAGAGAAACAATAAGGAAAAGTCTCATTATAAGGGATTATTTCATTCTCTTCATCTTTTCCAGAATTTTTCCCTCGCTCTGATTTAGATTGGAATAGTTTTTTTTCTTTATAAAAACAATCGAGAGCAATATTTTATATAATACTTGAAGACGACGATGAGCAACAATACAACAAATGGCCCGCCAATTATAATGATTCACAATAATTGAACACGAGGAAAAATATACTTGACTTATTTCACATGATCGTCATGATGATCATCCAACATGATATTTCCACCCTCATCTTCCATTATCATTTCCATCATCACCACCATCTTTATGCTCATCATCATTATCATCACCATTACCATCATAAAATCTTGATTACGATGATACATCATCCATATAAGTCCAAGCCAGGGAGAAACTACCGAAGCAAACAAACTCTTAGGTCGATTCAACTTTTATGCTTCATGTGATTCTAATTTTTATAAGAACAAAAAAAAATGAAAGAAAATTTCTGCCTTTTTTTTCAATCTTCCATTATATTCTATCTCACTCTCACTCTCTCCCTTTTTCTCGATGTAATATACACACACACACTCTCACTCACAGTACAAGAGTTACGATCGATAATTGTTTCAAAGTAATGAGTGACAGTTAGAACCGAAACTCATCCACCATCTTTATGTTAGCTAGTTAAAAGATCTGAGACCTGTATGAGTTTCGATGAGAGAGAGATGAAATTAATGGAAGAACAAAAAAAAACAGGATATATTTTCTCCCTCTTCATCTTCTCTGAACAATTTTGTTCATAGTGGAACTTTTCTCTCCCAGAATTCACATGGATGGAAACTAAGAAGACTGTTTATTTATTGTATTCCAACTCATCATCAGCAATTTAAGGCCACTTATTTACTTTAATTGGCCAACAACTATTATTTTAATCTTAAACTAAAATTTTATTGGTGAAAATTCATTACACGATTTTCATGGAAGGAGAGAAAAGAAAAGGAAAACAAGGAAAACACATGAAACATGATGAAGATAAAGATGAAGATGAAGATGAACAAGGAAAATAAAAAGAAAAAGAATTAGAAAGAAAAGTAACAACGAAAATCCTAAACAAAAGGAAAAGGGAAGGAAATGAAAGGATTAACATGGAGAATAACAAAAGTTCTGATGATTTTCAAACATGACTTGAGATTCAACAAGTTTTTTCATCCGATAACTTGCATAATAATAATACATGGAATTAGCTAATTTTTCTTTCTCTTCTATTCTCCATCATCCTCATCCTCATCTTCATCCTCCATATATTAATAGCCCCATTCATCTTCCTATTCCAGTGAATCCAATTAGTTTTTTGCTTCTCTATTGTAAACAATTCCCTGATATAGCTGATTAATTTTAAATATTTACCCTTTTTTGGCTCATTGTTATCATCATGCATTATCATCTTCTTCATTGATAACATTATATTTCATGATAATACAATGAAGGTTAACAATGATGATGCTGATCAGCTGTTGATGCAAAAAAAAAGGTAAACATGAAAGTAAAGATGAACAAAAAAATTATCAATTCATTTTGATGATAGTTTTTAGATGTAAAAAACTAATCAAAATGATTCAACAATCTAAATCCAGTTAATATTGACTCTCTATGAATCTCAATCAATTCAAATGTCAACAACAATTTGATGATATCAAATGATTATTTAATCATGTAAAACATTATCAACGAGATCATCATAGTTATGATAATAATAGTTGTAACCTTTAATTATCAATTGAATCTGTTGATAGTTAACAGAGTTACAATGATAATTATTATTATCATCAAGTAACGAATCAAATTAACACGTTGCTTAAAACTTTAATCAAATTAATTCCCTTGGTGGTTTAAAGGTCTAGAAAAGTTTTCCATCAGATATGAAAATTTAACTCCAAACATTTAATCATATATGATAATTAAATGTTTAATATAATGAAAAAAAGGGGGAAAAATTAAATTACCAAGACAATTAAAGTTAATCAACAAAGATAATGAGAAACAAAAATCAATTGTTTCCCATCAACATTAACAAATCAATTAAACATAAATCATAACGTTAACATTGTCATTCAATGTAATTGTAACTCTATCAGATTACAATTAATTATCAAAGGGATAACTCAATCAAATGAATTAATGAACAACAACAATAAGAGAAGAAAAAAAAATTAATGATGAAAATCCAACAATTGATTGTTAACTAATCAATTTAATTATCTATTAGAAAAAAAAGAAAGTTAATTGTAATGATAATCTATGTAACTGTTTCAATCTTCATCAACAATTTACTCTAGTTTCCAATTCCCAATAGAGTAATCAAGTTTTCCCGAACTTTTCAATTTCGATCTACTTTCTATTCATGATTATTATTACCACCTCAGTTCTCAACCCTTTCCCCACCTCACATCATCATCATCATCATCATCCTCATGAAGATGATGATGATTACCATCATTATTTTATTCCTGAAATCAATAAATTTGTATCTTCCACTTTCCACCTTAACCATTTCCCACCCTACACTTTTAACGATATATAAGGTTAATGGTGATGATAAAGATGAGGATGAAAGGATGAAGAAGATGATGATGATGATAATTTACTCACTTACACTTTCTTATCATCCATAAGGAAGATGATAATAATAATACAACATTAACCGAGTGAAATGTTAACATTACATGGAAATGTATCAAAAATAATCTCAAAACTAATAATCTTAATCACCAATCAACTGACTTATTATGATAAAAATTGAAATCTAATTAACTGTTTATCAGAATCATCATCAGAAAATGATAATGATAATAACTTTAATTTGGTGATTGTAACTTGTTAATAACCAAATCTATGGATAAATTGTTTGTCATTTTTGATTGTTGATTAAGTTAATGAAAACAAAATCCTCTTCATCATCTCCTCTTAATATGATTTTGTATTAATAGTTATCCGAATGATAACCAATCAATCAAATGAAGTGTAAAGATATTTACAATCAAGGGTGAAAACAAAAGCAAATCAATCAGAATCAATTGAATGAGTTTCAACTTAACTCAATTGATTTTGAACAATTTAATTTTCAGTGGAAAACAATCAAGATGAACAACTTTGAGTAGCAAGAAAAAAAAAGTAATCATATGAAACCAGAATCCAGAACAAAAAAATCAAATCAAAGCAAACAAACAATTTAATCAATGGTGATTTCTAATGATTCTCAGCGATAAACTTATCATCAGAGTCAAAATCAGAATCATGGTGAAAATTCAGGAGAAGGAAAAAAATACAGAATCTAAATTATTCCAATGATCCAGAAAATCTCAAATTCAGACATGGAACAAATGATGTAAGAGAGAGAGAATAATCTATGGAAAGAAACAGAATAAAAATCCTTCATCATCTTTCTATCTTCATGATGATCATGATCACTGAGAGTTCCATGTAGCAGGAAATCCAAAATTCATGATGAGAAGAAAAATGAATTTTATCAGCTGATCATTTTTCATTCCATTCATTTTGACAGATAAGATTTTCTTTCTACAATTCAATTAATTCTGAATCTCTATCTTTCAAAATTCACCATGAAGATAATCATGAATCACAAATGATTCTAAAACAATAAATATGATATAAAACAAAGTTCATTTGGTGAATAGGAATGAGGAAAGTTCTGATGAGGTTTTATGCTATTCCATGTAAAGATATGAGGAAAAGTGTTAAAGTTCAGTGAAAAGTTCATGATGATAATGGTTCGCACCATGATGATGGGCATAGTTCAAGTCTGAATCATTCAATTTCAACAATCATCTTCATCAAAACGATAATAATAATAATCAGAATGAAGGAAATGAAAAAAAACTCGGAAACATTTTATTTCCACTGAGAATTTGTATCGATCATTTTTTTCCGATTCCTCTCCATCCTCATCCATCTATATCATCATCATGAAAGTTTCAATGATCATCATGACGATAATCACCATGAGCTGAGTAATTTTCTGTTCCAACAATATTAGCTACTCTTTTTTTCACCGATCTTAAAGTTTTTTCCTCCCACCGGTGGAAAACTCTGATCCTCCATGTTAATGATTATTTAATATTCTGAGCAACGAGATAACATTTTTCATGAATGAACTTTTTCTGTTGAGTTTAAACAACAACGAAAGGTTTAAACTTAAAGGTTGTTAAAAAAAGTTGTTCTGACACTTACGGTATTGGAACTGGAACCGGAAAAGGAAGTGGAAACATGAACTTTTTACTTCGATAAGCAAGTAAAAGTGCTGAGCCAATTTTTTTAGCCAATTCCACTTTATCTTCAGTACCAGATTGATGAAGAAAATCCCAAATATGTTCACTGAAAATTCCAGGAATCAGATAGATCATGAAAATGATGAAGAAACAAAATGCTCGAGGTGATCGTAATTTACTGATCCCTGAGAGAAACATTTTCACAATTAAATTAAATCAACTTTTCCTTGATATTTAACTGTTCCCAATCCAATTTAAATACACCCAGAGATGAAGATACGAACGACAAATTCAGCACAAATTCAACAAGAAAAAAAAGTACCGTTAGTATATGAAGACGATAACGATTCAAGTCAAATCAGTTAAACAATTTAATTGTCAAGGTGAAAATCAGGAGTAAATTTGTTTCCAAAGTTTGATAACATAACATGGTCAAGGAAAAAGTTCAATATCAACTGAAATCAGAATACTTTTCACCCTTTGGTCAGTCGATCATGAGTTGGGCTGAAGGAGGTGATGGGATGTCCGTTAAGGTCAGTTGACTTTCTGGACTCGAATGTGTATTTGTTTGCTCATCAATTAACATTTCGATCCTATTTGTATTTACCTTGTGTGCAACCTATTTGCACACTTTGATGATGGTCAATGAGATGGTCATCATTGTATATTAGTGAGGGAAAGAATTGAAACTTTTTCCTTTTTTCGATTAATAT
Source organism: Panonychus citri (assembly GCF_014898815.1). Lineage (NCBI taxonomy): Eukaryota > Metazoa > Arthropoda > Arachnida > Trombidiformes > Tetranychidae > Panonychus > Panonychus citri. Next base: position 61,578 of record NW_026515502.1, on the reverse strand, counting down.
TTTATTTCTCTCTCACTCTCTTTTTATTCATTGAATATAATTAGAGTAATTATTTCATCTTCATCATTATCATCCAGTTATTTTGCTCTCAAATCATCATCCGCATCACTTAATGGTGATGGTGATGATGATGATGAGGAAGATGAGTTAACTGGTCAACAGAATTCACTATTATTATGATAATTTTGATTTCGAAGCGGAAAATAAAGGCCAATGTCCAAGTTTAGATTAATATTTGGTTCGTTTGCTTTGAATACTTTCATTTGCTCTTGATTACTGAGATAATTAAAAAACACTTCAAATTATACATATAAATATAATTAAACATTTCTTCATTAATCTCAATCAAATTGTTGATACAATTTAGGACTTACAATTCAATAAGATGAATGTAAAAACGATTATATAGTAAAATTGAATTCATATCACAATTTGAATAGTTTTATTGATTAAGCAAATTGTCAATGATGAAATGATTTAATATGGTCCAGTTCAATTAATTAATTAGACGAAAGATACAAATGATGGTGATGAAGATGAGAAACTTTTTTTCTCACCATAAAGATTTATTTTCCTGGAAACAATTTGTTAATTGAGGTTAGAGTTACAATTTAAAGTCTAAACAGTTGACAAAAAAAAGTGATTAACTTAAAATCATAAGCATAAAAATATCATCTTCATCTTAATTACCAAGTTAATCAGTTTTTTATTATTACCAATTTAGCTGCAAAATAATCAAGAATTGGGTTAAGCCTCTTCTTCTGACAATTAACGATCCATTACAATTAGTAAATTACTTTTAATTAGACACACAAATTACACTTATTGTTACATGTTAGCTGTGATTCCCAATCAACTGTTTAGATTCAATGTTTATTAAAAATTTGAGCAAAATTTGAGCAATTGATTCAATTTTGAGTCAAAAAAAATTTAAGTAGATTTAATCAAAAATCGTCTGAAGATCTTCAGTTAAATCTTCACTGAAAAGAATCAATTCCAAGAAAATAGTATGGAAAGATATTCATAATAAAATATCTACTCATTGATTCAAACGCTGAAATAATATTCGTATAATACTGGAGAAATTTCACAGGAAAGAAATTCACTTTAATCGTAGAAAAAGATTTTTATCAAAACTACAAGTAGTAATATGAAATTAATGTTTGAAAACTTTTTCATTCCAAATTTCATGAAATGAATCATCGTCATCAGAAAGTGAAAAAGAGTTAAGATTTACATCTTGACTTAATTTTTCTACCGATAATTGATCATTTGGATCTTTTTCAATATCCAATTTTTCCACAATTGTCTTTGAATTATTTTTATGAAAGTTTTTCGACCAAAGCTCTTTAATCAATCTATTACGAACTTTAGTTTCCTCGAAGTCGTCATATTTATCTATTCCCGATTTTCGAAACGAATGATCTGTTGAATAAAATCGTAAGAAAGTCAATATAAAATCGCAGTTAAAATTATCTCGTTCAAACTTTCGTACCAATGAGAGCTTTCACTCTTTTTTGCCCTCGAATTTGGTCAAAATTCCCTTGCAATGGAAAATCGAAAGGATCTTCAAAACCAAGAACAAAAACTAGGGGTAACTTTTCAATGGATTTTTCTTTAAGAATTAGATATTTTTCTAATTCAGATGGGTCATAAGATTTTTTTCCCAATGCAACATTATCGTAATAACATTTCGGAAACGCTGTGTGAACCAATTGATAAACGACTGATCCAGGATCTTTTGACTTGACTTTGATGAGTGCTCTTTCATATTTATCAAGCTCTAACTCAACAATACCTTCGATCAATATTCGATTCTGAAAAATAATAGAAATTCAAATATTAATGTTAGTGTGAACAAACAAGAATAAGATTATATTCTAACCTTTCTACGCTTCACAACAGTTTCATCTTTCTCAGGAATCATTGAATAAATTTCCATCTTTCCAGTTTGTTTAGTAACAAAACCAACAAGACTCTGAATAACCTCAATAGATAAGATCAATGTTGAGCTCAGATAATCTTTATCATTAAGAAAATGTTTCTTTGAATCAAGATCTTTGGCACTTTTAATTAGCTCCTCGATATATAAATTTTTATTGTTACTGATTTGTAACAACTTGGACAGGTCGTTGTTTTCGTCTTGTCCATCAGAAGCGTCTTTTTCCATTCTATCATCTTGATTCTCGTCGAAAGCCTTTTTCTTTGCCAGATTATCGTTCTCACCGGAATTAGATTTTTTTCTTTTTTCACCAACGCCGGAATCTTTTTCGTTATTTTTCTGAATTTCTCTATTTGATATATTATTTACCAATTCTATTATCGATCTTTGGCTCAAGCAAACCTGTGATGGTGTCTCATCTTCTTCAAGAGGAGCGTGAATAAGATTAATGACGAGCTCATCATTACCAATCACTTGTCGAATATCTTTCCAGAGTTGATTCTTAGAAATATTTTTCTTGAGATTTTCTTTCAATGATTCTTTAGATTCTATTCGGATGAGAAAAATAACTTTATCAAATTCTTGAATCTTAAAAATACTTTCCTTACCTGCGATTGCGATGATTTGAGTAGAAACTTTTAAATTTTTAACTTCAAAGACAAAGTTATTCATCTTCACGTTGAAAAAATCATTGAATGGCAATGAAAATCCGAATGATCTCAATTGATTTTCATCGATTCGAACAAGAATTGGTTGTTTGATCGGAACACAATCACTGTCAAGAATATATGGTAACACAATAGCTAATTTACTTTCATCATTATCACAATTATGAAACGTTGATGATCTTAACATTGCACTTTTAGCACTTGAATTAAGAAATTTATCTCTCGATTTAGTTGATGAATTTTCAATTAAACGAGTCACAGAGAATATCTTTTTCGGAAGTGGCTGAGTAGATGACTTTCTTGAAGAAAAATTAAATTTAGCTTGTTCAAAGTTTGGTTGAGACATGATTGATCGACTTTCACGACGTAATTGAAATCATTGAAAAAATTCAAAACACATTTATATTGTTAATTGCTCGGAAACGGATATGAGAAATGAATTTATTGCTGAAACAATTTTAACTAGGGGGAAGTAAGTCTTCTAAAATACTTTTCCCTAAGAAACAACCTTTTGAGTTATTTGACCTTTCACTTAAGAAAAAAATCAATTTCAACTTTCACTGTTGTTAATCAGAGGGAAAGTAAAGAAGCTTTAAATTTTGGCAAATATGAAAATAAATTGAAAAATTCAACGAATACATAAGCTTGAGCTTGAAAATTTGTTGAAAAAATTCTGGGAAATTTTTTGATTCTGATAATAATATTGTGATATTTTGTTTTGGAAATAGGTAAGAAATTTCAATAGTGAACTTATCGTTGTGTGGTTCCTTTTTTCGTTGCGAGAATAGACAAGATAATATTTCGATCTGATAATTGACTAATCAATTTACGATCGTTTTCTGGTAAAGTTTCCAATAGAATTTTATCTTCAGGTGTAAGAAAATCAAATGGATCCGGAATTTGTTCACTTTCTTCATCTGTTGTTGATTCAATTCCTTGCTTTTGTGAATCTTCTCCTGTAGTATTTTCATTGATTGCAATGAATGAAATCGGATTTGATTGTTGCACCTTAGCGGACGATCTCCGCTTCTTTGGAGCTGCGTGAACATTTTCTTCATTATCTTTCCTTTTAGGAGAAGATGTAAGTTTCGGCCCGAATTCAGTCACATCATCATTACTTTCATATGTAAGGTTTGATGATTCAATTCTTATTTGAGATTGAGTAGGAATCTTTTCAGATTCAGAGTTTGTTGAACCAGGACAATCTTCATTAGTTGGATTATCACTTCTTTCATCATTATCCGATTCTGGAACTTTTTCACTGTCAAAATTATTCTCAGTTTCCGCAATATCATTGTTCAAATGAGCATCACTAAAAAGATCGTCATCATAAGACTCAACAAGAACATTTTCTTCTAGAAATTCATCAGGAATGTTTTCTTCATTGGGATCAACAGGAATGTTTTCTTCATTGGGATCAACAGGAATATTTTCTTCAACGGGATCAACAGGAATGTTTTCTTCAATGTGATCACCAGGAATGTTTTCTTGTTCTTCGCCATCCTCTTGTTCAATTTGAGAGTTTTCTGAATCGGTGTATATGGCTGGTCTCGCTGAGCCTGATCCACCCATTCGTTGTGAAAGAGATAAAGAAAGATCCATATCTGAATCATAATCTGATAAATCTTCGAGAACAATAGAATTTCGTTTTTTTTTCTTTGGCAAGTTGGACAAGTACTTTTTTCGAGATGCGTGCATCGCCTTGCACAACATGGTCATCAAAAATTTCTCAACAGCTAGATCATAAGATTCTTTTCCTGATTTTCTCACTACATGATCTGTAGAAAAAGAAAATATTCTATTAGAATTTTATATTTTTATTTCGAATTTAATCTACTTACCAATTAGTGCTCTCAAACGCTTCTCTCCGAGCCCATTTTTGAAATTACCTTCACATGGATCAGCGATAGGATTTTGATAATTCCAAACATAGGTGAGACTTTTGTTGCCACTATTTCCTTTCACTGTTACGCCTACTAACCAATGCGTTGGAAAAGCGAACCTGACCAAGTTCGTGAGAATCATACTCGGCTCGAATTCTGATATATGACCTTTTGTCGGGCCTTTTGAAAGAGCAGCAACGTACTTCTTTGTTTTAACAGGCAAAATACCTTCAATCATAGTGATATCACCAACAGTTTCAGTTTTATCTTTCTTTGGAATGATACGAACTTCAGAATAATCGTTGAGATTTTCTTCTTTTTCTTCGATCTCCATAACGTCATTTAGAGTTTTAGAATAGATAATTGACTCAAACAACTTTATGGTTTCCTTGAAAGCAGCTTGTACAGTCTGATTATTTGTCAATTTATCCGTAAGTTCTTTTAATCGATTGATTTTCATGGAAACAGAAGTTTCTTTTATCGGTGAAATTTTTCTGCCTTTCCCTTTGCTTTCTGAAGATTCTTTTCTAGTTGAGTCAAGAATAATTTCTACTTCATTATTTTTGGAGGAAAGCCGGGTAACTGGTTTTGATGATCTTGTTATTCGAGACGTAGAGGTTGAGGGAATAGGATCAATTTCTGTAACTAATTCTGGCTGATCTTTATTTCTTTCCTCACGCTGAAGAATATCGACTCGTTTCATTATTTTTGCCAAATCTTCCTCTGAAGTATAAGGTAAATGCTTTTCCATGAATCTTGATATAACTATATTCTGAACGGGTAACCAATTCGTGATCTTCGTCTCGAAACTTTTCAATTTCGCAGCGTTTTTTTCACAGAAAACAGAATATTTTTCGAAAAGATCTTTCGAATCATCTAGAGGAGAAAAAGAATAAGATTATTTGTAAAAATAGAATCTTTTCAAATAAAGTAATAAAGTATATCTTACCTCCGATAGATACTATCATGGCGGCAAAAGCATTGCAACCATTTACATCGACAAGAATGAGGTTATTTGTACTTATAACAAGTGGTATAACCTCAGAAGGAATAAGATCCTGGTCAACTTTGAAAAGGACAGGAATCATTATCGTGGAGTTGTCAGATTTTCTCATTCTGATTACACAGACAATTGCTTTCTCTCCTTCCATCAAATTCAAATAACTACCAACAATTGTTGGTTGGTTTTGAATTGTATTTGTTTGACCATGAGAACGATTTGTTTTTTTAAAAGTAAAAGTTGAGCTTTTACGTTTTTGATTTTTTTCCATTCGACCTCTTTACTTGCACAGAAACGATCTTTTTCACGTATACAAATCACTTTTAAAAGAAACTGAATAAAAATCTACAACAAATACTTAAAATTGATTATAATTGTAACAATTGTAAAATTTAAAATTCAAATGAAAGCGGAAATACAATCGTAGGCATGGAGATAAGAGAGAAGAGAATTTTTTAAATTCGATCGATTTCTATTGGCTGTTTACTAACACGTGACTTTTCAAGAAAAGAATAGAATTTCTTATCTTTCTCTTATCAGACTTCCTTTTCCTTTAAATTTCATTGTGTATTTTTAAAAATACAAATAATTAACTATTTTATTAACATTTAAATTGTGACGAAAATTGATTTATTCAAAAAATTAATAGTTATGGGTGAAAGAAATGAATCTTTTCCTAATTATCGACGCAATCGACGTGAAAGATATCTTAATGTGCTCAATTACATCAACAACCTTCAAGAAGTGAATGTCAACTCATCACAATCTACAACAAGCCTAGAATTTGATTTGATGTTAAGTGATTCAGAATTAAATTTTTCCGATGAAAATGTATCTTTTTCTCAAGTTTCAAACAACTATAATCCATTAATTGAACCAAATTCCAGAGATTATTTTCGTGCAGTTTTCTTGTGTATTCTAAGCCATGTTGGTCTAACCTTGAACGCAGCTGAAACTATTATCAACTTATTCAATCAAACAAGTGCCCGATATAGAGATCAATTCATTCGTTTTCCAAGTATACGCCATTTCTGGGAACAACAGGCGAAAGAGAATCTTGTCAACTTTTATATTCTTTGTGAAAACGAACATTCTCATGGGCCATTTAATTGTGATAGAAATGAACTTTATCATTGCAATAGTAGTGAAAAAGTTGTTGACATGAAGAAGGATAACTATTTCATTCATTTGCCACTAAAGAGTCAACTAGAAAAATTTCTTCCAAATGTTCCTTTGGATTCATGGCAAACAGAAGATGATCAAATTCTCGAACCTAATGATATAAGTAATTCTGAACTAGCGAGAAAGATAAAATTCCAATCATTAGAAAACGTTATAAGACTAACTATGACAATCCACGCAGATGAAGTGGCCTGTTCGAAAAGTTCAAGTAATAAAATATTGCCAATCTTTGTCTCGATAAACGAACTCAAACCTGTTGAAAGAAAAAAGTTCTTTTTCCTGATTGGACTTTATGTTGGGAAAACCAAACCACCAGTTGAACTTTATCTGGGCCCTTTATGTGAGGAATTAAACTCGCTATCAACTGATCCCTTAGAAATTAAAATTGAAGGTCGAATCGGCGAAAAATTTACTTTTCACACGATTGGTCTCATTGCTGATGCTCCAATGCGAGCTTACCTAAGGAATGTTAGACAGTTTAATCATTTGAATGGCTGTGACTGGTGTCGCATTCAAGCAACATCAGCTGGTGGTGCTCGAGTTTATGGAAATGTTTCTCGTCATGAAATCAATTCGTTAAAAAGAGTGAAGAAAGATTTCATCGATTTTAAAAATATTCTAGAAAATGGTCAAATTCAAGGAGATCTATTCAACGATTCGCGATTCAAAGGAATATGTGGAATTTCACCTCTTCTCTTGCTAGAAGATTTCGATATTGTCAATGGGGTAGCAGTGGAACCCATGCATTGCGTTGTATTGGGTATTTTTCGCAATTTTCTTATGAAAGGAATAATATCTGAAGGAATATCAAGCCTATTTGAACCAGGTGTTAATAAGACTAGATTCATAAATGAGCTTGGCAATCGTTTAGTTTCAATTAAAGTGACTTCAGAGTCTACGAGAATAACCAGAGACTTAGAATCTATTCGATTCTGGAAAAGTAATGAATTTGATTCTTTTCTCGCTTATTTTTTCCTACCAAGTACTCGGGGTCTTCTGAAACAGCCGATTATCAACTATATTTGTTGTCTCACCAGGATTTACTTCTTATCTCACAACGGACCTGCTACACCAATTATAGTTAGTGAAATGAGAAATTTAGTTGAAGAATTTCAAACTGCTACAGCATCGCTTTTTGGATCTGGTTATCTCACGTATAATCTTCATATTCTTGCTCATCTTGCATCTTCACTGGTGAATTTAGGACCAAATTCTAATGCATCATCGTATCCTCTCGAGGATCATATGGGAAAATTGAAGGATAAAGTTAGACGATTTTCTCATATTGGACCTGCTTTATTGAGAGTCTTTCTGAATGATTTAAAGTTCTCAGAGTTTTGTGAAAACTATCTGAAAAAATGGCGTCTTGATGACAGAGAAAAGAGAAATTTTGGAATACAAAAAGAAAGCAATCGGAAAATTTACCTTCAGATGAAAAGAGTTCCGAGAAATCTCGAGAATAGAATATTATTCACATTGAGAGCTAAAATTGACCCAAATATCAATTTTTCTGATGTTAAAGTTTACAAAACTTTAAATTATAAAAAAATAAGATTTTCAACAAATGATTATTGTAGAGATAAGCAGAGAAATGATTCAGTTTTTTCATTCGAACAAAATTTCTTTCGAATAATTTCAATTTTGACGCTAACTGGAAAAACGCTATTCTTGTGCACCAAGTTTTCTACTAAGAAAATAAGCCTTTCTTTTCAAGGTTTCAGCGGATATTTTTCTTTTTCTCTTGACCATATCTTCGAAGCATCGGAAAGAAGTGACAATCTTGAATTAATTGAATTTAATCAAAATCTTATCAAGTGTATCTTCGTGAAATCAACTATATTTCATCATAAATACAAAAGTGATTACATAATAGTGCCGTTTCTCAAAAACAAATAGAAATTTGATCAATTTCAACAATTCTTAAAGGTAAGCTTTTGTTTTCTTTTCTTTTATTGTTCTCTTTCATTTCGGTGCTTAATTTTTATAATTTGTTTCTTTTTTCCTGTGAATTGTTTTCTTTTCAAGGTCAAAGATAAAAAATTTCTAATCAACAAAATCACAAGAAAATGGATCAAAATCAACAACAAGGTAAGTTTAACAATCTATTGAATAATTTTGAATTTTTTCTTGTGATCATATGAATAATTCAACTTCTAACTTTCTTTAACAGGATATTCTTATACAGTTAAATGTGAAATTCATACAAAATGGGAAATTGTTCATACACAAGAATCAATTCAAAATGATTTCCCGATAGAAAATGCTCAACAAGAATCGAAAGCTAAAGAAAAAGCTGAAGTTGAACCAATGGATTTTTCCCAGGAAATTCAGGATATGGACCTCAACTAGTTTCTCTTGTGCCATCAATCAATTACCAAAGAAAAAGCTCAATTAATCAAATTCAAGCTTTTTATATCTATTTATTTACTCTTTTTTTGTAAGATTCTCCTGATTTTTCTGAAAATGTTTCCAATTTCTGTTGGGAATAGACTGAAGAAAAATTGAGAAAATAATCTTCTTCTATGAATCTTCTTCTATGAATCTTTTCTATGAATCTGTTTCTATGAATCTGTTTCATGAATCTGTTTCCATGAATCTGTTTCCATGAATCTGTTTCCATGAATCTGTTTCCATGAATCTGTTTCCATGAATCTGTTTCCGTGAATCTGTTTCCGTGAATCTTTTTCTATGAATCTTTTTCTATGAATCTTTTTCTATGAATCTTTTTCCGTGAATCTTTTTCTATGGATCTTTTTCTATGGATCTTATTCTATGGATCTTATTCTTAAACAAAATTTCTCTAAATTTCCATATTGATGTTATTTTTCATTACATTCTTCATTAAGATTTGTTTACTTTTCAATTGTGTATTTCCAATAAGGAAAATCTGTCAAGCTTGAATAGCTAAATTTCTTGTTGATTCCTGTTTCTCACGCCAATAAATGGTTAATTAGTTTTGAATTTGGTCATTTTCATATCTTTGTGATTTTCTTGAAAATTTTCTTGTTCCAAAAAAGCCAATTCAAAAGTTTAACATATTTTGATTCTTGTTTTGAATCTATTTTTATTCAAAATCTATTAAAATTAGTTCTTTGAAAAAAAAGCTGTTGATTGGGTTGTTGACAAATGTCACTTTGCAATTGATTAATCAAAGATAATCATCTAATTGTAATTAGCTCATGTTGATAATCAGTAAATTACTGACAATGTTTTACAAGCAATTTATTGATTGTAAACAAATAACAACACCAACAAACACTTGAGAGTTGAAAGTTTTGTTTGAAAATCATGACAAGATTTAGATTGATTATCATGAAGGAAAAAGTTTTTTCTCCTCTTCCATAACAGAAAATTCTGAATCTTTCATTATCATCATGGTGTAGAGATGATAACCTGATGATGATGAATGATGATGATATCGAAAAAAAAGGTTTTTTTTGTTATATTCCAAAGGATGATAATGATTGAGTAAAAAAGACTAAGTCAATGGTATGAATTTCATGTTATTATTTGTTTCTCATCTTCATCCTTACGGGTATTTAGTATGAGAAATAATAAACTTCATGAATCCTTTTGTCTTCATGATGATTCTGGATCATTTTCAGTATCCTCATCAACTTATTTGATGATATTTGGGATGAAGGTTTCAAGATGAATGGTGAAGTTATAATGATTGATCAATCCAATCACTTTCATGATTATGATGATACCATGAAGATGATGAAAAAAAAGGACGATGAAATCACCAAGAAAAAAGTTCTGACTGAATCTTAAACTTTTTTTCCTACTCTTAATCCTCAGAAAGATGGTGAGAAAAAAAATCCTCATATTCAATTGGTTGACAAGCATCAATTTGTCATAATTCACACATCTAACGGTCAACATTCAGCTGACCAATGATTATTATGTTACTTAATATCTTTTAGATTGGCACAAATTGTCAAGATTCTGGTTTCAAATGGTTCCAATTGATTCAGTTGATGATTATCACCATAGTTTTAACAGTTATTCTTGAGAATCATTTATTTACCTTTATTCATTTTCTCGAGCATTTTAAAGGTAAAAGTGAAGGAGAGGAAAAAAAAGTTCAACTTCAACTTGAGAAACTGATATTATCCTTTTCATGGAATCGAATGAACTTTTGATACTTTTTATTGGTTTTTTCTTTACTCTCATGAACATTTCTCATGATGAATGAACAGTTCCAATGGATGAATGAATATTTCGAGAAACTTGCAACCCTATTTTCCTACATCTCCATCATGATAATATGTTATTTTCGAGGTAGAAAAATGTGATAATATTTTTTTTCCACTAAACTCAATGACCGATGAAGAAAAGAACAAAAACATTCGAAATTCGAATGTGAAAGGTCACGAATTTTTCTTTGTAACTATTTAGAACTCAAGTCAAATAAAGTTATCATTCTCTCATCTTGAAATGAGATAAATCTCATCTCAATGCAGGAATTTATTTCTCCTTGAGAATTTACTTTCACCAAGTTAATCATGATAAAGACAATTGAACTTTCTGAATCCATTGAATTCATTGAATCAATATCATCATTATCATCATTATTATTATTATTATCATTTGCATCACTTATTATCAAAACCATAATGATGATTATATGCTTTTTTTTGGTTCAGGTTCAAACATGATAAGTTTCAACTGAAACGCTCATTTACACCAAGAAATATATACAAACCAGAATAATGAAAATCATCATCATCATTATCAGAGTTATTATCATCATCTTCCTCTTACTTATCTTCATTATATTAACCAGTATGATGGTAATAATGATTTCATGAAATTGATTCAGAAGAAATAAATTTGATCACCAGGAAAATCAGTAAATTAACAGCGATGATTTTTGGCTCCATTATTGAAGATGATATTTACTCCAATCAATTGGATGATGCAAATTGTGATAACATGAAAAAGTCTCACAGTTTCACTGATAGAATCTATTTTTCCACCTTGATAAATCATCTAATGGGTGATCATCATCATCATGAACCAGAATGAGTCTATCTCTGGGTGTATGTGTCTTGAAATAATAATCATGGTGGTACAATAATGTTTGACTTTGTCATCATAAAGTAATACAATTGACAAGGTAAGCAAGATTCATGAACTTCCCCATTAGAGTGGGTAAACTTAATTTTCTCACCTTCCCACCGACCATGAAAATCGTAACAAGTTGCCCATTTAAAAGATTATTTCAACTTCCAATTTTCACTTTATCGCATTTTCTTTCCACCTTATCATCATTTCCACCATCAACTTTCACCTTCTCCTTTTCAACTACCACCACCACCTTATCCCTCCTCAGAATCTTTACTGAGTTGACCGTAGATTCTTTATAAGATATAAAGAATTAAACTTCGCCCTGAGAGAGGGAGAAAATTGTTCTTTTTTTTCCAATTCCATTCTGTTTGTTCAAAGATGAATTTCCAAAGATCCAACTGAATGAAAACTCTGATAGAAACTCAACAAACTCTCTTTCTCTTAATTCTGACTTCAGGCTGTTCCAGTGTAACTTATATATATATGGTCAAATGTTCAGAGGATTAGAAAAATCATCCAATTCTAATATCTATTAGTTAGATCGTTATTACAGACTGACCAGTCCACTCAAGTGTCACTCACAATTATTTTTTCATCCCTCCGAAAAAATATAATAAACCTCATAATAGTTATTATATTGGGAGTAACAAAAAAAAGTTCAGTCTAATCTCAGGTCAGTGTAAATATAAACAGTAATAACCATCGGATTATAAGTCATCTGTATTATTTAATAACCTTTACATGACCATCAAATAGTGACCAGTCTTCAGGAGTCATCAACTTATCTTAACACTCAGCTTATTGCTATTATTATTATCAAAGTTAATATTATCCTCTTACTACCCATAGAGTAGCATCTTTGAGCTAAAACTAATCATGGCGATGATGTAACAAATCCGCTCCTCAGTTTTAAGGAAATGACGAAAATTAATATACAAACTATTTGAATTTCCCTCTTTCTTTGATGAATTTCATCATATTTGTTGACAATTTAAGATTGATTCTGTCAAGTGGAAATATTTCCATTCAAAAATTGATGAAAATCTGTTTGAAATGATGAGGATGAAAATCTTTTTTGATGAATCATCCTGGAAGTTGAAAAAAGTTCTGCTAAATTTTGACCATCACATGAGCTTTTTTGACATAGGATGCAGCATGGAAACTTTCAGATCAGAAGGGATAATTTTTCTTCATATATCTTCATTCTGATAATAATAATCATTGAAATGAAGTTTGACCAAAGGAGAAAGAAAAAAGTTCACTACAGTTTTTCAACCAAAAAGTGAATGGGATTGAATAAGATTCATGTTCAATCCACCGTATGTTCAATGATGATAAACATCCAGTGGGAAAAACAGGAGAAAATAGTAAAGAATGAAGATAAAAAATGAGAGAGAGAGAGAGAGAGAGATGTGACTGTCGTTGAAACTTTCAGGCCAATCAATCAACTCGATACTAGGATTTCTACATTAGAGCCATGAAAATTTGGTGAAGAAGCAAAATTGAGCTGGAAAAGTTTCTTTTCGAATTTCATTTTCTTTCTTTTTTACCTCATCTTATTCCTATGGATTACATTACAGAGAGAAAGAGAGAGAGAATAAACTGATAAAACCAAGAATCACATGGGAAACTAACAATCAACCCATTCACCCGCCGCAGTCTTTTCAATCCCACTCCAAGTTCATCAAATCTCTTGATCATCTTTAGTATAACTGAGATGAGTTAATATCAAATTGGCAATAATCAAAAGTTTCAGCAACTTTTTCGATCCCATAATTTGAATACAAACACAATATAAAAATCGTAATCACCATGATAACAGTTTTGGTGAAAAAAAAACTGTAATAACAATAAAAAGATGATAACAATTGACAATCATTTGATAACAATAGTTTTCACCATTGTTATATTGTAATAGTTATTAAGTCCTAAATCGGTTGACAATATCATGATCTAATTATTTGATAATTGAAATATTAATAATAGTGAAAAGAAATCCATATACCAATAAATATATCAAAATAGTTTACAAACTAAATTGTTGGTTAGTAAATTGATATAACCAAATAAAAGGTTAATAATACCCAATTATTCAATCATGTTGATTACATGGAAATAGTTATTTAACTTGAAAGTTCAGTGAGACATGAAAATAATATTCAACCTGAATACCATCAAGTTTGTTGTATTTTTTGTATCTGGATAAAAAAAGTTCAGATAAAAGTTTCCATCTCGATGCAATAGTAAATACAGCATTTAATGACTGGGAATCAAATCGCCTCTGGGCTAATTTTGAAAATGAAATTAACAATTGAATCTCAATAATAACGTTAAATCATCAATAGCTTCAGGGGGAGAGTGGGTAATATTCAAGTCGGTGGGTTTATTTGGAAACTTTTTCCCTCCTTTCAACTATTAACTTTCACTATAAATAAACTGTATTTACATCAATTGAAATCAATGGTGCATTTAAATCATGAAATGGTTTTCAAGGAGGAAGAGGATAAAAAATATAATATCATCATGAGGTGGGAGTGGGTGAGTTGATATTTACTATTATGATAATAAAGTTCTGATTCTTGATAAATGTTGCAGATATAAAAAAAAATCGCTTCGATAGCTTGAGCAATGAGGTTTTTCCAGTTAATCAAGACACAACAATCAACTGATTGTTCAACTTGATTTCTGAGAAGAGTTCGTGATATAATTGACATGAGAAATCAAATCAACTTGATCACGTTTGTAACTATTAATATTAATAATTTTTTTTTCTTCATTATTAGTGAATCATTTCATTATTAATCGTTAATTGTTCAAGTGAATGATGAGAGGATTTGAGAAAAATGTTATGATTACACTTGAGTGTTAATTAAACTATTAAACTGAACGATATTATTATTACAATTAATTAACTATTCATCTTATAGCTCAGTGTGTAATCATATGGTTTCAATGTTGATATTAAAAAAATATTAACATCAGTTGAAATTAATGGTTGGCTCAATTTTGATGAATAATTTTCACCGTGATTAAAGTTAATTACAAACTTGTCAAAGTTAATTACTATTTCCACTGGCAAAAAAAAATGAATTAGATTCTTCAACTTCATCATCACATTCATAATTTTATCATGAAATTGGTTCAATTTAATTTGCTACTTTTAAATTGTTGTGCTTTTATTATTTTGCTGACCTTTTTTCTTGATTGTTAATCATTTAATTCACTGTTTTATATTTAACTTAATTAACTTGAATATTTAAACATTGTGGTTATCCAATTTCATGGTAATTCAGAGGTTTCATTGTTATCACAATGTTATCAGGTTGTGAAGTTGATGAATATTATGATGACCAGAAATTCATGAACTTTCTTCACCATGATGATATTTATCTTGATGAGTTCTTGTTATCAGAACTTTTTTTTTCTTACCTTAACTTCCTGATATGTGTTAGTTTTGAGACTCAGAATTATCTTCATGGTGGAAAATATAATGTATACAGTAAGTGAAATGAATGTTGATGATGATGCTCAAGAATAAGTTCATTCATCATTTTCATTGCTCTGTTTTCTCAGAATAGTAAACCAAAAGTCAGAACTTTTTCCAAACGATTCCAGAGTTAATACATTCATGATATTCTGAGCAATTCTGAGTAACATTCGTGAAACTCAAATGAAGAGATCAAAGTAAAATAAAAAAACAGAGCCAATCAATTTAAACGATAAACATGAACACGATGATGGTGAAGAAAAAATCATCAATAGTATCATGATTAAAGTTCAATTGCTGATTGAACTCTTTTAATTGGAACCTTTTCCAATCAATACTGATGAGTATTGATAATCATATTCATAATTGAGGGATGAATAAAAAATGATTCTCATGTCAAAGTGTCTCAAATAATTGATGATTAACTCGATATCGAAAACTAATCCATGATAATAAAAGATGATCATTAACATAATATCAACAATATCTCGGCTTGTTCATTAGCATCATGATAAATATGGAAAGAGAAGCAAAAAAGAAATGAATTATCATGATAACATCGATTTCCCATGAAAATTTCCCCAGAATACATATTAAAAGATATACTGGTGAATATCCTCACACTGAGAGCACAAATGATTTACTAATCAGAACAATTTAATTAGCTATTAATAAGTTGATGGTAACGATTTAAACGATAACATTTAAAATGAAAAAATCAAGTTTCCTCATCTTTATATGATATTTGAATACTGGTAATTATTATGGTTTTAATCAATTGGTTTGTTTGTCAGAGATATTGAGATGTAATTGTTTGTATTTAATGAAACATATCAAGTGGTCAATTGTGTTGATTACATTGATAATGATGAAGGAGTAAATAAATGTAATAATAACTGAGAAGCACATAAACTGACCTCAAGATGATGACCACAATATCAAGCAAATTGATGGATAAAGTAATTTACTTAAGATATAATATCAATCTAATACACTTTGGTAAAAGTACAATTATCAAAGTGATTTGAAAGTTTCTCTGGTTTCTCTATTTCTTTTTGTCTTGACCATTGGTCAATATTATATTCTTGACACTTGGAATGTTCAATGAGGAGTAGAATGTGTTGGTTTTTCCTTGAGAATGATGAAAGAAATTGGTCAAGAAAAAGGTCAGTTAATATTTTTCTCCTTCTTCATTTCGTTTTCTTGTGCAACTGTTACTCTTGGACTCTAATACTTGACCAATGTCCAAAGCTTTTTCTCTCTGCATCTCAGGAACCAATTTGAATGTAATAAAATTGAAACAATTTATTTCGACCATCATGATGTTAATTAATTTCTGATGGTCAAGCAGCTAATCAATTGTTGGTTCTAAACAAGGTAATGTCCAGTAACGTAAAGATACGAAAACAATGAGATAACAATTTGTCAACTTTTAAACTGAATGAATGAAGGAAAATATAAACTGTTCAATAATTGGAAACTTGTTTGACCTGAAAGTACAATTGTTGGTCAATGGTCAGTAAGACTGGACAAGAGGATGAAGTGAGGATGGAGAAAATTCAATACAATGAATCCATGAAAGACTCAGAGGGAGGGAATCGAGGACTTAGATGATGATGATGATGACAAAGAAGAAAAGAAATAAAAAAAGATTATTATCAATGTTCCCAAATGACATTTATATTAAATTGTCACAATTAGTGATTTCTCCTTTTGATTATCACTCTCAATCATTAAGTAAACCATAATCATGTACACGGTTGGTGATTAAGTAAAATGATTAGTAAACTTTTTTTTATCTCTGTCAGTTGTAAATATAATCAATCAGAACTTAGAATTGATTGTTAATCGTTGAAGTAATTTCTTCAATAAATTAATTTAATATCAACTTATTAAGATGATCATAGGATTATAATGACCATTGAGATTAAATTGATTGCCTCGTGAATTAATTGTCCAGAATTTTACCGAAAATCAAAGGAAGAAAAAAACTTCCAGGTAAATGTTGTAAATCTGTTGATGAAGTTTCTCTGTGAATGATTAATTTTGTTGATCATCATCTACATGAAGAAGATGATGATGACCACTCCTTTTATTGTCCATTGAAAGAGGAAAACAAAAACAAGTACGTAATTAAAACAATCCATTTATCTCGGGAACCATTAACTTCATCCCTGTCATCTCTTTCTTTTTACTTCCACTCGAATACTTTTCTTGTTATTTTGACCATTGTCCACCTTCATCACCGAAATTCAGAGAGAGAGAGAGAGAGAGAGAGAGAGATACACCTACCTTGAGAGTCTCCTGAGATTTCATATTGATATAGATTTGGTATCTTAACAAATTCTCTGTCCTGATAAGGTGTAACGCTAATGATTACTGGACACAGTCTCTGGGAGGGTCAAGATAAGTTTAGTGATGAAAGTGAAGGTGGAAAGAGGATAATCTATGGAAACACTTGGGAGTGGGAGGACAAAATACAGAATTGAGTGGATAAGATTAACGTCCATTGAAAGATTAGGTAGAAAACGTTAATTTTAGTGGTCAATGTGAAGATGGAGAGAAAATGAGACAAACATCAAAATGGAAGATAAAACAAAAGATCAATTTTTCTCTCTCTCTCTCTCTCTCTCTCTCTCTCTCGTCCTCCTCAACTTCCTCTTCGCATCTTCCCACTCTCATTTCCCATCCAAGAAGATAGATCTTCCTTTTCCTGATGTAGAGAAATGAAACAACACAAAAAATTGATCTTCAATCGATTGAATATTTTCTTTATCTTTATCTTCTGCTAGCTTTTGGGTAGGAAGAGGGTGGAAGATGAAATTGTTTAACCGGAAGTACACTTACCAGTCTTGGAAGATAATTTTTTACCCTTTTCCTGGAACAATAGTAAACACAAGGGAGAAAGAGAGAAGGAGAGAAAAAAGCCAAATCCGAATAAGATTATCTCGAATCATCTTCATCTCTTAACCATTCAATATAATTTCTGGAACTTTATTCAATTGTTACACTTCCCATCCCATCGATAGTCCAGTTTATCTATTGACCAATGCTAAAGCTATTGAATGGGAAAACTAAATGACCCGAACATGAGTAAAAACAACAATAGAATAAGAAAAAAGTAAAAAGTTTACGAATGAAAAATTTTCTCCAATCCATCTCACCTTCATCACCTCTTACCTGCGATTTTACATCCTCATCTTTACATTTTTACCTTGAAAAGTAATTCAATTTTCTTCATAATTTCAAATATAATCTTCATGATTGAAGTGAATATAAAAAAAAGTAATAATAATCAACCCTGATCAACATTCAACGTTGTAAATTTGATCACATCAACAATCAACTTGATTCCTAAGTTGATCAACTTTATCCCGATTTCCTATTGTATTATCATATTCATAATCTTCATCGTTCCTTTTCATCCTGAATCACCATGAGTTCATGAAAGTGAATGAGAAAATTCTGAATTATTACATAATATTAAACCTTATAATGTATTCAACTAATCCATCAAAAGGTAATCAAGTAAATTTAATCATCAGGAAAAAATGAGTAACCTAATTTTTTCCGTCCCTCTAATCACCCTGACATTGATTCATCTTCCTGATTATCATCAATACAATTTAATATTAAACACTTGATTCAATTGATGATCAGATTCAGTTTATAAAATGAAGGCAATTTAGTTAATTAGGATAATCAATAACATCAAATTGAAATCGAAAGGGTTTACCTTTTTATTTGTTCTCGCTGAGGATTTTTAATCATTGAAAGTTAATCATGAGCATTGGGAGTGGCACTGGGAGGGTGTGGTATGAGTATTAATGATTCACCTTCGTCAATAATTACGATAAAATTGTTTCCACTACAAGTTTTCAGATTATTTAACAAGATTAAACTTAATGGTGATGACCAATTAATTGGTGATTAAATGATGAGAAATAACCATCTGATTAGGATTAAGACAATTATCATCTATTGATAATACAATCATGTTGATGGTTATTGAGATTGAAATTTGAATTGGCTTATCTGATTTTATGTTTGACCTTTATGTTTACAACTGATTAACCTGGAAAATATTGACCAACTGGACATGATGTTTATCATTGATTAACATTGATTTCATGGTGATTCAGTTGATATGAATTACTTTCTGAAATTTAATCAAATATTGAAACGGAAATTTTTATTTCTATTATCATGATAATTTTTGGTTATTTACTCATTGATCGTAAGGAAATCATCACGAAGAGAGAGAGAGAGAGAGAGAGAGAGAGAGAGAGAGAGAGAGAGAGAAATGAAAATTTACCTTTTATATGAACTGAGCAGAGAAAAGGAAATATTTTCACCAGAATTGCATGAAACTTGAATTTCTCATACCAACCCGACCCTTGACAATCAGTTTCTCTCAATTTCTGTCAAATTATCAATAGTTATTTGTTATTATTACCATGAGATGAGAATGAATCATTTACAATGGTTGATATTTAATAATAATGATGCAAAAGTGAAGATGATAACAGGAATGACAGAGAAGATGAAAATTCTGTCTCATTTTATGACAAGAAAAGGGGAAGAGAAAGAGAAGAGAAAAAAAAATGAATTTCGAATGAAAAATTTTCCAAACTTTAATATGAGTATAAAAAAACGAAACTTAAAACCCATAAAGAAAGAGAATGAGAATGAAGATGTATGAGAGATGAAATTTTGAAATTTTTCATCCTCATCTTTTCCTTGTTATGTATCCCCATATACACTTCTTCCCATGCTCATGATGATTTCCCCATGAAGGGAACCCAATTTCAGACAAAATTCCTGTTTCCATGATAACATTTTTATTACTTTCATTCATATTATTGTTATTACTTTATGATGTTTATCATCAACTGGACAAAGGGAAAAAAGTTCTAGACATTATCAAGATTCAGGGGATAGATTCAAAAGATTCTGAAAACTGAATGAATACATGATAAGAAAAGATGATAGAGGAAGATAAAAAGAAATGGAAGGAAAAAGAGAAGAAAAAAAATTCGAATGTATTAGATATTACTTTCCAATGGTTATTTCCATGATGATTGTTATTGAATATGGAATATGAATAGATAGATGAATGAAAATAGGAAAAGTGAATAAGGTAAAAGGCGGAAAAGGAAAAGGAATCATCAGAAATGAATTGGAATACATGAGCTATAAATATTCAGTAATAGATGGATATTCAGCCACAGGGAAGGCAAAGGGAGTGGAATTGGTTAGTGCACAGAAAGAGTTGAAAATATATAAATGGAAACTGAATAATATTCAAAAATATTTCATTTTGTATTCATAAAGATGAGATAGTAAATCAGGGGGAGAGAGAATAGAGAAAAATTTTCATTTCCTGTTACCCTTTTCACTTCCGCATCCCAATTTTTTTCCTCAGAATCCACACACACTCCACCCTGGAGTATATATCTTCAGGCATCAATGCGTGACTTTCTCATCCTCCTCATCCCTTGGAAAATCATCATTTTGTAACTTTTTCATTCTCTTTTTCATCATTCTCACTCCCAATTCTCATGATGATGATACAGAGCTTTTACTCTCCCTCCTCATCTTTCATGATGATACTTTTTTTTTCTTGGAGTTTATTTTACTATTTTTCTTTTTCCTTTCAAACTTATAACAAGTTATCATCTTTCTTCATCTTCATTACTATCAACTGATTAACATGACATGACATCTTTTTAATCTATCATCATTTTCACTTTCCTTTTCTCTGTCTTTTTATCCCTCATCTTCCATCCTCATCATCTCAATGTGTCTTTCATCATTATCATTGTCATCACTACGATTAAATAATAATATTTTCCTATTTTCTTCATTCGCTTAATGTATCTTTCTCCATGAATCCATTATTATTATTATATAATAGTATTTTTTTTTCTTCTAATGATAAACTGACCCATATCAAACAGGTTCTCATTATCATTTCCGTATCATCATCTTTATCATCCTCTTTCATCACAATATCATTATCTTCATATTTTCCCTCTTTCTCTCTTTCCATACCCTCATCTCTCTCTCTCATGATAAGATGACCAATTCATTGACCAGAGTCCATATCAATATAACATTCATCAACTAAATAATAACTATAATAACGATCACGTGATAATGGTCATGTTGATGATGATGATGATTTAATGGACTCTTTTGGCTTGTGTAAGTCACATTGATGATAGTTTATCATCTTTTATCATCCAATTTTTTCTTCTCTCTCATATCTCTCAAGACTCTCGCTCGATTCTTTTACTCCCTTGTCGATAAAATTGGTAGACATGAAAAATCATCATCTTCGGATCTCTCTTTCTCTCTCTCTCTCTTGCTCAGTTTGTCTCAATTTCTTGGAAGAAAATGGAAGAAGACGAAAAAAGAGAAAAGAAAAGATCATGTAGTAAGAGGAAGAAGAAGAGGAGATGAATATGATGTAAAAGAGAAAAAAGAAAATGATGAAGATAAAGAATAGAATAATTTCTCTCTCTCTCTCTCCTTCCTCCTTTTCTATTTTCATCATCTCCCATCTTCTAGACACATACACAATAAAATAACCCTAATTTGCTTTTGGTCACAAAACCATCATCATTTTGAAAGCGAAGATGATAAGAGAGAAAAAAAAATTCTATTCCAAAAGGAATCACTCATCAAAGAGCATATCTCAGATTCACTTTGACACAGGGTAACCTAAAGTCCATTGTAGTTTATCTTCCTCATCTCTTTTTTTCATCCTTCTTAACAAAAGCATACAACATACGCTACACTGATGATGATGATTCTCCTCGTCATCAGCATCTTCATCAATGAAGATACAACAAGGAAGAAAAAAAAAAGTTCTGATGCTAAACACTTACGATGTTAGTTGTTGATCTGCAGTAAAGAAAAAAAAAGACAAGTTATCATCCTCATCCTTTCACTGTCTCCAAACATTTCATCTTTAACATCTTGCCAACATCACCAATCCACCACACCCACTATACCCTATTCTAACCTTATCTTCATCCTCATCTTTTTCCCGATATAATAGTTTTACTTCACATCTTTCAACAGGAAATTCAACAATATTAATATCTTTTGTTATCTTTGTTAAATGGTCAATCTGATTCCATGAGGAGAGTTCATGAGATTCAATGATGAACAAAAAAAGTGATTCA
Organism: Panonychus citri; assembly: GCF_014898815.1. NCBI lineage: Eukaryota > Metazoa > Arthropoda > Arachnida > Trombidiformes > Tetranychidae > Panonychus > Panonychus citri. Next base: position 39,150 of record NW_026515502.1, on the reverse strand, counting down.
ACTTATCGCCACAATAGAGTATCTGTTGATACACTGATTTCTAATGAATTATGATTAACTTGATTCACGAATTTCTCATTTTCAAACTCGAAAGATTAAAAGTTCACTGAGTCCATTTGATTTACCCTTTACATTTCGAGGTCAAAGGACCATAACCCAAAAAGTTTCTTCAACAATTTGTACTGAATAATAGTGAGTTTGTGAAATCTATCGATAGATTTTCACGATTTGATTCTGATGCTGATTTCTAACGATTAATGAATTATCATCACCTTGAGATTGTTAATCTAATAGAAATGATCCATTAACTTGATGAGAAAAGAAATGAAAAGTTTACTATTGCTAATATAATCATCGTTTTTTTTATTAGAAACTTTTTGTTGCTTAGTTGATAATATTTTACTCTTGTCTTTTGATGAATTTACATTTATAATTAAATGAGAAAGAGATTCAATATTTACATAAGAATATATTGAATTTTCACCATTCGCTTATAAGATGTTCTAGAATTCACCAAGCCTGGTCATCAGAATCCAATTGGAAGTTATAGAAATTCATTCATCATTTAGAGCATCAACTCTTATTATCAACATGAGTGAGTCATTTATTCACAAGTGATGGAGGATAAAAAAGATGAAGGCGGTGAGAGAGAGAGAGAGAGAAACATGATCTAGATGAAAATGAGTTTTTCTCCCACCGGTGGATGAAAAAAGCTTTACATGTCAAGATGATTGTTGTTAAGATGAATAAGATGAGAGGTGGGAAGATGAAATCAAGTTTGAATTCTGTAAACATGTTATTAAATGGGAAGTTTTTTTAATGAACATTGTATACATAATATGATTCTGGTGGTTAATCATTGATAATTAAGTTAAATTGTTCCTTCATCAAGATGAATGATTAACTTTCTGCTGATCATTAGAGGTATTGATATTTTACATTGATTACACTATTTTATTATTGCAAATGAATAACCTTTAATCATCTTTATGAAAGTTATTAATATTTATCAATATTACTATTTTTTTATTTAATATAATACAAATTGTAATTTTATTAACAGTTGAACTTTTAATTGTTAGCAAATTAGTTGAAATATTTTCAATGGCAAGATGTAAATCATTTACTTTGTGATTGACCATAACATTGGCTATCAAACTCGATATTTGGATCTTTATCTCAATCCACTTAATCCACTTAATCTTCCTCTTCCCCCTGACCCATTAACGTTATTACTCAGGTCAATTGTGTCCGTTAGACTTAAGAATGAGACCTCATCAGTTTGAGAGAGGTAGGAGACACTACGATGTAACCAAGATCTATTGTCCACTCGAGTGTCTTTCACAATTGATGTGTAAATTTTACGAGATTTAATCATGGTTAAAATTGCGAAACAAAGCATTGTAGTTATAATTAATGATCCAATTATGAAAGATACAATTCCATATGAAGCAAGGTGAGATGATGACGATGATGATGATGACAAGGAAGCAGTTGATAATGATGGTAAAGTTTGATAAGATGAAAGTGATGAGGATGATGAAGGTAATAATAGTAAACCGGAAGATGATGAGGAAGTTGATAATGAAATTAATGGTACAGATGAAGATGAGGATGAGGATGAAGATTTTTGAATAATTGAACGCTTGAAATTTTCACTTAGTCGACTTGGATTGTTAATTGTTTCATTAATTATTGATTTATTATCAGGTTTTATTGTTGTTGAATGTAATTTATGGGATGATGATTGTTTACCTTCAATATTATCATTTTGGTTACTTTGGTTTAATGATGATGATGATGATAAGTTATCATGATTATTCATGGACATTGTTTTTATGTTATTATCAGATGAAACTTTTATCTCACCTGAGGGCAGATAATCAACTTTATCTGTACGATTATTTGAAAGGATTTGAGGTGAACCATAATCACTAGCATGATGATTATCATCATGGGATGAAAATGATGTAACAACAACTTGGTGACCTGAGGATGATGATGAAGATGTTGGTTTATCATGTTTACCATTGGTGATGCTTATGTTGCCATTTACTATTATCAAATGATGATGATCATCATCATCATTATTGTTGATATTTGTTTGGTTTAAATGTAAATCGCCTGAGGCATAATCCTTTGAATGATTCAATTTTGTATCAAGATAATGATGACTGGATGATGACATTGATGATGAAGATGATAAATTTACCTGAGTCAAACCTTTGGGCATTATTGTTGATGTTTCATCATCATTATTAGCTGATTTTGATGTTGTTATTGGAGATAAGGCCAATTGATTGTTGTTAATTAATTTAATGTTAAGATGGTCATGTAACTTGATTAAAGGTAATCCTTTTAATTGTTGAGGAGATTCACATTTAATTACTTCACTTGAAGGTTTGATTGTTAACTTTGCCGATTTTAACCATAAGCTTAATTGTTGATTATCTTCTAATGAGCAATCTAATTGTTGCGAATCAAATGTTAATTGTTCAATTTGAAGTAAATTTTTGTTTCCAACAAAATTACCCAATGATTTCAATCCGGTTCCAAGGAGATTTAATTCAGTTAAATTGGACGCAATTAAATTAACTCTCTGATAGTTATGGTTAATGTTACAATCAACTATTGTCATAAATTGTTCAGCTAAATTGTAACTTTGTTCAAGATCAAGTTTCTTGAGATGATTAAGGTGAACATCAGTACAATTAATAGTCTCGGTTAATTGTGATGACGATGTTGATGATGATGAAACGATTTTGGACAAATTTAATTCCTCTAAATTTGGTGTTGATGTTAAACTGATTAAATCAATGATTACAATTGGATTAGCAGAGAGATCAAGACATTTCAAATTACTTGGCCATTTAACATTAACCAGATTGGTCAGTTTGTTGTTACTCAAATTGAGACGAACCAAATTAACTAAATTAGACAATGAATCAGTTTCAATTGTAGTAATCAAATTGTTGGATAAATCAAGTCTTTCCAATTTTACCAATGGACTGAAAATGGTTGAGTTGATTGTGGTCAGTTGATTGTGAGATAAATACATTTTACGTAAAGAGGGGGGAAGATCAATGGGCAGTGAGGTCAGTTGATTATCTTTAGCCCAAAGTTCAATAAGATATTCAAGTCGACCCAATGAATCCAATTCAACGATAGACAAACCATTAGAATCGAGGACCAAAACATTCAAGTAAAGGTAATTATCGAAGTCACCGGAACTGATTTTACTAATTGCATTACCCGATAATCTTAAATCACGTATGAAAGGATCGATACCATGAGGAATTGAAGTTAATGATATATTGGAAACATCAACGTACTTTAATTTAGTGGACAATGAATCGAAACGAGTGGACATTGATATTGGATTATTTGAGATAATCAAATGTCCAAGTCGAGTTAATTGTAGAAATGATCCTAATTCAATTGTTGTAATAAGATTACCATCTAGATTAAGATAGACCAGTTTAACTAATCCAATGAAAGTGTTGATTGTTATGTTGGTCAATTGATTAGACCTTAAATTAAGATGTTCAATTGAATTACAACCATTAAATGTTTCATAAATTGATTGTAATCTATTTGATGAGAGGTCAACAAATTTAAGGATTGAAGTTGCTGAGCTGAAAACACCAACATTCAAAGTGGTCAGTTTATTATTACTAAGGTCAAGCCTTTCAAGGTGTATAAGATTATTGAAAGTTTCATTGCTGAGGGAGATTAAATTTAATGAATTTAATTTAACTTCTTGGAGTGATTTTAAATTGGACAAGTTGAGATTTGATGATGAGGATGAGGATGATAAGTTATAATTTTTAATCTCTAATCTGGTCACTGTGATGGGCAGTAAAGGTAAATTTGAATCCCATTGGTCATCACCGACACAACTCACGTAAAGATTATCCTGATCACAATAACATGAATTTGGACATGATGATAATGATGCCAATGATGATGATGATGATGATGATTGTTGAAAGTTTTCAGTTGAATTTGGAGATAAAATCTCAGGTGATTTGGTTGGAAATAATTTCACGTTTGAAATCAAACATAATATCAAATAAATTAAATGGAAACATGATAATTTTATCTTATCCATTGTATCTTGTTGGTCCAAGGGTTGTAATTGTGTTGTTCTTGTTGTTGTATTGTTCAAATTCAACAAATGATTTCAACTCAACTCAATGGAAACTGAATCATGAATGTTACATGTAAAAGCAAAACCAACAATTTCATTCACAGGGACTGAGAGACTGAGTTTACTCTGATTCTGAGCATGTCAATGGGAGTTAAAAATATCATATTATCAATGAAAAATAAACGATAACTTTTAATCATTGGAAATTGTTGATCAATTAATTAAACTAAACCATCCAAAATTATCCAATTATTAATATTTGTAAGCTGAAATTATTTACAACCATAAATTAGATTATAATCCATATATAATGGTCATTATCGTTTCCTCACTCGATCATCAATCGACTGATTCTTAACCATCAGAACTTTTTTTCATTGTATCATGTTGATAATTTACAAATTATGAAAAAATCGTAACTTTCTATCAACAATTCAACTCCAATTTAACTCCCAAAGGTATTATAACTCAGCTGAGCTATTATCGTATCAGAATTTAAAAATAACCATCATTGATGATGTAAATGTGATCTTATCCTGATTCAGTTTCATGATTTCAGATTTCGGAACTATAATCAATCTGATGAGGCATTATCGCAATATCTAATATCTAATTGATTTAACTTGATACTTTCTGATTGAAAGCAATTTGATTGCTTTATGATAATAATAATGGTATTATCATCAACACCAAAATCAAATTGTGAACAATTTTTTTTTGCTGCTCCCTGAAAATTGATATAACAATATAATGGTACATGAGATATATATCATATAATATAACAGTGGGAAAGCATAGGAAGTAATCATAGATTTTATGGTTTGGGAGTTTAATTCATTTTTCATTGATGATTATCTTCATTATCATCATGAAGATAATGATACCAATATCATGGTGAATATAATGAGTCAACATATAAACCATCAAATACACAGTTGAATGTAATGATAATAGACCAGTAATCAGAGCGAAATCATAATTGCTATCATTAAGAATGAAATAAGAAGAGAGAAAAAAATAATATTTTTCTTGTCAGAATTTTCTTCAGAATTTTTCTTTCAGCATTTTTCACAATTCTAACCTTTTTTTACTACAATTACATGAATCAAGCTAATTTCATCTAATACCAAGATGATAACAGTTATCATTAGGCTGATATATTTTCACTATTACAGATATTTAGTAGACAATTAAAGGGACATAATTAATCATTACTGTCTTTTCGATATCATGGGATAATCTCATGTAGAGATATTATTTGAATGAGATAAGATGAAAGGAAAAGTAATGAATTCATAAAGATAATCCTTTTTCTTGAGGTTAATCTTTATCTGTCACCATGAAACTTTATATATCTCATCATCACTCGTTATCATGAGTATTGTTATTGTAAAAACTAAATTGTTATTACATTTGTTATTGTTATAAATGCTGAATCTGAATAGATTGAGATGAAGCATGATCAATGATAATGTAGATTTCCTATTGAAATTATTACTACTATTTTATTCAGTGGAGGGAGGGATGAAGTAAGAAAAGTTCCAATTCAGATTTTCTATGATGAGACTCAGAATTTATGAGAAAAACAAGATTGGTTTATGTTTTCTTCTTGTCTCTTTGTGATCGCAGCATTTTCTCTGGACTTTTATTCATATTTGTTTATATTTATTGGATAAAGGGGAAAGTTTTGTTGTTTCGTTCCAGATTATTGTTCATAAAAGTTCATAAGATTTCAAGGTAATTCATTTCTCTCTCCTCTTGAAACAGGGGAGCAAATATTCAAATATTTGGGTAGAAATCAATGTTTCCATTTGTCTAGCAGAAAATAACACAAACCTTTCAAGTTTCTGTTTACTCTCACTTTACATTCTCGAATGTCATTTCCCATCGAAATCTGTACTAAATATAACTTTCAAAAAATTCGAAAGAAAAAAGTTCTAATACAATCTGAAGTTCTCTTAACTTTCTCTCTCAATTTCTCTTTCTTTCTTATTCTTCTTTCAAAATTCTTCATCTTCATTCTCTTTTTTTCTCTTTATCATCTTTTCCTGGTTCATCATGGACCATGAAAATCTCCAGAGGAAATAAATTCTTCTCAGAATTTACTGTTGGTCAACATTTTCTTCTTCTTCAAAGGCAATAGTCAATTCCAATGGTTATAATCTTATATTGCCTTTGGATGGCAATTCGTTTTTTCCTCTGTTCTTTTTTCATTATTACTGTTATTACTTTTTTTTATCTTACAAAAGATTTCTCATCATCATCATCATCTCTCTCTCTCTCTCTCTCTCTCTCTCTCTCTACAATTACTTGAATTATCTTGTTAGTGTTAAAGGTTTGTTCAAATCTAATCCATTTCCGTTTCCCTCTTTTCTTTCCTTCATCCTGTTTTCAACCTCTCAATAGTTTGGCTCCATCTTCACCCATTCAATTATTTATTTATTTTCCCTCTGTTAATACATCATCACTTTCAATTATATTGTAACTTTGACCAATGGTCAGATATTATTGACTCAATGATCATTGAACTTGTATATTGATCAAATATCAATTATTTCATGTCTAAAAGGATTTACCAAAGTTCTGATTAATAATCAGAATGAAACGATTCTTTGATAATAGTTACATTTTATTACCAAACAAACATAATATTTGCATTTAATTTGATTAATCAGTTAATCCAGTTAATATTAGCTGATTGTTATTGTTTTCACTTTTATTAGGATAAATCAATTATATTCAGGCAAATATCCAGGGAATCACTTTGGTTACTCATGAAATATTTCAATATCTTCAGGAGGATGTTAGTTAATCAACTGATGATTGAAACATTTACATTCTTAAATTATCATTGATTTACATTAATCAATCGTTCATCATGATCATCATTCATGATAATGAATTCTTATGCACAGTGAATAACATGAGACTCATGATGAGTTTCCAATGAATTATAATGTTCATTATTATTTATCTTTAATTAGGGATAATCAGATTATCTCTAGAATATACTTGTTGATAGTTCATCAACTAATTTGATACATTTCATGATTAAATCAGAACTGGACACGAACTTTATTAGTATTAATATGAATCGATTATTTCTTATCAGCGAAAAGTTGATTCTTCCATCTCAATGATATTATCTATTCATAATAATGTTCAATGTTCAGACTTAGGAATAAAATATTTAAGAATATTCAGATTAGAACTTTACTTTAGTTGATTTCGAAATGGCCACGAAGGTACTCATTGTTTTTGTCTTCAAGTTCGAACTGAATATCAACAAGAAGAAGAATTCAGTTATTTTCTTTTTTTTATTCCATAACAGTTTATCTTCATCTCTATATGAATGCTAAGTGAATAATGTTGCTCTCAGGAGTTACCACCGAGTATAAATATCGAGTAAAGTATGATAATGGTTGAGATATGGATCAAGGTGATGATTCAGGTTTGAGAAATGACATTCAAAGGTGTGTTTGTATTTATTCAGGTGAGTTGATTCATCAAATTCATTCCTGAACATGGTGATGATCATTAACAAGAATATCACCATGATTATTACATGAGTTTCTTTAAGATTAGAGGAAAACACTTTGAATCCATTTATCTTTATTAGAAGAAGAGGAAAAAACAATTCGAAGTAAAAAAAAAGTAGAAAGAGTTACAAGTTCTGGATGGATTCTGATGATGATGATGAGTTTCATTTCTCATGTGAATCCTGTTAATGTGAATATAAATAGATTTCAACAGACACTCATTCCCATTAACAATCTAATGTTGATTCATGAACCTTTTTTTGTTTCCTATCCATAAATTGATTCACTAATTCACTCATGTAAGGAGATATTATTTTAACACATTATCATGAAATTATCATCATGAAAATCCTTCTATCTCTTATTTTGTTTCTCTCTTACTCATTCACCCTGTCATGTAATTCATTTGATTCATCATCATGATTAATCAATCACACCATTGGCCATGATAATCAATGGATAATCAATCCTTTAGCACCAGAATGTGATTAATGAAATTTTAACTTAAATCATGATAATTTCATGATACATGACGATGATTGAAAATGTTTCCTCATTCCCATGGATTGGTGATTATTTACTTTGTATTGAAATTAATGATAATCTTTTACTCTCATGTAGTAATTAATATCATCTAAATCATGAGAGTACATGTGATACTCAGTAATCAGAACTTTCTTTTTATTTATCTCTCTTTGAATTAGCAAATCATTTTACCACCGGTGGATTGTATATCCAACTCCATGTAATTTAATACATTATTCAAGGTGATTTCCAGTGTCAATGATATATAAATATCATCATGATGAGCATTCATATGAACAAATTTTCTTGGTACCATGAATAATGAATGAAAGTTTTTTTCTGCTCATGAAGATGATTTGGATTGGGGATGTATTGGAATTGCAAGAATAATCCTTGTTGATAGTCATTTGCTCATCCTTGTTGATGATCATCATTTCCTAGGGATGAGATTTTGGAACAAGAAAAAGTAAAAGATCAACTTTTCCCTATTATCGGTTACATGATTTTTTCCCCATGGTGAGCTTCATTTTCCTGAATAGTGATCATCATCACCCAATCCAACCCTCATTCAACCTTTAGCTGTGTTTCCAAATTGCAATACATTACATATACTCTCAATGAATACCCTCCAAACTGCTAAACTAAATGTTAAGATAATATGAACTACAGATTGAGTATGTTACCTTTTTTTATCACTTTCACTGGAAATCTATTTACATGGTGATTCAGTTGATAGAGTTTATTTTCCTTTCTCTCTCGCTATCTCATTCATTTTGAATCAACTTGAATTCATTGAACTTTCATCATGAATTGTTTTGTTTTTATCCTCCAATGATAATTTGATATTTATGATTCAATCTATTTTGTATCATTTTAAAGATAATTACTTTTCATGTAACAACTGAGAATCGTATCAAAAGTGTATTAAGATTTGAAGATGATGATAAAAGTAAATTAAAGATTAAGTATGATGATTGTGTGTCTTTTTTATCATCATGTCATCAAAACTTTCTTTTTGTTAAACTTTAATCATTATGTTGAGAGATAGATGATAAGTCGAAATCCGAATTGAGTTTTCATGATAGGAAATAAGTTCAGCGAAAAAAAGTGAAGAAAAGAACTTTTTTCTCTCTTTCCACCGAAATTGTTTCCTAATTTCTCTCAAACTATCAGCAAACTCCTCGCCTCGATCGATCTCTTACTTGTTTCGTTTCCAACGCCGTTGGAAAAGCTATTAATAGAGTAAATTTCGATCACAATTCGTCAGCTACCTGGACATTGTTCGCTGTCAAACTGGGACCTGAAACTCATCAGGAGGAACAAATAACTCAAACACTCCAATCAACATGATCTATGAGCTATTCTCCCAAAGCTGAAGGCCACTTAGAACTCAGTTGTCGGCGTTGCAGCTCATGAGATGGCGACTCTAATCTCATCAACTACATTCGCAATTAATTTAAATTATTCTCTGCAATTCCACAATAGTCTAGATGAATGCATGGATTTTAATATCAATTTCATCTGCTCAGAATTTTGGTCTTCATCAGTGCCGAGAATATGAAAATGACTGGTTGACTTTCCATTTAACTCATCGTCATTATAACAACTTTCTGATTATATTTTGGCATCGATACAAAATAAAAGACATTAAATCGAGACTATTATTACAGTTTTCGATTCGAGACAGAAAAAACTATCAAAACAAATGCATACCTCCTGTCAGAATTATAATCACCATGCAACACCCTGAAAGCTTTAACATAATGTGAAAACTTTGAAAGAGTAATTTCTGAATCTTGAAAAGCCAACGAGCATCACATTTTGTTAGCATCCTCATCACCATGTAAATTATACTCATAATTAAATAATTGGCCCAATTTCAATCAAATCTTTCATCTTTTCCTTGTCCATCTGAAATTCAATTCCAACTGGATGAAGATGTCATCGTCATAATAATTATTTCATCTAATTGTTATGCAAAGTTAATTTATTTCCTAGTCAACTGTCATTTGCAGTGTTCAAATTAAAATAACAGGAAAATATAAAGACTTATTGACTTAGGAATCAACTAGATTATCCTTTGAAATTGAAATGAATGAATAAATTGTTTTTTGTCATTGGTGGGAAATTGAATCTCAATCTCATGAACCATTTTATTTGAATGATTGAGACAAAATCAAATTAATTGTCATGTCTCTTGCTGATGCATCTCAATCATATTTTATTCAATTGAATTGAAAATACTATCAGTTTACTTGAGAAAAAGGATCAAGATGATTGAATATAAATATAACTTTAAATGTCACAAGTGAAAATGTGTCAAAATTTTTTGTAACAAATTGTCACAATCATCAAGTGGGAATACAACTGATCCATTAAATTGAATATATTATATAATAAAATATTGAATCTCCTTTAGCATTCACCTTGATACATTTAACTCAAAAGTAAACTGAATCAATATGAACACTCACTCAACTCGGTCAAGTAGAATGAGGTTTTCTTGTCAATTAATTGAATTAATTGCTAACAAATACAATCAATTACTTACTCATAATTCATGCAAACAGCTTACAATTAAAACCTTTGGAAATTTAATTGAGGCAAACTGAACATTATAACAGTTCGATTGGATTATTTTTCGACATCAACTCGAAAGTTTCGAGCATCAAAAGCCAATGGCTCGCCATCTATGAGGCAAACTTATCAATAGTTTGATTGAACATTTAAATAATTTGAGTTTTCTAACAAATTTAATTTACTATTAGACGATAAAATCGGTACATTTTATCAGGTTAATCAAGTTTAAAATGATTGACTGTCAAATTGCTGATACGAAATGATATGATTTTGGTCAGATAGGATCAAGGTGGTTACTGATTTGATTGTTATCGATATGCTTTAAGTTGATTAAATTATCTATATTATAACCTTGTAATTTATAAATTGTAGTTCAGGTGTTTCATGATAATTTATCAGCTTGGACTTGATAATACAATAGTAAACACTTGACTATTAGTGAGAGTATTGATTACTGTTTTTTCAGTTCAATTAAAATAATCAAGAGGGTAAGTTGATTTAATGAAAGTTTCTTGTTATGTGTTGGTGATTTTCATTTATCCCTAAAGGTATTTATCATCATCACCATCATGGTTTTGGTGATGAACAAAAAAGTTTAGGATTGAGAATCAGGTGGAAATCGAGAGCTACCGAAAAATGAGAGAGAACTGGACCCTGGGCTAAAGACATAACACTGATCATCTTTATCTTCATCTCTCTCTCTCTATCTCTTTCTCTTGATGATGATAATCATCATCATGATTTCCCTTTGGAAGAGCGTTACAAATGATTACCGATATTTGAATGAGAAGCTTCTGATTTTTCTTTCTTTCTCGCAATCATCATCTTCTTCATCTTCTCTCTCTCTCTCTCTCTCTCTCTCTTGTATCATCATCTTTGGACCGCAATTAACATTCTTCACTCAGATAAATATCAATTTCGTGATTAAGCCAGAGGCTAAATTGCTACTGAATTAGATGGATCATTATTATTATGATTAACATAAGTTTCTGTTTCTTTCTTGTAGCTACTGAATCTAAACCTCACCTTTAAATATCAACAAGTAACACAGAGATTAAGGTGAGGCTACAGGTAGATGAAGAGAGAAAAGATTACTAATCATATAGATATTAATCTAAAACAGTAGCAACAATCAAACAGCAACAACATCAACAACAACAACAATCAACTAATCATAATAATAATAAACAGTAGCTTCTTTTACTATTAAAATAATATTAATACAAAGGAGGAAAATAAGACAACGAATTAATTTCTTCTTCTTCTTCTTCTTCTTCATCTTCTTCCAATATATTAAATCATATCTTAAGGCACTTTAACAATTATCTAGACTCAACTATTATCATCTTCATCTTAATCATGATGATAATGATGATTATGATTGTGATTATGATTATGATTATGATCAACTATCAACAAACATCAACTATTATTAGGAGTTTGTTTTACTTTTAATCATAAAAACAAAAGGTAAAACATCATAAAATGATAATTATATCAACAATCAACAATCAATTCTCAGTCAATGTTTTATCATCGACATATTTAATTTAATGGTTCATTGGATTTAATTGTTTATCATCATGATGCTGGTCTATAAACATATCACATCATTAAACAATATTATCACAACGAGTTTACAAGGGATGTTGATTATCATCATCATCATCAAACATGATATGATATGATATATATAATGATGATAATGATGATGATGATTAAAAGACGAAAGGTAAATTGTCCTTATGATGATTGAAGTGTTTTTGATTACTTTTCATTTAATTTTCCAGATAATCTAATATAATCTTACCTATTAAATTGAGATTGAAAAGTTCAATTCAAATCAATAGATATTGACCCAGCCTTAATTATTGTTGTTGATTTCAGTTGAATTAAACTCGATCACAATGATTTGATGACGATGAAAAGATCAATTGATTTGGTTGAATGTATAAAAACTAAATTAATTTAATTGCTGTTAATCAAGAGTAAAGAGTGAAAACCTGATCGCAAATTGACACAATCCCAATGAGCTGGAAATTAACTTGAAGATAAATAAATGTATCGATATTATTAAACCTCTAAATTGTTGATTAACAATCTAAATTATTCTTATTATTAAATTGTTCAATTGAAAATTATTTTCGCACGAAAATTTTTTATCAAACCAAAATCAAGAAAAAGAAACAATTTCATCATCATCTTCAATGGCGGTCTTACTAATTCAAATTCATCTCATCCCGTATCATCCTAATCTACATCATCTCTTATCATCATCATCATCATCTTCATCATCTTCGCCATCTTTCTGTAGCAATTGCATATTTATCTTCACTTTGATTTGCAACTAATTGTTTCTTTAGAGGAAAATGTTAATTATCCATCGATAAAGCATCAAGATTGTCTACTTATAATGATTTAGGGTCGAAACTGACCCAAACTGACCCGTGCCGACCTCCTCCTCTTCCTACTACTGGTCATCATTATCATCATCATCTAATGAAACTTAAAGTTTTTAATTTAATTCTGATTAAATTGCAGCTCAAACAAAATGATGAAGCACATTAAATGATAATTATCCTTACCCAAGGGTAATAATAATATAAATCCCTTTGTAAATTGTTGATTTAATATCATCATTATCATCATTAAGTGACCCTATAACAACAGGTAGTCGAGTGTGTCTACATACAGGGTATCATCATCATCTAATTGTGATTATCATTATTGTATAATTAACTTTACCTGAGATGATTAACTTTGATTGTCAATGTAATAACCTTTTTTTTTGTGTCCATTTCAATTGTTTAAAATACTAAGGGAAGTTGTTGATTAACTTGATCATATTAATTTAATTTGAAAATGAAAAAGATTCAAATATTAATTTAATTGTTTGAAACTGAATCAAATCTAATTTTATCTTAGATGAAATGATAAACTTGTCAAAGTTAATTAACTTGATTAACTTTAAGCAATTGATGTTTTCAAGTTAAAAGGATAACCCAATGTTTACCCAAACCTTTCAGTTGATTAACCTGATTTAATCAACAATTAACTCGTCTCAAGGTATTAAATTGATTAAATCTTTCATCAACATACACAATTGATTATTCAATTAACAATTGTGATCTCATGGTTATCCAGTTCAAATTAATTAATCACTCTTTTGATCACTTGATTAACTATTAATTAACAGGTAAACTTGTCGTATTAATCATAATACTAATCAACGTGTATCGCAACAATTAGTTGATTGTTGTAGATTTTTTTTTACTATCAAAAAAATGAGACCCAAGGATGTAACTAAATTGTTACAATTTAAACTTAATTATTATTAGTATTCAATTTAACTGTGAACAATTTATAATTAAGGTTAAAAAGACAACAAAATTTATCTTCACTCTCAACAATTAGATTATCATCACATCATAAACTTGATTATAATGATCACAATCAAGGGGACAATTTAAATTAAAAGTGTTAATCTTGATTGTTGTTCATACATAAATACACAAACAATGAAACAAATCATCATCAACAATCAGTTAATTATCATACTTAACTGTTGTTAACAACACAATCTAATATGTAATTAAATTACAACTTGAGCAAACAATTTAATTGTAACTCAAAATAAAAAAAAGGTCAAGAAAACAACCAATTCAAATTACTTGACAAACTGAATCAAATTTAATTGTTCACGATCAACAACAACAACAATAACAATGAAATTAAATTGTTACGATTGATTAAAAAAAAGTCACAATGAAATTGATTGATTTAATTGTCTTTTATTGTAAATCATTTGTGTTTTAATTGATTGTAATAATTATATTGCACAAATTGTGATTAAATTGAATATGATTAAATTGAGTATTTTATCATTATTATTATTAGAGCAATTAGTTAATTGTTGAGTCGATACATAAAAGTGATGAAGTGACAGCAAAAAAAAAAACATAAAAGTTGATGAGATTTTGTAAAAAAAAAGTGATCAGTTAATTATGATGAGTTAATTAATGAGATGATTGTTGAAAAATGTGATTAGTTTAATTGTTATTATGATGGTTAAATTGATTGTGAGTTATTATCTTGCTGTTGACGATATTTAATTGCCAAAATTGATGCAGCCATTAAAAAAAATTGCTGTAAATTAGCATCACCATTGAAGTTTAATTTATCATCTGTTGGTGTTAAATTGTTACAATTAAGGCCTACACCGGATAACAATGGATTATGATTAAGATTAAGATTAGTGTTATTATTAAGTCCAATTAAAGGTGATGGTGAGGATGTTGTTGTAGTCGTTGTTGATGATGATGAGGATGAAGTTGATGATGTTAATGATGAGGAAGAGCCTGTTGTTGATGTCGCTGTTGTTGTAGATATGGATGAAGATAAAGGTGATGATGAACTAGATGAGGCTGAAGATAAGGATGAAAATGATGATGAGGTGGTTGATTGACTTTTACTGTTGTTTGTCTCAGTGTTGGTGTTGTTGTTTCCGCCATTTTGTTGATGTGTTTTAAGATGAGCACGTAAATTACACGCGAGAGCAAATCTTTTGTCACAAACCTTGCAAACGTGAGGCTTATCACCTGTAAAGAGATTAACAAGACAAAAGGGATTAGCGGATTAGATTAAGAAAAACAAAACTTTTTTACAAAAAAATCCGAAAGAGATTAGATTAACTTGAATGATTCTTATTGTAATTTTCTTGTTACAATGTTTACAACTTTTCCACTTTTAATTGTTTGATTAATGATTTTTGTTTACTCTTATTAATTATCATTGGGTTGCTTGGTGATTAATATTGATGATCAAATCAATTAATTCAAATTCACTTTTAATTTGATTCTCATAATTTGTTTTATTGTGTTAATTAGCATTTTTAATTGTTAACTATTAGCTTATAATGATTATGATGATGATGATTAGCCATGATTTTAATTGCAACAGAATTTATTATTTAATTATTATTATATTTTCATTGAAACCGATAAGTTGAAATGAGAATCATGAAATTTTGTTTTCTGGTTAAACAAGTTTACTAGTTGATCATTATCATAATCAATTGATTATCATGATGTTCATCAAGTTGATCATGATGAAGATAATCATGATAACCTATAAGAAAAAAGGTTGAATGAAATTCTGATAAATATAGATAACAATTGATTCTGATTGGTTGTGAATATTAAACAATTAAGTTGATCATTGAAGTAAATCAAAAGTGATTATCAACAAATCTCAGGTAAACTTGAGGAAGATGATAAAGGGGAGCTAATTAGTGACTTATCCATCAAGATGATATTCATCTTCCTCATCTTCCTCATCCTTGAAGGTCAATCAAATCATCTTTAATAATGAGAAGCTTTTTCTAATTACTGTTTCCATAAATGATAATCACATATAATAAGAAATTAACTAATTCCTCTTGATGATCAACTTAATCATCTTACCTCTCACTTTGACCACGATTTAAATCATATACAGTAAAAAGGGTGATAAACAATCGTGATCAACTCTAATTGAATTTAACCATTAACCAGATTAGTTGATTGTTGCCTCTTAAATAACAATCAAAAGTTAATCATCATAATCACTTTTAAACTAACCAATAATTTAACTCAATCAACAAGGCCTCAAATACTTGATTATTTACCTAATTAAAATTACAATATTAATCAGTTAATTTTTATTAATAATAATCAGTTAATCTTTGATTAGTCAAAATTGATTTGATTTCCAGGGTTCAATTAATTGTCCCAATCATTTGATTAATTTGTTGATTTGATTTTTGGAAGAAAATTAATAAACTTTAATTTTTTTTTTCACTTCTCTTCAAATTGAATTGATTATTTTCGTGATGATTTAAATATGAAAATAATTGTTCAATGTTTGGGTGATATTTTCAAATTGAATCAAATTTATTAATCACAATTAACAATCAACAGAAAATAGTTAAACATTACATTGATAATAAACTACTATCAACGCTATTGGAGGTTTATTTTTATGATGGATTACAAATCCATGATTAAAGTTAATTGTTGGGTAGAGATGGCAAATCAAAATTAAGCTTAATCATTAATTTTTCAATTCATTTACTCATTTAATTGTATTTTATCATTGGCAAGGACACAGTTTAATTGTGTGCTAATTGTGTTTCATGAAAAGCTTTTAATTGTTGATGATTTCAATTGATCTCTATTCAAATTATTATTATCTCATTTTTTTGATTATCATCATCATAATTATCCTAATCTTAATCACTAATTATCTTAATCATCTATCATTTCAAATTGAAGGTAATCCTTGTATACAAACTGATCAACTAATCAAGAAAAAGTTTTAATCATGATAAAAATCAGTAATCAAAGTCATCTATATATATTGTTAATGATAATATTCAATTCAGTAATCATTGGAAATGATGATGGAGATGATTAAGATGATACACAATCAATAGTCAATCAATAAAATTGCTTAATTGCTTCAGGGTAAATTGATTGATTTACATGGAAACTTTTTTGATTTATTTTTTAATATTTCCAATTGATTGAGTTGGGGCGTAGTGATAATAAAGATCAAGGTATCAAAAGCTAAAGCAATTAGTTAATTTGAATAAATCATATATCAGACTGATTATTATCATCATCATCATCATCATGTAGTAATAATAATTAACTACTGGGATTGTTACACATACACAGGTAATTATGATTAGTTAAATGATGATAATATTAATCAAAAAAAAAAATGGTTCGATAATCAAAATGATTAGCCTAACCTAGAAATTGAAAACTTTGCCCATTTTTTTACCATTGAAATTAACCATCTAAATCTAGACACTGTTTAAATTATTATGATTAACAATTAACTAGTATTTAGTTAACAATCAACAATTATTAATCATCATAATCTGAATCACTTTTACAATTAATGTTACACTTAATCAGTAGCTCGGTAATGTAACCATGTTATTAAAAAGAAATGCTCAGAATTGAATATTAATTATCAATATTAATAATGATTGGAAATTAATTGCTCACTATTAGCTTTTTAATCACCATTTAATAGCATAAATTGTTAGAATCTTGATTCAGTTATAGGTTAAATTGTTATAATTGATGTTAAAGGAGGGGAAACAATTTAATTTTTGTTACATTTCAATCATGAATGTCAACTTATCTCAATCAATTGAATCAACAATTTAAAACTTAAAGGTAACAATCAATATTATCATGATAATACTAATAAATATATAATGGACTATTGTTAGTGTAGAGTAATCAAATTATCAAACAATCAATTGATTAGAGACAAGAAAACAAGAATATATATCAACAAAAATGAAAACAATAAGAAAAACAAAGGATAATCAAAAATTGATGTTAATCCAAATGTTAATCTAATCAATTTTTAATCCCTTATGTATCATGATTGCTACAGGGTAAAAAAATGAAAACATCTCATCACTATCGGCATCGGATGATAAATATTATCAATAAGGAAGACGATGAACAATAATAATAAAAAACTGATCAAGATTCTGAAACCGATAATGATTAAGAGGATGAAGCAAATCCAATGATTATCCAAGCGGAAAACAAGCTGAAACTGTTAACATATAAGTAGCATCATTCAGATGATGATGATGATGATGATCACCGGAGGAGGTAAAAGCAAGTGTATTATCATCATCATCATCTATCTGAGGTCATTTTCAAGGTAACAACAATTGAAGATAAACATTAAGATTAACTTTGTATCTATTATCAATCCATCCATATGATGGATTGTTGTTATTTATCCACAGGGTGAAAGGCAGAAATAAATTGTTACCTTTAGAAGATAATTTTTTCCTTCTTATTCACTTGTTACCTGAATTGATTCAGGTAAATCATCATCTTCATTATGTTAACAATCAACATGTTACACGCTTTTCCTAATCATCTTTTTTTTTCATCATCATCATCATCATCATAATAATAACAATCAAATGGTCAGTTACAGATTTAATCTAAAGGAAGAATCAATTATCTTACCTGGAGAAAAATAGTAAATACAATTTTCTTTTTCTATATATATTGGAACTTTATTATTCTTATCAATTTTTTATTCTATAATTTCAATTTCTCATTCAGATCATAGTTAGAACTTTTCCTTTTCTCGAACTTGTAAATTTGTTTCGTTTCTATTGACCTTCCATTGTGATAATACCTTGACCACTTTCAGTTGTTGATTGTGATTACCTATTATTTTGGGTGTGTCCTTGTGATTATTCAACTTTAATTGTTATAAATTCAATTAATCATATGATAATTAAATTAACTACTCATTATAAGGATCGAGGTTTTTCAAAGTATCGATAAAATTTTCACCGTTAATCTCAATCTTGTTTTTTAATCTTAATCTTAATTTTGAGACTTTACTTGAGTTGAATAAAAATTGATTGATTTTATTATTTTACCAACAATTAGGTTAATTGATTGTAATTTATTTTAATCAATTATGTTTATTAACAAAGGATTGAGCACGTTTTAATACTTATTGTTGTTTTTTACTGAATTAACCGTTAATTAGTTTGATCAAGTTTTCTCATTTCCAGACAATAGAGTCATGATTTGATCTAATTTAATGTTTAACTGGATTAATTAACATTCTCAACAATCATGATTAAGCTTTAAATGTTTTTCTATCTATTGAAGGAAAATGTTGATTATCATGATTTAGATTCATGGATTTATTAATATCATATTATAATAATCAGAAAAAAAAGATTAACTAATTTACATGAGAAATCAATTGATTATTTTATTATTTTTCTCTCCCAACATAATCAATAATTAACCGTTTCTTTTGATTAGGTAAGATGATCAGTTGAAGGTTAATTTATATACATAAATTGTAATCATTTAAAGATTAACTAATGTGATTATCATGGTTATTGATTATTGGAATCTATTTGAGAGGCTAATGTTACAATCTTCTTGTAGTTAATTAACTGGTTTAAAGTTAATTGTAACGTGTTCATGAGAGAGAGAGAGAGGGAGAGGAAAAGAGCCTGAGCTAATTAACCAATTAGTTTAATACCGTTAATTTAATTATGAAACGAGAAAAATTTAACTAACCACTAACTGTGAGCATTAATTGAGGCCTTAATTTCAATCACAATCTTTTGATTTACTTTGGGTCCTCTAAGGGTATGATGATCATCGTTGATCAACAACATCAACATCATCCTGGTTGTCAATAATTAGTTAATCATTTCAACAGAAAAAAAAGAAAAATTCACTAATCCTAATTGGCTTTTAAGTGTTGATTTGAACACAGTTTCAGATAATCTTAATCTCTTCTTAATCACTTGAATGTAGTTGTTTTTATTATCACTTACATGCAGCATTTTCTAATATCTTAATCACTTTGATAATCTAAATTGTCTCTATTAGAAACTTTAAATCATTTGACAGTTTTGATAAATCAACAAAAATTATCACAAATGTTAATCAACTAATCACAACACAACTAATCCCTCAGCAGGGTGGATAATATGTATTAGAGAGAGATGTTAATCTTAAATTGTTAACAAGTTGTTAACAATTTGAATTAGATGTTAGGATAATACTGAAAGTCAATAGGAAATTAAATTAAATAATTTTCTGTTGTAACAATTAAATGGGATTTGAGAGCAAGAACAAGAAAACAATAAAACTTTTCAATGGTCGAAATAAAAGTTGTAATAGTTAATCAACTGTAATTAACTAATTGTTCTCGTCACTTTCATGGTGATTCTGTAAACATACATGATCACCTTGAATCAAAATGAACTTTTCTCATCTTCTTATGAATGAAAAATGTTGCAAATGAAAAAGAAAGAGAAATGAACATGAAAAAAAAAACTTCTTTCTCATTGGAAATCAATACTTTTTCCCTTCGGGTGATGATTGAAATTTTCATGAAAACGAATTGAATTTAAACACCATGGGCGTGCCAACGATTTTTACTCGTTTATCATCTAGAAGATAAAATATCATCTATCATCATCTTAAGAAAAATATGAAATTAAATGAACATTATCACGAGATTTAATCATTACCCCTGACGATGCATCATCATCATCATGTATTAGAACTTTGGAAAACAAAAATCGAGATTCGAAATCACGTCAATCAATTGATTCCTATTATTTTTCTTCAATTGGAATTAATAATTTGAAAATGATTATGTAATTATCTCTCTCTTGATCCGATTATGGTCATTTCTTAATTAACAGTATCAATTGTTACTGAGAAAGTCAAACAAACAAATAGACAACAATTAAGGTTAACAATTGACAACAATTTAGTGAAAACTTTTTTTTCACATCAACCTCCACAATTTAACAATCAATTTAAATGAGATCAAATCAACTACACACCTTAAATCATGACAATTCAATCGTTTGATTAGATATTCATTTTAATTGCTATGATATTATATATATTACTAATTGTCAATTGATTATCATTCATCTATAGGAAAGAGATGAAAAATTAATTAGCAACAATTTAATATCACTAATGGTTAATTGTTAAATCGCTTAATAGATAATTTAGAAAACCTGGTAAGTTAATTAAAGTTGGAAAATTAAAGATCATGAATTGTATTAAAAGTTAAATTCAATTCTATTTGTTAATTGTTTGCTACTGTTGCCATTTTAAACACACAATTAACTGTGAATGTTTGGAAATTATCTGGAAATTAAATTATATCTTAATCAGTAAATCAACAATCAAGGAATTGGAATTAGAAAAAAAAATTAAATCCAAGAACTTAATCAACACGAAAAATCGTGAAATTTGTTTTCCTCTCGTTTTCCTTAAACAAACAATTTAATTCGTAACAATTTACTAAACATGATTATGAGAATTGATTATTACAATTATATTAACAGTGTAAGTTTCCAACTGAAACAAATGATCAACTAAATCAGGTAGTTAGTTAGTTAACTGCCTCACCTTGATTATCAGTTAATTCAAGAAGCTAAAAACAATCAACTAACTATTAATAATAATCAACAAGAAAAAAAAAGTTAAGATGATCAAGTTAAATCAAATTTAATCCAATTGCCAATCCCAATTCATATAGTTGATTAATTCAAACCGAACCCGATAAAATGTCTAACTAATTGTTAATCACTAATTATAACATGTTTTTTTAATCAACTAGTTAATCAGCAAATCAACTAACTGTATGTGGGTATGAATTATTTTTCATTTCAATGATTATAATCAAGTAATCATCCTAAATGAATTGATTGTGGTGATTTAATTTTTGATTATGATGAGTGAAAATCAATTTACTAGTTAATTTAAAACTATTAATTGAGTATCTTTATTATTATTAAATTGTTGTTGTTGAAATAAATGAATCAACTTTAATTTTAAATACTGTTAATCAAGATAAATCATTAACCGTTAATCATTAGCAACAATTAACATATCAACCTATAAATCAGTTGATTGTTTGATCAATTGTTAATTGTTTACCTATAAGAAAATGTTCATTTTAATCATGAGCCGATTTTCATTACAATTTATTGATTGTTAAGTCGTTGTTGAGATTTAACTGATTGTGTAAAATTTTTTTGAAAGGTAACAATTTAAATCTAGCAAATCTACAATTTGATCAACTTCAACTGGCTACTGTTGAACAATTTGAATCACAATTAAACCTTATTGTTAACTAAATCAAATTTATCACGATTTTTAATCATGATCACATAAAGTTTACCAACACAATCAGTTAATACAGTTAATCAAACGTTAATCTTGACTATTTAATGATGATTATCATGTAATATTGACCCTGTTAATATACTTTACATGATTATAATTGTTAATCCAGTATATAAAAAAAAACAACAACAATCAACAAAAAAGTAACAGTTAATTGTTTACATGGTTAACAATTGTTTCCTTGCTCATTTGAACCTTATCATTACGATGTACTGATTATTATTATCGTTAATAATTGTTATCATAATATCACAACAATTACAGTGAGTGGCTACTGCTACTTGATTGTTACAGTATAATAGTAATTTAAAAATGGTGAAACAATCAAATAGGGATAATCAATGGTGATTATCAGATACTATTGTTTAGATTAATACTTTTATCATAATATCATCACGAGTAAATCACGATCAAAATGTTAGCACCCGAAAAAGTTTTTTCTCATTTCTCATCTACTTCGTGCTTAAATCGCCCCTTAAATACAATGTTATCATCTTCATCATCATCATTATCTTCATCTTAATCATTAACTTTTTGGATAATCAATTTAAAGTTTTAAGAAGATGAAGAAAAATAATGAAAAAGTTTGGCAACTTTTTGTAACTTTCGCTATGGAAACTCAGGTAAAAATCGTTGGTACTTTTTGTTTTCATCTCTAATCAAAAATGATTGGTAACCCTTTTCACCTTGTTACAGTTTCCTTTAATCAAATTTGGCCCTCAGGTCATTTTCAGGTACAATTTAGTGTGTAAATTGTAACCCTTTAGGGGCTAAAGAGACTTTATTTTTTTGCATTCACTTTGATTGTGAGTGTTAATATTGATTGTTATTGCTAACGGCAAGGTTAACCATTTCATGTCTGTGTGAGTGTGTGAGTGTTTGTTAATTGTTGCTTTAATTAACATCATCAGGACAACTATTAGATTTGATCACTCTCATATCATCAGACATAATTAACACAGGTAATGAAGAAAAAAAAACAAAAATTATTGATGATTATAAGCATTTCTTATGTATTATAAGATATAAATTAATTGTAAAATACAAGTAATTAGTAAGTTAATTAGTTATTATCAGATAATTTAAATCATTTCAATCAATGTTTAATAATTTTAACTGTCATCAATTAATTGATTGTAATGATTTACTGGCCAGTTGATTTACTATTTGTAACGATTTTTGTTTTCTTTCAAAAAGTTTTGGTCAAGTTTTCAAATGATAATCAAGTTAATTGTTGGCTAATCATTAACTATTAATGAGGGTGTGGTTGACCTTCTCTCTCTCTCTCTCTCTCACTCTCTCATTCAACTTTTCATCCCTCTTAATCCCATGTAGTAATACTAATCTCCAACTGAGTCTGTTGATAGTTACCTTCAAAACAGATAAATCATCAAATCTAAACTCCTATTGTTTTGTGTTTTTCAAAGTCAATTTATTTGCGAAAAAAAATAAATTGTTTGTTTGTAAAGACTTAATTGTTGCAATTAAAAATATCAAATAAATGAACCTTCATCTAATCATACGTAACATATGGTGAATTAACAATGATACAGTTTTAATTGTTGAGGATAACGAACATAAAATTAACCAAGAGAATTGAGTTTTCATGTTAAAATCAAATCAAATCATTTCCAATCTTCAGCCTACACAACTTGAAAGGCGTTTTAATCTCCATCTTCATCATTTACCTGTTGTAATCTCGTCTTCCTATTATCTTCATCTCTCTCTCTCTCTTACTC
The DNA here is from genome assembly GCF_014898815.1 of Panonychus citri. Classification (NCBI taxonomy): domain Eukaryota; kingdom Metazoa; phylum Arthropoda; class Arachnida; order Trombidiformes; family Tetranychidae; genus Panonychus; species Panonychus citri. The sequence continues at coordinate 14,834 of NW_026515502.1, read as the reverse complement.
ACTCACTCACTCACTCTCTCCAAAGTAACATTACCTTAAGGTGCCAATGGTAATGTAATATAAAAGGTGTACAGGTAATTCACAAGAAAGATCATAAGTTGATGATAGAAAGAAAAAGAAACCACCTTATCTTCATCATCTCTCGTTTATCTTACCTTGAAACACCCTTTTCATAAGAAAATTAGATGATAATGATTATCATCATCATCCTGAAGAAGATGATGATGATAATCAAGCTTCCATAAGACTATCAATGATTTTCTAAAACTTTTTCTATGAAATTTGATCCATTGAACAATCAAGGTAAACATTATTGTTATTACACATTAATTGTTGTTGGTTTTTCATGTTTGTTTTTTTTTATGATTACCTGTTCCTACCTTGTGGGTGGTTAGTTGTAACATCATCATCATTGTTAATCATTATGATGATGATGATGATGATACTAATGATGGATAATATAATAAACTGTTGCTGTTATTTACCAATTCAAATAAAATTGACAATAAAAACGTAACCATAAAAAAAGTAACATCAAGTTACACCTTTTTTTTAGGTGAAAAAAATTGTATCAATGATGAGGAAAAATTCTGATAGTTTTTTTTATATCTTCCAATCATTGTTTTCTTTATCTTCTTTATCATCATTAGATTATCTTTCTTTTAACTCATCTTTTTCTCTCTCAATGTAATCGTTCACAGCGGTTGGTGGTGAAACTTTGATAATCATTTTTGATAGTCTAGAGAGAGAGAGAGGTAACAATTTTCGGGAAGGTGGATGATGATGAAGATGAGGATGGAGATTAAGATTATGATGATGGCTTTTTCTTATTGCACAGCATGTGACATAATTTTTCAACATTCTTATGGGGATCTGATGAAAGGAGCTCAGAGGGTGGAGGTGGGGAGAGAGGGAGGTAGATGAGATATGAAGATGAAAGGAGAGAAAGTTTCAGAGAGAGAGAGAGAGAGAGAGAGAGAATTGAGAGATGAGGATGATGATTAACATGATGATAATATTGAGCAACAAGTGATGAACCAGTTTGATATCATCATCAGTTGATGATTACCTTATATAGTAAACGATTGACAGATTATCTTAATCTATTATTGTTCACACTGTTGTTAATTGTTGTTGTTGTTTTTATCTTGGATTAAAATCTAATCTTTTAATTCACAGCGAAATTTTGTTCTTTTTTTTTCAAAGAATTAAATGAACATCATAATCATAACTCAATCAGAATCAATTTTAATCTAACACCATCATCTTAATCTTTAGTCTTAAACAACACTCGTAGGAAGATGATGATTTAATCATAATCAACTGATTCATATTAATCATTAGCTTGGAACTTTTTATCTCAAGAATTCATTCAAGTTTATCAGGTAAATTGAAGTAAAATATTATAAAAATTTCGTAATGGACACTTACCTGTATGGAGGAAAAGGTGATTCTTAAGGTTGGTCTGTTTACTGAATCCTCGATTACAAATTGAACATTTAAATGGCCAATGTCCATTGTGAATATAAGCGTGAGCTTTGAGATCACCGGGAGTGGGAAATGATTTACCGCACATTGAACATTTATGAGGTTTATCCTGTTCGTTGATTCAGTGAGATTGACAGAGTAAAGATTAGAATTGTGAATAACGGAAGAAAAAATTTCTCTTCCAAATGGTCAAGTGAATGATAATCTTACCTTACTATGGGTCATCCGATGATAATAAAGGTTTGAACTTGCGGTAAAACGTTTACCACAAATTGGACATTGATGAGGTTTCTCACCTGAATGGATTCGTCTATGGGTGTTGAGAGAGGACGAAGTACTGAAACCTTTACCGCAGACATCACACACATGAGGCTTTTCACCTGTAAATATTAGTGAGAGAGAGAGAGAGAAATGACCAATGGTCAAGGGTGAGAAAAATAGTTTCCCTTTACTATTGATTATTCTGTGATTTATTTACCTGTATGAGTCCGAAGGTGACGACGTAACAATGATGGCCGATCAAATGATTTACCACAATATTCACAGGGTAACATTGCTCTTTCCCTTGGTTTTCTGAGTAAATTGTTTGTATTATTGTTGTTAATTGTTGAATTAAAATTAGAAATTGAATTTCTCCGTTGAATATTGTTATAATTATTAGTTTGATCTTTGATCAAATTGTTGGTGGCAGTGTTGGTGTGTGTTGATTTAATTACATTTGTAATGGTCATTGGTGTTGATGAGGTTGATTGAAGTGAATGATTTGAATCACCTGATTCATTATGTTGAGATAATTGTTGAATATCATCATTATAATCAATTGTCTCATCAACAGCCATCTCATCAGTATCATCATCATCATAATCTTTAACATTATTAACCTTATTGTAATGATCAATTTGATTATTGTTGTTAACGTCCTTTGATTTAACTATATTGATATTAATCACTTTCTTTGAAGTTGTCAATGCAATTGGTGAAATTGATTGTGGTTGATGATTACGATTGTGTTGATTATGATGATTAGATGATGGTGATACTGAAGTTGGTGAATAAGATGATGATGAAGATGAAGATGAAGATGAGGTTGTCTTAGATAAATCCAAAGTTAAACAAGTCCAATCGGTTGGTTGACCGTTAACACGTAAACATTGACCAGTATGAGGATCAATGGTAAATGATGATGGAGACGATGATAAGTATGAAGATGAAGAAGATGATGAAGATAGTAATGATAATGAAGGTGAAGAAGATGATGATTTAACAAAAGGCATGGACAAGTCCAATGGTCCAGTTTCAATTTCATGTAACATGGTGATCGATGGTGATAATGAACTGATTTTATAACGATCGTTACGATGATGATAATAAGGAACCGATGAGATGAAATTTGTTGATTGATGAGGATAAAGTTGAAACATTAGCACTTAAACACCAACGAGTAAACGAAATACAAACAGTTTGTAATGTGTAACAATTAACTTTTCATAGAAAATGATCAAAAATCGAATCAAAATTACGAACTAATTGCAATTAGTTAAAGAAAAGTTTTCTCTTGTTTCTAATACGTTCCAACGAACGTTATCTTCACAACTAACCAAGTCTGACGGGTTTTCGGTTGGCACATCAGCTCTTGGAAAAGTAGCCTCCGATTTAAGGCGGGATTTGACCTGCCTTTTTCTCTTTCTTTTCATCTCTCTCTTATCATCTTATCTTCTTCTTGTCATCCTCTTTATTTTCATTTCTTTTTTCTCTTCTCTCTCTCTTCTCTCTCTTTCTCTTCGCCATCTTCGTTGAGTTTTTATCGAACTAATCGACACGATCAAGTTTCAGAGAAATTAATTGCTGGACAAACTTAATTGTAGTAATAATGCTAATTAGTTTTCCCAGAAAAATATCGTCAATGTTTTTGTTAATTGTTACGATTAAACATAATCATTAATTTCCAAATTGATCCATTGATACTTTGATATTTTCCATTCAGGGAAAAAAAGTTTTCGCCTTTAAATTTCCCAAACGTTTTCCAAACAAATTAACAATCTAATAGTAATTGTTTCCAACTCGTTATTAGATAATTAACATTATTAGTTTAATTATGCAATTAAAATAAATCTTGTTGGTTTAGTAATAATTATTAATTGTTTACTTGATTACGATTAACTTTCTGGTTGCTTTAAGCAATGAAAAAAAACCTACTGATCATTTTTTTTTTTGTGTTTCCATTGATTTTGATTCACAATTTAACTTAGTCATTTGATTAAATTGTTAATTAGTTAATTAGTTAGATAATTTTCCCAATACAATTGGAATTAATCATCAAATTTAACACTAATATTGTTGATCTGAATTAAGGTGTGTTATCAATATTATTTATATAAATTAATTCAGCAAATGATTAAATTAAAACCACGCAAAAAAATTGGTTATTAAATTTTCCCAACAATTATGGTTAACAATCAACGATATTAATTGTAACAAAAACAAAATCATCATCAACAATCAATTTCATATTTAAAAATAAATGATTCTAATCAACTTGATCAACCAACTAAATTGTAAACTCGTTCAAATTGAATTAATTACAATTACCTGTTAGTGTAAATATTGATCTGTAAATACAATTAATATGATTGGATTAATATTGATTGTCTTTGATTAATTTAACAACAACTATTACAAACAGTTACCATTAATAATAATTATCAGTAGCAGTTAATAAAATTTTTTTTTAAATCATTTATTGTTAGTTAATTGTTGATGTTGTTCAAAAGTTAATCACGGTAAACATATAAACAATTCATTCATCATCATCATCGTAACAATAATAATACCTTGATTCATAATCATAACCATTATCAACATCATCTATCTAATCAAGTTGATTACGAATGAGAATTAAAGTTGATCCAGTTAATCAAACAATCTGATTAACAATTTACCAAGTTAATAGTTGATCACGTTTACTTTATGTATCACCCTTTACTTTTAAATTAGTCGTGGTTAACCCTCAATCTCCCTCTCATCCTAATCAATGATGATGATGATGATGATAAACTGAATTTAGTAATTAGTGGTTAAACTAAATCATCATTAACTGTTGAAAAAAAAAAGTTAACCAATAGTAAATTAACAAACAAGGCATAACCTTTAACTAAATTTACGTTGATTGTTGATTGTATTATTATCTGAAAGCATCATTAAGTGATAGATTAACTTAAAATGATAGATAAGTCACAATTGTGAATGATTTAAGGCTTAACTAAATTGATGATTAAAGTTGATGATTTAAGGATTGATGATAATGATAATGTATCATCAATTGATTAACCACAATTCAATTTGAAAATGAAATATGATTAGTACTAAATCGTGAATAATATTTTTCCTTATTACCTTTTATTTTATTTTCATTTTCAGTTCTCAATTTAACAAATTAACTGTAACTCTATTATAATCATCATGATAATCATCATGATCAAGATCCATTTACTATTAAGATTATAATCAGAATCAATTGTAATACTGTTCATATTTATTATCCAACAACAATTAACAATAAAGTTTAGTGAAATTAAATGATTACCAGAAGGCAAATGTTACTTTTATCATTCTAATAGTATTTGATTCACAAGCTAATACATCACATAGAGTGATGGTGATCAATAAAATCATCTGTACATGATGATGATGATGATGATTATCATCATGTTGATCATCTTCTTCAATAGAAAACCTAGAAAAGGCCTCAAGGAGTTTCCGTGACTAGAACATAAAAGTCGTGAGAATGCGGTAAGTGAATAAATCGCCTTCCAGAAGCAAAAATCATTCTTTTTCATTCCTTTTCTCTTTCTTTTCATCATCATCATCATCATCATCTACTCTTCCATCTTCTTCATCATCATCACCAGTTCCTCACCTTAGGAAATTATCATTAGATTTGCTTCTGTCTTTAGACTTTCCTTCCTACATGGAAACTTTTCTCATCCCTTATGAGTTGATTCCCAATCTATCATTTTATGGGAATTAATCAGTGGCCCTTTAATCATATTGGTCTTAATTACACAGGAATTTGAACACAATTAACTTTAATTCCACGTCTCCATTTATACTTATATGTAATTTTACAATTATCATAAATCAATCCCTTATAATTTACAGATGATTGTCAATTTTAATTGGGCAAAATAATTATCATTATTATCAGATAACTGTAACAATTAGTGATATCATTGAACTTGAATGAAAATTTATATGTATTGTAATTTAGTAGTAAATTTTTAATTACTTAATTTAATATTCAACAATTGATATAAAAAAAAAAAACTATCAACAGATTTACCTTTAAGCCTTTGTGATATTGATATTATCAATTTACTTTTCTTACAATTAACTGATTTGTTGTATAATTAAAAGTTTGATTGTTGTCTTTGATTATTATTATTATTATTATTATTATCATTAACTATTATCATTGATACAGATATTGATTAGCTTTAATTTTAACATTTGATTGTAAATTGTTATCAAATTTGAAATAACCACTATCATCATAATGTTTTTGATTTGTTGATGATGATTAAAAGGTTTCAGGCAATTTAATTGTTGTTAATATTGTAAATACTTGTCAAATTTGATTGTAATAGTTTTCTGATGATCATAATGATAATAGTATTTAATTAAATGATGCTGATGATGATATGAAGTGTGCATAATTTGTTAATTAGCCTCAAGATGATCGTGAAGACAATCAAAAAATATATTATCTAATTAAAGTATAATTCAAATTGTTTTAACTGTCTGATTGCTAATAAACAATAAACAGGTAACAATTAACAATTAACAGTCTCTTTTACAGTTGTAATCAAATTAATCAGTTAACAAGCTCAACCAATAAAGTAAAATAAAAAAATAATAGTTACAATTTTAATTGTTAATCTAAATTGTGCTCACTGCATATTATTATTAATCCAGAACAATTTGATTTATTTTAATCAAGATAATAATCAATTGATTTGATTTGAGTTTGATTCTGATTCTGATTGAGCAAAAACAAAATCAATTGATTCCAATAATCACAATTAACTTTTTTCCAAATGAAAATAATTTCGTAACGACTAAAGTAACAATTTCGGTTCACAATTAACTTTGTGATCATCAATTTATTGTTTAGACAGTTAATTACCTCTAAAATTAGGCTAAAGTTGATCCAATTATAGATAATTGTAAGAAGATAATTTGAATAATCAACTGATGAGAATGAAAAATTTTAGAACAAAATTTAAAAGAAACTTTTTTGTTCAGAGCCACCTAGTGGATCGAATTTGAACTGAGCGTTCTTTTTGTTAAATTTTTTTTTCTCTTCTTTTGTTAAACTGTCAACAAAAGTTTCTTTCATTATTACAGGTATCATGATACTTGGAAGACGAAGGATGATAAGGATGATGATAGAAGGTATTTTTTTCTGTAAGTTTGATGATCTAACAAGAAACTATTGTTAATATAAATGAAGAAAAAAAAGTTCTAAGTGTAAACTTTGCGTGATGAATTTGTATCTTTTTTTTGGGAGAAAATGAAAAGAAAATGTAATTATCATCAATTTCTATCATCCTTCATCTTTACCTTTCTCTGTTTTTTTTTGGTGATCGAAACTTTTGACAATCAACTGATCATCTCAATGTCTCCGTTTATTATATCCATTGGTCTAAGTGGGAATGAAATTTATCGTGATTGATTAAGCTCAAAGAGATAACAATTTACTGATCAAATTGATGATGATAATGATGATGATGATGCTTTTATCATCTCTTGCCTTTGTGAAAACATCAACGAATCAAATGATCAACAGAAACTATTGATTCTCAATGAAGATCAGTAATCGACCGCCATTGAAGATTAATGATTAATCTGTTTTCTTTTTACTTCTTCTGATTTTCATTCATCTAATTGATCTAATACAATTTACTCATTCAATTGATTACCTTCATTATTAAAATTTTATGAGTTACTTTATTTGGAAAGAAAATTAAATTTAGCTAACAATTTAATGAACCGATTTAAGGGTAAATTTTTAATATATAAGTTGGTTGATTATAATGAGCATCAGATTTGATTTGATTTTGATTTTGTTTCATATTTTTTTTTATTTTCAGTTGATTATCATCAATAATAATCAGTTGATTTCATTTTTCTTATACTAATTCAAGTGAAATTGTTAAGAATCAAATCAATTGATTTAGAAAGCTTTTCTCTTAATTTTCTGATTCTTTTATTGTTGAATTTAATGTTTAATTGAGTTGAAATGAAATCAAACAATTAAGGCTGGGTCAATATCTATTGATTTGAATTGAACTTTTCAATCTCAATTTAATAGGTAAGATTATATTAGATTATCTGGAAAATTAAATGAAAAGTAATCAAAAACACTTCAATCATCATAAGGACAATTTACCTTTCGTCTTTTAATCATCATCATCATCATTATCATCATTATATATATCATATCATATCATGTTTGATGATGATGATGATAATCAACATCCCTTGTAAACTCGTTGTGATAATATTGTTTAATGATGTGATATGTTTATAGACCAGCATCATGATGATAAACAATTAAATCCAATGAACCATTAAATTAAATATGTCGATGATAAAACATTGACTGAGAATTGATTGTTGATTGTTGATTGTTGATATAATTATCATTTTATGATGTTTTACCTTTTGTTTTTATGATTAAAAGTAAAACAAACTCCTAATAATAGTTGATGTTTGTTGATAGTTGATCATAATCATAATCGTAATCACAATCATAATCATCATTATCATCATGATTAAGATGAAGATGATAATAGTTGAGTCTAGATAATTGTTAAAGTGCCTTAAGATATGATTTAATATATTGGAAGAAGAAGAAGAAGAAGAAGAAGAAGAAATTAATTCGTTGTCTTATTTTCCTCCTTTGTATTAATATTATTTTAATAGTAAAAGAAGCTACTGTTTATTATTATTATGATTAGTTGATTGTTGTTGTTGTTGTTGTTGTTGATGTTGTTGCTGTTTGATTGTTGCTACTGTTTTAGATTAATATCTATATGATTAGTAATCTTTTCTCTCTTCATCTACCTGTAGCCTCACCTTAATCTCTGTGTTACTTGTTGATATTTAAAGGTGAGGTTTAGATTCAGTAGCTACAAGAAAGAAACAGAAACTTATGTTAATCATAATAATAATGATCCATCTAATTCAGTAGCAATTTAGCCTCTGGCTTAATCACGAAATTGATATTTATCTGAGTGAAGAATGTTAATTGCGGTCCAAAGATGATGATACAAGAGAAGAGAAATGAGAAAGAGAGAGAGAGAGAGAGAGAGGAAAGAAAGAAGATGAAGATGAAGAAGATGATGATTGCGAGAAAGAAAGAAAAATCAGAAGCTTCTCATTCAAATATCGGTAATCATTTGTAACGCTCTTCCAAAGGGAAATCATGATGATGATTATCATCATCAAGAGAAAGAGATAGAGAGAGATGAAGATAAAGATGATCAGTGTTATGTCTTTGGCCCAGGGTCCAGTTCTCTCTCATTTTTCGGTAGCTCTCAATTTCCATCCGCCCCTTTTATCTTCATTTTGAGCTTCTTCTTTTTTCTCATCATCAATAAACCTATGATAAGATTGTGATGAAGATTAAAGCCTGAGGCCTAAATTAAACAACAAGAGACAACACATCACAAGAAACTTTCATATTTAAGACATAATAATATCAACCTTTCCCTTATCATCATCTTCATCTTTCTCTTTCTAACTCTCACTCCCCCTTTTCTCCTCCTTTTTTCCTCTTCTTCCCACTTTATGCCTCATCTTCATCATCATCATCATCATTGTATCTTTCCCTTTCTTTTAATATTAAAGGTTTCATGATGATGATGATGATCTTACAATCAAAATTTTACCTTTACATCCAGAGGATGATGATGATAATCAAGAAATATAAATAAGTTCAGAAATGATATTGAAGATCAGACTTAATCATTATCATCATAATCTTATAGGTTAAATTGTTATCAAGATTAAGACTTTGATTTGAATTTTCATTTCTCTCTCTCTTGGTTATGATAATTAACAATCTCTATCTGATTGTTGTTTTCATCAAAACAATCTGGTTAGTTTTTAATTAACTCTTTTAACCAATTGTTTGATTGACCTTAATTTGGTTAATCTTTGACTTTTGATTGTTCAATTTAATGGGATAAAATATTGTTGATTCTTAGTTAAATTAAATTGCGAACACTTCGCCTTTTAATCAATCAATAATAATGATAATTTGTTGACAATTTAGCTTTTTCCTCTTTTCTCCAGCTTTTAATATCATTTATACTTGTCTAATTTAATTGCTTCCTTGATTGGATAGAGAAGAGAAAATAAAAGTCGCTCGTTAATTGTAATTAAAATGAAACTAATTGAGAACAAAACAAAAATCTTCATTGTTGGTTTGTTAAAGTGCAAAATTGGTCCAAACAATTTAACAATGAATGAAAATTGATGCTAATCAATCAACTAATTTACTTTGAAAACGTGAAAAAACAAAATGTATGTTAAATTGTTATTATGGTTTAACCGCAGGTCGTCCGACGATTAGTATTGTTATTATAATCAAACTATGATTAACTCCAATGATTAACAATCAACCTTATTATGAATATATGATTAGTGTTGTTGATCATTTCATTTTCTCTATGGGTTTCGGTGATTAAATATTGATTGGACTTTGTTATTGATTAACTTGGATAATTTTTTCAATATTCAAGTTAATCATAATCTTGGACACCCCACCAACCAATAGGTAAGTTGATAGTCGATCAATTTTTTTTATGATGATAACCCAGAAGATTAACCATTGTTATTAAGAAAAGGAAAACACAATCTTAATCATTAATAGATCATGTAATTGATGGCGATGGTGTTGGTGATGATGATAATCGACATATTCTTTGAAGATAAACACCCAAAAATATTGTTTCGAAATTTAAACCATCCTGTCAACGGAAAGTATCAGTTAGATTGACGGATCAACATTAAATTGTTCAATTTGATGATATAACCTGAGAATCCCCTTGGTGTTAATCATTCAATTTTTCATCAAACTACCGATTCCACCTCCACATACACACCTTGCACTTGAGCTTCTTTGTTCACAATATTATAAACAATTTTACTGGATTAGATTATCCTTCATGTCTTTTAGTTAATCAACAATAATCCATCAATTGATTAGTTTATCATGTTATGAATTTTCACTTTTATTCACATTGTCTCATCAATTTTGACTGAAAACTTCATTGCCTCTTGATCATCGCAATTAAAAGGTAGTTGCATTCATGATGAAATCAGTTAAACTATCCAATTAACAATATTTATCCTCTTTTGATCAATCGATTTCTGTAAAAAAAAAATATAAATAGAAGCGATTAGTTAATTTAATATGAAACAATCAAATTCAATTGCATGATGAAAACAAAGTGGTGATAAATGTTCATTGATAAAATGTTAAATTGAATACTATTATTAATACAGTTCGTGATAGCTTGATTTCGTTGCTTACCTCTAATCAATGGTTTTTATAGTAATAGTGATAATATTAGCATTATTATTATTAACTAATCATGGTGATTATATCAATTAAGCTATAATACCTTGATTGATTAATTTATCACGCAAAGTTGGCCCATCATTTGATCTGTAGCAATCGACTAAGGCCTTTGGTTTGGTAAGAAAAAAACAGTAACAGCAATATAATAGTTTTCCCTTGATGGTATTGATGATGATACTTAAAAACAATCAGGCCAACAATCAATTGGTTTACCAATAAGAAAATTTCAATTATATCTCTTGAAAATAACATATGATTCGTTTGCTTCCCAGTGATTGATAATCAAATGATGATAATGATGATTACTATTATTTCACGTTGTCCCAGTTGATTATTCAATGTTTCCTGGATCTTTAAAAGGCCAATTTTCAAGGTGTATACATTATCCAACGATTGATTTATTGGAATACAATTCAACAGTAATAATAATCATCTTTTGCGTGTTACCAACAATAATCATCAAATTACCATTAAAAGTAACACTTTATAACCTTATCCATCCAATCATTTTCAGCAATTTACTTTACCTGACTTTGTACCTTTATTTTTGTACTAAAAACTCATCAGCTTATTTAAATTTTTACTGCAACAGTTATAGTAATATAACAATTTTCATTACCATCCAAAATCCTTATCATCATTATTAGCATCATCAACAACAACAGGAGGATCATCATCATGATAATTAGACGATATTATTACAATTCTTCTAACTCATTAGCCAATTACCATAATAATGATACTCATTATCATCATGGAGATTTGATTAATATCTACATGTATTATAAGCCTTTTGGTTTAATCCTTATCCATAAGAGTTAACTTGTTACAGGTAAGTTACACAGAGTAATGCATCATAAAATTTAGATTAACCAAATCATTGGATGATAATGATGATGACGATGATGATGATGATGATGATGATGGTTAATATTATCTGCAACCGTATTACCCTGGATAAATGAGAAATTAGAAAATAAAGAAACATTAAGAAAAATGATAACAAATATATTATAAGAAATAAATGAAGTTCAATTTTTTTCATCATCATCTAAATCTCCTCCTTCTTATCCTCCTTTTATTACAGGTAGCATATATAAACTAATATTAAATTGATATACTCGCACAGTAGCAGCAATCAAAATAAGATTGCTACCTTTACGGAATAATAGAAAGATAGAAAAAAAAACAATTCCCTGGGAACAAATAACTATCTCTAAATGATTATGGATCGTGAAACCATTATATTCATTTGAATTGTATACAAATTATTAGGAACCTAGGATCAGATGGATTTAGCTGCAAGGCAACTTTATTTTCACTTACTTTCTCTCTCAATCTCTCTGTGTTTGAATTATGTTTGCTGCTACCTTACTTTAGCATTAAAGGTAAGTTAGTGAGGAAATGAAGATAAGAGATGATATAAGATGATGCAAGATGATGCAAGATGATGTAAAGAGAGAGAGAGAGAGAGAGCAAAGAAAGTGTAAGGGCGAGGCCTAGTCTCTTTTCTTTATTTTCTCTAACATCGTTTTCTCACTGATTCTTCCAGGTAGATCGGTTGCAGGGTAAATTATATTACTTACAATCTCTTACCTTTTTTGTTGTTGTTGTTGATGATTATTATGATGATTCTCCCCTGTTTTTTTCTTCATCTCTTCGTAATACAAGAAGCTCGGGAGAGAGGCGAATCGTGAGTTATAATGATGAGTGGTGAAAAAGTACAGGCCTTGCCACAAGTTTCGTCTGGACGACAGAAGTTAGAAGATGAAAAAATAAAGAAGCAAATAAGAGTGAAGAAGGGAAAGGCCATTTAACCAGTCGATCGGTAGCATCAATTATCTTCCAACATGATTTTCTATCCATTTCTCTTTACCTTAATTTCTTATTCCCTATGCTTTATATCTTTACCTTGCTGATGATAATGATGATGATGATGATGATGATGGTGTTCATAATCATTTTCTTTTTGGCTTCTGTTTTCTTCTTCATCAGGAGTGAAATTAGGGGCACCAAGATTTGCTTCTTCATTTTTTTCTCTTTTACTCAATCTACTGTTTATCTTCACTTCTCTGCTATATATTTTCCATTTGATAATGTCCTCCATCATGGGAGCTTATCCTTGGGCTGGGCTACTTTTTTCCTTAGGTCGTGACATGATTTTCGCTGGGCTTTCCAAAAATAGCTCATCTCTTTCTTTATTATATATTAGAACATCTTGTTTCTTCCTTCCTTTCCTCATTCCCTCTCTCTCTCTTCTTGAGTCTTCTGAGTTTTAGCATTTTGTTTGGGCGCTTTTCATTTCGTTCTACAATCTTTTTGACTCTCTCACTTGGTCTTGGCTTTTCTCCACTATCGGCAATACAGTAACAAATGTGCCTTACCTATCCCGCTGTTGCAGGTAAGGTCAGCAAATTGATTACATCAAATTAAATCATCGACATGGTTCACTGATTCACCTGAGGAGGAAAGAAACGTGAAGAAATATTAATAGTAATAAAACGTGAAGGTCCAGTAGAAAGTTGAAAGAAACGTAAATATAATGGTCAGTAAAATATTTACTATAATCTTCGAGAGGAATTTCCGTTCTCCTGGGTAATTGTTTATGTAACTATGATAATGATGATTATGGTTATGATACTGGTGATAGTGTTAATAATAATCAAGACCATGTTAACGACGATACACAAAAAGCCTCACCCTTCAACTTGGGTTACCTGAAAAAAAATATAATGAAAAGATAATGAGAAAAAGTAAATGAAAAGAGAGAAAAACAAATTAGCCAAAGCTCAATTATTCAGTATTATCTTATATCATCATATAATAACTTATTACAAGAATAAGATGATGGTGAAAAGAAGAAAACAAAATTTTACTTACACTGTATTTTATTTTAATTATTGTTATTATCATTTAGGGATTGGTAAGAAGCTGAAAAGGAAGAAACAAAAAACATATCCTGATCAACAACTTAGCAAAAAGAAAACAGTAGCTTCGGCTTTTAACTGTCCATTTGTCTGACCTTAAATGGACTCCACACATAACTACATATACAACTTACCTTGGATTTTAATACATACCTTTTAGTTAAGGTAAGAGAAGAAATTACAATCTTGTAAATAGGCGAAAACCAATCGAGAGTTAATGTGAAACAAACACTACACTTATTATAGATTAGCTTGTCAACACATTACAACAAAATGGTCAAACAAGTATAACAGTCAATCTTAAATTGACAAGTTACAAAATGGATTGTATAGAAATCAACAGGTATTAAGAAGTAATTATTTCTCCAGGTAACAGGTCTCTTCCTTTTTCTTTTTTTTGCTTCTATAATCCATGTAATATGAAAGGTTATTACAGCTTTGGTAATTGATTTCTTTTCTCTTCTTGGCTTCAATCTTTCTCTTTCTCCAGCGACAGTTATAATACATCTTGAGAACTGTTAATCTGTAACCACAAATTAGCTTAACCAATTATCCATCCGAATAAATTTATTGTGTATACACAACAGCACATTAAATGACCTGGTAATGTAGTTTAACCACTTCAGTTGTCAAAATAATTATGATTACCAACATGATGATTATGATGGTGAAGGTGATAAAGGTAAAGAGTTAAGTAGATAGACACACACACATACAGTAGTAGATATAAGATATAAATCAACCATTATCACGTTTAATCTGACATCTTG